>NC_044307.1:117852479-118157479 GCF_007474595.2 Lynx canadensis | reverse complement strand
CCTGGGTGGCGCAGTCGGTTAAGCGTCCGACTTCAGCCAGGTCACGATCTCGCGGTCCGTGAGTTCGAGCCCCGCGTCAGGCTCTGGGCTGATGGCTCGGAGCCTGGAGCCTGTTTCCGATTCTGTGTCTCCCTCTCTCTCTGCCCCTCCCCCGTTCATGCTCTGTCTCTCTCTGTCCCAAAAATAAATAAACGTTGAAAAAAAAAAAAATTAAAAAAAAAAAAAAAAAAAAAAAAAAGAAGACCTTTCTGATAAAGGTGATCCTGAAAGAAATATCTTCCGATGTTTCACATAGAATCAAGACAATAAATCTTCAGTATGGGAACATCATCTAAACCAGCCATGAAGTCTCCCAGTAGAAAGAGACTACTTTCCACTATGGTGTCCTCCCCACCAGAGTGTGAGAACCTGCTTCCTACAGGACCGTTCCATTAAGACCCAGTAGAACCACTATATGGTGGGCTGTAGAAAGGAAGTACTCATGCTCTCTGCTACTTTCAGACTCTGCTACTTGCTATACTCTGAGTGGGGTTCCTACTTCCGACTCTGCAGATGCTAAATTGACAAGCCAACAGCATAAGCTACCACTGACCTGTTGCTTGACTCATCCCTATTCCTTTAAGCCAGCGACAGAAGTTGAGACCAAAATCTCCAAATGCTTTGCTTCATTTTAGTTTCAAAACCGTGCTAGGAGGTAACTACCCGTGAGGTGAGGTGAGGAACGATCCCAAAGCCACCCTGTGAGAGAGTGGCAGCGTGGATCTTTCGCCTCCTAGGGTTATAGTCAAGAGGGTGAGTTTAAGAGTCTGCTAAATGTGGATTCAAATTCCTGCTCTGCCACTGGCGAGCTCTATCTTGGTGAAATCAAGGTAACAGGATCGCTGTGAGGATTACATGATATTTTTAAAATGCTTATCCCGATGTCTGGCAAATAGTAAAGTCCGCAAATGAGAGAAATTATTCCTATCTTGAAAGAAAGGCATATCGTGGAGAGTGCATTTGACATAAAAAGCAAAAATGAAAAGGAGTCAATATGCTTTCAGGCTAATATTCCATGAGTCTATAATGCTCTTAATTGTGAAAAGAATATGGCCAGACAAAAGAAATGAAATACATCTGTCAACTCCCCCGCCCCCCAATTTTTTTTTAATGGAGTTACTAACTGGTGACTGAATATAAAAAGATGAACAACAGCAGTGATTGGGTAAGATAAATGGATCATAGCATCAAGGAATGGAGGTAAAATTAGCTCCAAGATACTTAATTCAGGCATGAAAGATACTTGAGGGTCATTTCAAGGTTAACAACCAAAATAAAAAACCAACTGCTATGGAAGCAAAAAGCAAGGCTGATTTTTTATGAGAGAATCTAGCACATTACATTACAAAATAGAATTCAACTCTTTCTGCATTATCAGCAGCCCAAGAGAAAGAATGCTTGCAGGAGAGAAAACAAAACTGTACCTTTCCCAGGATACAAGAGTTTAAACATGAAGGCCAATTTATAGAATCCTTTATTAAAGGTCTTTCCCTACAATGATGGGAATGAATTATTTAAAAAAGATAGAAGTTTAAAAAAAGGAAAAAAGTGATAAATTATATTCAGTGAAAGTCCCCAAAGGTCAAATTCAGTTGCATGGGTGAGAATCATAAAAAAATAAAAGAGCTCAGGGATGCCTAGTTGGTTAAGCATCTGACACCTGATATCAGCTCAGGTCATGATCACCACAGTCGTGGGATCGAGCCCTGCATCGAGCTCTGTGCTGAGCCTAGAGCCTATTTGAGATTCTCTATCTGCCCCCTCCCACTTGTGCTTGTTCTCTATCCAAATAAAATCAACTTAAAAAAAACAAACGGGCTCATAATTACACATATTGCAAGGAATTAACCTGAGTTAACTGAAGAAACAGGGTGGGAGGATTTTTTTTAGGTGGAAGTTTTTTTTTTTTTTTTCAAATATCAATTTGCTCCCAGACTCCAAATAAAATAGTTCTCATGGACCTACTGAGTCTTAAATCCTGTTGCCGTTATAAAGAAACTTAAGGTGGCTTTTTTTCAGTCTCCTCTATCCTAAATAATACACAAACTGCACTGGGCTCTCTCCTATCCCTTGCACCACCCCCCCAGACAGGCTAGATTTGGGAACGGCTCCTTCCGCCACTGGAGGGATGTGATTGGGAATGACTGCTGGTGAGCATCTATGAGGTTCAAGAATGTAGACCGGGGTGGGGTATAGCTACCTGACCTCTAGGCTCATGTTTGAAAGAAGAATTCTACTGGTACCCAAATGGGAGTGTCGTAAGTGTTCTTCACAAAAGACCTGGGAAAAATTCTCTGGATTCAAAAACGTTAAAATAGGGAACAATCACCATGGGGCCTCTGACAAAAACATCGGAAGAGGAGCACTGATTTATTTGACAGAGGAATTTCATGATTTTAGTGAAGCACAAGGGGATATGACCCCTACAAAACAAAAAAAAAGGCTATGAAAGGGAACAGTCAATGTAGCAAATTAAAGGGAAATAAAAACTGCCACTGCTAAAATTCATGTTAAAGGCAGTAAGCAGTAGACTTGATAGAGCAAGAAGCTGAGTAAGATATTCAACTTGAGAAACATGAGTAGAACATCAAAAAATATTTGTTATTAAAATACTTCCTCGCCTGGGTGGCGCAGTCGGTTAAGCGTCCGACTTCAGCCAGGTCACGATCTCCTACGTGCGTGAGTTCGAGCCCCGCGTCGGGCTCTGGGCTGATGGCTCAGAGCCTGGAGCCTGTTTCCGATTCTGTGTCTCCCTCTCTCTCTGCCCCTCCCCCGTTCATGCTCTGTCTCTCTCTGTCCCAAAAATAAATAAACGTTTGAAAAAAAAAAAATACTTCCATATTGGTTGGTAGAGTGCCCCCTTCCAGCCCTCAATGCAGCCATGTCCTTATTGGACTTCCAAAAGATCCAGCAACTAAGCATAACTCTTGGTATAGTGGAGAGCTTCCAGAACTCTCCTCTAGAACTAAGAATCAGTGTTGATGCTAATTGTTCTTGTGCAAAAACCAATGGTTAAATATTTGGAACACAATATAATCCCTTGGCTCTAACTCAAGAATAATTGGTATTACCAGTCAACAGAGAGAAAACATAGAGCGTAAGTAATAACCAAAATTAGAACTGAAAGAAGTTCCTGGATTTAAAGACCAGCTGATAATCACAACATGATTCACTATAGATGGAATTAGTTTTATGAAAGTTTTATATAAAATGTTTCAAAAATTTGATAATGAAGGAAGATAGCAAGTTCATTTTAAGAGGCTAAACATGGATGGATATTAATAGTCAAATCTCACTATAGGAAACATATGAGCAAAATTTCTCAAAGTGGGATGCCTGGGTGGCTCAGTCGGTTAAGCATCTGACTCTCGACTTTGGTTCAGGTCACGATCTCACAGTTTGTGAGACTGAGCCCGAGTTGTGCTCCGCTCTGGCAGCATGGAGCCTGAGATTCTCTCGTCTTCTCCGTCTGCCCCTGCTTGTGTTCTCTCTCTCAAATAAATAAATAAACTTAAAAAAAATTCTCAAATCAACTATTTTTATCAGGCCCCTTTTCTTTTACTAATAAAAATAAGATCGTAAATAAACATATGCATATGCACTGTAGCTTTTGTAGGTGAGAGCAATAATTAAGAGCTATATGTGAACCCTAGTAATGTTTCTGGAAAGAATAAACAGAAAAACTCAGGCAATTCAAATAGGAAAAACAGGACGAAAATATACAAAGTTTGAAAAGATAAAGAGAGATCACCATGCGTATCATATGTTAATCGAGCCAAATTCTCTATTAGAGAATAATAATTCTCCAGACTCTTTTCCAGAAAACAATTATTAAATCAGCTCAGCAAATCAAATAAAAGTTAATTCAATCACCAAGTTAGGAAGAGACTGAAGAGCTTATTAAATATTACTCTCTCCAAAAGTTCAGAGCCTAAGATTCTATTATGAATCTATCTGAATTTTCAATGAGACAATTCATGCAATAAACAGTCATCGCAATACTATTGCCCTCCTACCAGCGGCAGCAGCAGCTGATGCATTTAATCCTCATGACAATCCAATGATGTGGCTACTATTACTACATTAACTTACAAAGGAGGAAAGTGAAACAGAGAGCCAGCACACAGCCAGTAAGTGGTGGAGCCCTGACAGTAATTAAGGCTGTGCTCTAACTGCCCAACCACAAGGAAAGACAAACCTTTGTTCCAGAATCCAATATCCTTGATGACACAACCCTCACAAAGTAATGTTTTTCTTCCTTTCTAAGTGGCCAGAACATTTAAAATAATCAAATACTTGCATAGTGCTTACTATGTGCCAGGCACTGTTTGAAGCGAGTTGCAAATGCACTTAATTGTCATGACAAGTGGGAGGGAGTTACCATCATCATTATCCTTCTGGGTAGATAAACAGGGAGGGGGACAAAACAGAAGAGACTCTAATAAGGAGAACAAACAGAGGGTTACAGGAGGGGTGTGGGAGGGGGGATGGGCTATATGGGTAAGGGGCACTAAGGAATCTACTCCTGAAATCATTGTTGCAGTACATGCTAACTAACTTGGATGTAAATTGAAAGAAAGAACGAAAGAACGAAAAGAACGAAAAGAACGAAAAGAAGAAAGAAAGGAAAGAAAAGAAAAGAAAAAATGTTTGGAAAATATGGCCACATAGAAGAGTGAGAAAGAGTCATTAAGCTCCAATATTTAATCCTGGGTCCATCTTAGTGTCTGTTTTTTGAATTAAGGACTACATGTGTTATTGAATTGGTTAATTACCAACAATAAGTTAAAAAAAAAAAAAAAAGAAACTGTTGAACTGATTTTTCACTGCAGATTTCACTGAAACTCAATGGTGGAACCAGGATTCAGCGAGACAGAAACTACTGCTCCTAGAAGATGGTAGATGCAGGCAGGAGTGCCACGACAGACATCTCTGAGATAAGCATAGGAAGAGTTTGAATGTTAAGAGTGTGAATGTATGGAAACAACTGAGATTTGTTTAGAATTGGACTTTTTTGTTTTTAGCTGGCTCACACTGCACTCCTATTTGGTTGGGAACCTTTGATTGTCATCATGACTTGCTAATAAATGAGCTGAGAAAGTTTAAAAAAAAAAAAGAAAAGAAAAGAAAAGCAGAAGCACTGAGAGGTTTTCAGTGAAATGTCCACAATCGCGCAGCTAGCAGGTAGCAGGTAGCAGGGCAGGGATTCAAACCCTGGCCGTTGGTAGGGTTTGTATATAGGGCTACATTAAACACACCAGAACATGCTGAAGACAGCAGAGATGGAACTTTTAAATTAATCACAAATTACTGCCTTCTAAAAATCAGACATGGAAATCAAAGCATCACTTGTGGAATAGGACACGGCAGGCAAACAGTCATTAGGTGCCATTCTCAAATCTTACATAATAATCTAAAGCAAAAAATACACATGAAATGCAAAGTCCCCAGGGACAATCATTAAACTCACAGTCAGGCTAACACTTTCTCATAAAAATAATAATTTTGTGTAAATTATAAATACAATCTATACTATGACTAACATCATTATGATTTCATTACTTAGTTAAGCCATCATTATGTCCTTTTAGCAAAGATGTAAGACAAATTACTTTCTCCAATACGACCTAAAATATTGTTCAAATGATTTTCTTTTCATTTTGTGGTATTAGATTAAGACCATATTAATTCCATTTGGATTCCAATACACATTCTAAGATCAGCTTTAAGCATATGAAGCAAATGACATCAACAATCCCAATAGAAATATATGACAAGAACCAAATGTAGTATTACCCAAAGTTTATACATAATATATATTATACAGTATGTGAGAGAAGCTGTAAATACAGATCACAGATGAATCCATATCATTATAAATTACATACAACAGTTGACCCTTGAGCAATGCAGGGG
The DNA here is from genome assembly GCF_007474595.2 of Lynx canadensis. Classification (NCBI taxonomy): domain Eukaryota; kingdom Metazoa; phylum Chordata; class Mammalia; order Carnivora; family Felidae; genus Lynx; species Lynx canadensis. Next base: position 118,151,524 of record NC_044307.1, on the reverse strand, counting down.
TTAAGGACACTTACCCCTGGATAGCCAAAAATCTGTGTATAACTTTTTTTTTTTAATTTGTGTATAACTTTTGATTCCCCCTGCCCCTCAATTTAACCGCTAATAGCCTATTGTTGACTAGAAGCCTTATCAATAACCTAACCAGTTGATTAACACATAGTTTGTATATTATATGTATCTAATCCTATATTCTTACAGTAAAGTAATCTAGAGAAAAGAACATGTTATTAACAAAATCATAAAGAAGAGAAAATACATTTACAGGACTGTACCGTATTTACTAAGAAAAAAATCTGTGTATACATGGACCCCACATAGTTCAAACCATGTTGTTCAAGGTCAACTGTCTACCCTGAACAGTAAACTTTTATAGCCTGTGATAACACAACAAATCAACTAAATAAAGTTTATCTTTAATATAAAAGTGACTGCTATATTCCACTAGATTCTGATGAGTATTCATAGTAATATGCATCCCTAATACAAGATGATTATGGCTACCTCTGGCTTCATGTGATGTCCTCATTTCACTTTCTGTCTCTCTTCAAAGTCTTCTTTGACATCATCAGGATGTGGTCTCTGAAAAAAATAGGTGTCAGCACTGCATCTCACCAATTGTCTTTCTTAATTTAAAACAAACAGTACCACTACTGTGAGAAAGGATTTTTTAGTTCTACTAATATGTAACTCCTACTAATAACATCTATTAATATCCATTTTCTTCATTACCAATTTTCATTACTGTTCTGAAAGAGATTTTTAAAGCTAAGAACGGTATTAAGGTAAACTATGTTACATGTAGCAAACGTAGCTACTGAATACTTCAATTTCAAATTGGGGCATGTTTTCATGAAGAGTTTCACTGGTTACTGTACAGTAAAACTACAATTTTAAGGAAAGAAAATATTTTGAAACCCCTACCATTTAATCAAGTAGCATACCTACTACCTTAGCTCTGGGATTTGGGATTGAGACTGAGACGGCCCAGGAGAAGCAACTCAATTCTTGGAAGCTCTTCCTGGCTTAATCAGGTTGAATGTGTAGGCTGTATTGATTCCGACTCTTTCTGACCAGGATATGACCTGATGCTATCTAAACATGCCAACAATGCTGTAAAATGGAATGGAATCATTACAATCTTTTTTTTTTTTTTTTTAATTTTTTTTCAACGTTTATTTATTTTTTGGGACAGAGAGAGACAAGAGCATGAACAGGGGAGGGGCCAGAGAGAGAGGGAGACACAGAATCGGAAGCAGGCTCCAGGCTCTGGGCCATCATCAGCCCAGAGCCCGACGCGGGGCTCGAACTCACGGACCGCGAGATCGTGACCTGGCTGAAGTCGGACGCTTAACCAACTGCGCCACCCAGGCGCCCCCATGGAATCATTACAATCTTAATTCAGAGCTTTATCCTTAAGTCAGGGACAAAAATGGCGGTTAAAGGGAACTAAGCACAGACAGGACTAACTCTATTTTCTTTAAAGCTAAATTTGAAGTATTTGAATTTTTAAACCTAATCTATTCCATTCTCAGAGTTCAAATATATCCCACTCTCCAATTTCCTGGAACTATCTAGGCTATGATACCTGGTTTACACACTTTAATGCTTTATAATACTCTATATTTATGTCGTACTGTTTCTTATGTGTTGTTACCTTTATAAATATATCCTGAGTTTCTTAAGACCCTGATCATACTTCTACTGTTAAGTTTTAATTAAGAAAAGGCAAATACACACAAACCAAATGTCCCAACAAAATATAAAGAAGTTGTATTGTCCTTAATTAAAAAGGCACTAATTTAATTCTCTAGCTGAACGGTGATAACACAATGATGCTAACACACTGTAAGTCTAAAATAAATACATGTTCCCTACTTCTTAGAAAGATCATTTCCAGTGACACATGTAAAATTTTTCATTGAGATCTGAACTCCCTGGCTAAGTTCATACTAAAACAACTTATCACAAATGCGAAAGAATACTGCTTATTTGAGAATGGGGAAGAATTACTGTATTGCAAAATAAAAAACAAATCTTTTTCCAAGAGTAATAGAATTAAAAGACATAGAGGCTCTTATTCCATAAAAGTTGGGAGAGGAGGTATACCACTGATGATTGCAGATAGGACATTAACTGAAATGATAATAGAAAAGTTTGCCTTCTCTGTAAAGACTGTGCTAAAGTTATACTTGGTAATTAGAACATGCCAAAGTCAGCTTACTATGCTTAAATTAGCTTATGTGATCTTCTAAACTTGTTTTATGCTAAATTAGAAATAATATTATTTGAGTCCATAAATCTATCCCACTAGCTATCTATTGTGACCACTGAACAAAGTGTTGTGGATAACTATATTAATATTTATTAGGAAGAAATCATACAGTGCTGTGGTATAGTTTTAAAATTGGCATTTTTTCAAAGTAATAAAAAAATCCCAATTATATTATTGTAGATTTCCTAAAAGTTTTAATGAATGGTTTTGTGAAAAGGAAAAAAAAAGAAAAAAAAAAAGACAAACTTCTTGTCTTTAGCCTTTGAGGTCAAAGATTACATTAAGTCTCAGAATTTTCTGAATATTTCAGCTTTCATGATCAGAATTGCCCACTAATGACAGTTTTACATTTTTGTGGTTCAATAAAGCACAGTTTTTCCTTAAAGTAAATTTTATTAAATAAAGTTATAAGACTTAAGTATGAAGAAAGTTCTGTTGTATTCTTATGCCAAATACAATGCCAATGATTATCTTATGAAATGTAAGAAAAGGACCATTTTCTAGAAGAGAATAGAGAGAAAAGAAAATAAGACCTTTGACCCAAATATTTCTTCATGCCTGGATTCTGCCAGAATCCATCCCAACGGAAGCAAAATGGAAGCTATTTTTCTTACATCATTTATGTTGTTTCATTATAGAAGGATGTTCGCTTTCCATTTTCCCTACTTTAACTCATAATATTTCATTGAATTGAACCTATATAAACTTGGGAATATATAAACATGAATATTTATCTTTACCAAACACAGTTCAAATAAAGGACTGTAGAAGAAACGTTTATTGGATGTTTTTATTTCTACTTAATATGTTGATCTGCTAATTCCTTAAAATTAAAAATGACTAAAAGTCCCTTGGGGGTTCTACATGATATTTCATTAGCTAGAAAGTTGGAGGGGTGGGGCAGTGGGGTCATCTGAGCAGTCTACCAGAACAAGCATTATAAAATAAATGGATGAACAGAACCACTGAAGTAAACAGAACCCTAATTAAGCACATCCAGAAATGAAGAAGTAATAATAAGAAAAATTTTAAGAACATACTATGTACCAAAGGCTGGCTGAGCTCTTTCTATGTCCAATATTTCATAACAATCACTGTAAGAAGGTTCTGTTAACATTATAACCAACTGAAACTTAAGAAGTCAATGCCAAATCTGTAGAGCAGTATCATACCAGGACTTACTGACACTAAAATCCACAATTAAATTCATTACCTTGAAGTAGAGTCAAGGTTTCTACCCTTGCATTTTTTCAGAATACAGTACATCAGTCTCCTATTGACAATGTCAGGCATGAAGAATCTTATTCTTATTTTTTTTGTATTTTATTTAAAATAAAATGGGTTTCTCAATTGGGCAACCAGTATTTCTCTCTCTACAAGGTTAGGATTTTCACTTGCTAATTCTGACTGACTAGGTGCTGTGATGGAGCTCTTTCTCTGTGCAAAAATGAAATCCTTGATCTAGGATTCAGTTCCTAAGCACAAAGTTATTCTAGCTATACAGGTCTTCCAATTATGGGACAAAGTACTTCCACAGTAGAACATCCACGCTCTGTGATAACTAATACTCTCTGGAACGTGGTACAAGATATGCTTCTTGACAGATTTTCTTCAAAAAAAAGACGACCAAAAATATTTTTATGCTGTATTTTAATACCACTGTTTTGCTCTACATAAAAACTCCTCTATTTTCTCCTCTTGATCAACACTTTCTACTGCCAACAGTTTTATTCAGGAAGGAGGTACAAGCTGATTGGGCATGGGGGTAGTGAATCGTAACACGGAGAAAGCGTGGGTACATGTATGGTCTTTGGAAGTGAACAGGGTTGGCTGCAATTTTAGCTGTGCTACTTAATTCTAAACGATCTCTAGCAAGTTCCTGAACTTCCCTACTTCTCAGCTGCACCAACGGTAAAATGAGGAAAATCCATCCTTGTCCTCATAGGCATTTTAAGGACTCAATAAATGGACAGAAAGTGCTGCACGCACAGCAGCTTCCACTATTGACCAGTTACTTCTATTTGGTGATAAAATTATCTACTGTCACTTGTTTTCTTTAAGTAACCTGTTTGCTTCAAGTTTTAAACTAGCTTTTAGAGTAACAGTTACCACCCAGACAGCAGCCAGACTGCCTGGGTTGTAATCCAGGTCTGCTATTTAGTTCTGTAGTAATCCAGTAACAGACTGTAATCCAGGTCTGTTACTGTTATTTACTGTTAGTTGTGTAATCTGCAACCAAGAGAGGTTCTATGTTTTGTAGAATGGGTGTGTAATAATAGCACCTACCCCACGTGAGGTGCTAGGAAGAGTAAGTGAGCTAACGTAGGTTCAAACACCTAGAAAAGTACCTGGAATACAGCAATTTCTCTTGAGATTTTAGAACTGTGGAGAACCAATACATTTCAACATTTCTTTAGCTTGAACTGAAATACAATCATAGGTAAAACCCTACTCAAGAACCCTCTTTAGGCTTTTAATTAAGACAGTGGAATCCACTCAAGTGAAAAAATGTATTCTTTATGAGTCAGCATCCTCTTTTTCTCTGTAATTAACGTGTCATGCTTTAGCTGTCTTACTATCTTACTCTAAATATGCTTTGTAGTAATATTAGCAAAACAAACATCAGAAGGGTAAATACACAGTAAGAGGATGGCATGTGAATGCAAATAGCTGTATTTCTAGTTTATTTTTCATTTAAAAACAATCCCTAGCCAATTATGCCTGTCAGTCCCCAGTAAGTTAAAAAAAAACAATATTGAAAAAAATGTGAACCGATGATTTTGCTCAATTCAGGGAATTCAGCCATCTCTCTAAATCCAGCATGAGTCTGGTTTGGCTCCTACCTTGAAATAACCCCGCCTTCTCTCTCCACAGAGTTTATTCTAGTCGCACAGGGGTTTTGTTAGAGCTGAAAAGTACCTGTATTCCCCAGTAAGAGAAGAGACACAAGGAAAGTAACAAGAGCTATAAAAAATGTAGGGATTTCTGTTTTGGACGTGAAAAGGAGGTCTCTTTGCATGCCCCCAGCATTCTTCTGCTTTTTTTTAAATTTCTGGACCGAGGTCACTCACAGGTAAAAAAAATCAGAGAAAGAGAATCTTAGGGTTTGTACTTTAGAGGACTCCTAAGAGTACTTGAACGGTCTCCAAATGCCTCCTACAATTGAAGAAGCGTGTGTGCGTGCACAGCTTCAGGACAAAGAGGTTACCATCTTCAACTCAGAAAAGGTGGCAAATAAAACCAGTGGATTAAACTTTTATGTCTATGGTTAAGATTTGAATAAAGAGTCTTTATTTTACTTTAGGTTTTCTTTATTTGAGGGGGGGGGGTGTAGGGGCAGAGAAAGAGGGAGACAGAATCCCAAGCAGGCTCCACACTGTCATCACAAATGGTAAGATCATGACCTGAGCCAGAGATATGACCTGAGCCGAAATCAAGAGCTGGACACTTAACTGACTGAGCTGAGCCACCCAAGTGCCCCAAATAGTCTTTAAAATTAAGTTCCTTTTGGGATGCCTGGGTGGCTCAGTCAGTTAAGCATCCAACTTTGGCTCAGGTCATGATCTCGTGGTTTGTGAGTTCTAGCCCCACATGGGGCTCTGTGCTGACAGCTCAGAGCCTAGAGCCTGCTTCAGATTCTGTATCTCCCTCTCTCTCTGCCCCTCCCCTGCTCACACTCTGTGTCTCTCTCTGTCAAAAATAAATAAACATTAATTTAAAATAAATAAATAAATAAATAAATAAATAAATAAATAAATAAATAAATTTAAGTTCTTTTTGAGATTATACATTAGCAGTGGTTTTTTTTTTAATTTAACTTATTTATTTACTTTTATTTAAATCCAAGTTAGTTAATATACAGTGTAATCATGATTTCAGGAATAGAATTTAGTGATTCATCGCTTAAACATAACACCCAGTGCTCATCCCAACAAGTTCCCTCCTTACTGCTCATCCTTCCACCCAATACCCTGCTAGAAACCCTCAGTTTGTTCTCTGTATTTAAGATACCCTTATAGTTTGTCTCCCTCTCTGTTTTTATTTTTGCTTCCCTTCCCCTATGTTCATCTGTTTTGTTTCTTAAACTCCACATATGAGTGAAATCATATATTTGTCTTTCTCTGACTGACTCATTTCTCTTAGCATAATACACTCTAGCTCCATCCAATGGCAAGACTTCATTCCTTTTGAGATGATACATTAGCAGTTGTTTTAATAGTGTTTTCATAAACATGGTCTAAGAGAGGTAAACATGGTCTACTATTTATCTAATGACTAAAAATAAAACATTTTGATTAATAAGCCTATTAAATTATTATTTAGCATAAGGAACATATGTTGGTGAAGAAAAGTAATAGAACGAGTCAATACAGTGGATGTTACCAAAATGCCAAGGAAAAATCCTCCGGAAAACAACTAATTCAGCAATCATCAATCAATCAATCAATCCTCTTACGAAATGAAAAGCCCTAACCAGTAAGGTGAGCATTATGGAATAAAGACCCTGTATTATAGGAAGAGCAAGCCTACCTCACTTTCATGTCGCCATAGAAAAGAGAACAGATGTCATTGCTTTTCCACTATACGTAAAAGAGTTTCCTGAGTCAGGAATCAATGCCATTCGAGGAGATAAAATGAGACCCTGTTACACTACTGTTCCAACAGCTTCGCAGGCATACAATGACATAGTCACACACCTTACACTTTGAATGGCTGCCCTGGCATCGCAGTGGTTGGCACTAACAACTGTGAGTGTTTTAACCCAAAATGAGCTTCTCTCTGGTGCGCACTCACAACTGCACGGATTTGACTCAGATGTCCAAGAGCTGGAATACTTTTGAACTTCCACAGCTCCTGCTCCACATCTGGTAAAGCCCACTGACTGAAAGGGGAAACAGGCTTTCCGTAGCCAGGTAATGGTAAGTCACCAAAAGGACTCTCTCCAGTTGCTGACGCCAAACCCTCGGGCTCAGAAAGTCTCAGAAAGCAAAACAAAGTTTGTAAAGATTCCTAATCGGCATTTGTCATCTTTTAGAACTTTTGGCTCCAAATTGATGCTATTCTCCTTGATCTTGCAGTTCTGCAAAGTAAAGAGATTTTTGTATGCTTATTGTCTCACGTTTATGTCAGCTTGTTTTCCCTTCTGTATAACGAAGCGCTCCTCAGTGACAGACTAGCTCTTGGCGTGACTCGTAAACCTGATTCAGCCTCGAAACAGAAATCAGATTAACAGTTGCAACTCCTGCAACTGCTCAATGTAATTCTGAGTAGAAACGCTGGTCCTACAATTTGAGAACCCATTTTAATGGCCTATAATGAACTGAACAGACTGAAATTTTTCATGGGATTTAGGTTAGCGATAGGCATTTGCCTTGCAAGGTAACACAAGCATTTGGCAGATATTTAAAGCATGCTTTATTATGTTTCTGGGGTTATGTCTAAGCAGGCTTAAACAACACGGGAGCTTGAAACATTCCATGATTTTTAATAGAGATAGCACCTAATTTAGAAAGGCAATTACAAGCAGCTGCAGAACAGATTTCATGAGAATAAGCCATGTGGGATAGATGCCGATGTTCCCCAACTGGCAACATGCTGAATTATTACTCCAGAGAAAGGTGTTTATGTTCAGTAATAATTCTCAAAACCTAGTATATCGATCACTTGCACCCATCTCCTGGGTGTGCGTGTTAAAAATGAACTGGGACGCACCTTACATTTCCTGAATTAGTATCTCTAGAGGTGATCATTCGAAAGCTGCATTTTAACAAACATCTGATGATTCTGATGCAAAACCCATAGGTTTTATGAAGATCCAGAGAGATGTACACATACTTTTACCAAGCGGTAGACGTGCAGGTTACGGTTACCAGTCCTCAGGCAAGGTCCGCCACGGACTGGGAGGCCCCTGCCTCACCATCTGGCTGCCAGGAGTGCTGTGAGGGCAGAGATGAGTTGCTGCCCGCCCCCCGGCCCCCGCAGCGAGGAAAACCTCTTCCAATGAAACACGAGGCACAACACACTCCTCACACTTCTGACGAACCAACGTACAACTGAAAAGGACTGCAGACTCTCCACGCTGGGAACGCACTCATAACCCAACCATCCATTTGACCAACTGCTACAGGAAAACGGGCCTAAATATTCAGCGTGCCTACAAAAGGACTCAAGGTGATGCCATCTTAATGTGGGGCAGAGCTTCCCAGCTCGGATACCGTGAATCCCTGAGAACAAGTGCTCTGAGTTCTACAAGTTCCCTGTAGCCCTCCCAGAAGCCAAGGCCACCATCTCGTCATCCAGAGGCAGCCCCGTTCACTCCCCTGGTGCGCCATATAAAAGCGTCGTCACTTCTGTGGTATTTTCTACGTGAGGCAGGAGTTAAAACGACAACAGTGTTGGAAGCACTGCCTCATTCGTAAAAGAGTGCCAGTAGGTATTTGGGGGGATTCATCTCATCATTTAATAATCACCCCACAGAAATCTGGTGCAGGAATCCAACAAAGTTGAGAATGCAGGTGTTTTACCAGAACAAAAAACATTACACAGCTGTTGCCTTTTAGGTCATAAAACTGATAGGTCTCCTTTGAAGGCTGGTGGATGATTCAAGGTCACCCTGCATCCTTACTGTGTGCCAGGTGGCATGCTTGGTGCTGAGGATATCTCAGGACCAGAGAAGACGTGGACTCTGCCCTTGTGGAGCTTACTGTCAAGCAAAGCACGCAGATGCAGAAGTATCGACACAAACTGTCTACAGCATCGGGATGTGTGCTGTGAAGGTATGTGATGAGGAACGTGAACTACTCTAGAAGAGCAGACAAAGCTTCCCCGAGGAAATGACAGTGAACCTGAAGCCTGCAAAACGAGAGACCAGCTAGGAGATGGCAGGCACGGAGACTCTAGGCAGAGAGAAAGGATGTCTGAGAACCAAGGTGGTTGAAGCATTAAGTTTAAAAAGGAGCCTGGCAGAGAGAAGGCTGGAGAGCTGGGCACGGGCCAGACAACACAGGACCTTGCAGGCCACGTTCAGAATTAGGGTCTCAATTTCAGGAGTAATGGGAAGTCATTGAAAGTGTCAAGCAGGGAGACAGACTTCCAAAGAACTGTTTTAAATGCAGACTCTCAGGCTCTAGCCCGGAAGATTCTTCATGGGCTGACGTGGGCTCCCAAACCTGAATTCTGAGGAGGCCTCTGGGAATCTGATGCAAAGTCTAGGAGCTACTGCTGTGGAACGAGTCATCTATGGGCCCAGCCTGAGCAGACAGCCTGTGAAATAGCCCTTAAAATAACAGTTACGGGGCACCTGGGTGGCTCAGGGGGTTGAGCGTCCAACTTTGCCTCAGGTCATGATCTTGCAGTTCATGAGTTCGAGCCCCGCATCGGGTTCACTGCTGTCAGCCTGTCAGCCAAGAGCCTGCTGCAGATCCTCTCTCCCACCCCCACTTGCACTCACCCCTAAATAAATAAATAAATAAATAAATAAATAAATAAATAATAAATAAAGGTGATTGCACGAAAGGAACACAAGTTCCTCACATTGTTAATTTATCTGGCCTTGTTACGTCAGCTTCCAGATCAAAAGCAATGCCAGCAGAGCACTCATTCTGGTGACCCTCTGGCATCTGAAACGGGTGAATGGAATGGCGGAGCAGATGCTGTCAGGACAGTCGTGCTGGGGGAATCGCCGTGTGCTCCCTCCCCCGGCAGCCTCACTCAGCGGCTGGAGGTAACCAGGGCTTAAATAGTTCAGCTCTTCCATCCCTATGCTGGGAAGACTCGATGTGTGCTTTACACGGACGCCCAGAGTGTTCGCAGCAGGTCTGCGTTCCTGCTGTCTCCAAGCTGTCATCGGTGAGACGACAAGGCTTTCAAGGCTTTCACTGGCCGTCTTCCTTTCTCCATCTCACTTCCTCACTCCCCTCCTAATGTCTGCCTCACCTCCCAAATAAACCACACGCAACCGAATCTTTGTCTCAGGGTCATCTTCTAGGCATGCAAACGGTCTCCCGCTGGGCCAAAGTGCATTTAAAAGAAAAAATACAGTGCAGTCTGGCTACCAAATTTGGTGAATTATTACCAAGGATGCAAAGAAAATGTGTTAAAACCTGAATAAAAAGTTCCATCCATGTGAGCGACGAATACGGGAAAAGAAGAGAGAACATAATCTGGTATTAAGAGAATCGTCTTGAATGCCGTATTCAAAGTTTAACCTAGGAATGTCAAAGAAATGGCCAGCCTTTCTTTTACTCTTTTACAGTTCTTATACCGTGCAACAAGTAAGTAACCTATTCTTCTTGCAACATGAATACAAACTAACATTTACTGAGGGCTTACTACTTACTAGTACTTACTAGAACTACTTACTAGTTCTTAGCATTGCACAGCTCACTGTTTCATCCCTAAATCCAGGTTAAAGAAATCATAATCCAAAAACTTTATATTTACTTTTAAAATGAAAAAAAATATTAAATATGTTCATACAGATTCACTTACAGCCGAGAAGCCAGCTAACTTTTACCCTGTTAATTCTACCTTAAATCAACCACCCTCAAGCCACGAGATACACTTTTTGTTAACAACTTTTCTTTTATTAACACCTACTATATGTTGCCATCTCATGATCATTTGTATCTAAAATACCAAGTGCCATTCTGATTGCTGGGAGAACTAGTGACTGCCTGCAGTAGGAAAAACCAAAATAATCTGAAGCCAATTTTTTCAAGAATTTTAAAGAAGAAATTTAAAAATTTAAACAAGTAAATAAATCTGTGTTATTTTGAAACATGTTGTTTTTTCAAACATGCATAATGAAGCATTTAGGTTGAAATATCAAAATGTCTGCAAGCATCTCTTAAAAACACTTCTGCATAAAAAATACAGTGAGAAGAAAATCTTGGTCAAAAACGTTCACCTCAAAACCTAAGGGGCCATTTTGATTGTGTCTCTCACGTTTCCTTTGACTGCATGTAACTAATCCAATCTCTCAGGTCACTTCTACTTATGAAAAAAAATAAAATAAAAATAGTAAATCTGGGAGGAGAAAGACATGAAGAAATCTGAACAAAGTCTCTAAAATCATGAGTAACGGAACACTCATTTACCACATCCTGGCACCCAACAACGAAGGCAGACAACCTAAAGAAATTAATCTGAACACACGTAAGTGTAAGTGTTTATTCACACAAAGTAATGGCAGGTCAGAATTCGCAGACTCAAAAGACAGTATGGGTTAAAAATCCATGACATGGAAGAATATTTAGATACGAAACGTGTCATAGGTCATACAGAAAACTAAAAACGCCTCAGGTGATTCCATGAAGAACCATGAGCACACCTCACACAAGACAGGTCACTGGAATGGTCAGATCCACCTTGATGGTTTTGATGTGACTTCTGAGTTAGAAAAAGACCCCAGAAAACCAACCCAGGAAGATTCTGCTGGGAGGAGACTCTGGTCCTAGGAATCTGGCCTGGAGCCCAGTCGGTCAGCAAAAAGCCTGTGAGCTAGGCCTGCTGGCACTTCGGAGTATTCTGCTGATATTTTAAACATTACCTTGGCTTCTGAAATCTAAACACTAGGTACTTTCACCACCTTGTGAGTCAGAATCAATGAACTCTGTATCTGTAATTGTTACTATATGAATTAGTACTTTATTTGTCTTCAAGTTCCTTATATATGATATGATCTCACTTTGGAGTGCTGGGTTGGGTAAAATGAGTTTATGTTTCATTAGTCATGGATTTAAGGGTAAAAACAAAAAATCCTCTTCTTGTTATTAATTAATTAGCTCCCCCCCCGCCATCCAGAGGATAAAATTGCTTTCTCTAAGAATACTGAGACTTGAAATGCCATTACTCCAACAGCACTGCTGTGAATTTAGAATCAGATTTATTAATTAAAATGTCCACCTATATCTATCATCTATAAGAATGGAAGTTACAAAATATTTCAATAAAAAACTACATAGCCTTAGGTTTTAAAATACTCCATAAAAGAAACTTCCAAAACCTAAGTACTAAGGCATATCTTTCCACTAATCTGCTTTGTTTTTTTTAAGTAGTGTCCTCAGTTAATGTAAGGGCACAGACCTTACTTAGAGCTTAAAACATACTAACTCAACTCTACAAGTGAAATCAAAACTAAATGCCTGAGCTTATACAGTTGACCCTTTAACAACATGGGTTTGAACTAAGCAGGTCCACTTATACATGTTTTTTTTTTTGTTGTTTTTTTTTTTTACAATAAATATACATACACTACTATAAATGTATTTTCTCTTATTTATGATTTTCTTATTAACATTTTCTTTTCTCTAGCTTAGTTTATTGTAAGCATACCGTATATGATACATATAACATATGAAATACGTGTTAATGAACTGCTTACATAACTGGCTAGGCTTTCGGTCAACAGTAAACAGTAGGCTATTAGTAGTTCAGTTTCTTTGGGACTCAAAGGTTATACTTGGATTTTCAACTGTGTGGGGGAAGGGGTCAGTGCCCCTAACCCTCATGTCATTCAAGGGTCAACTGTACTACAATTAACATCTTAATAATTAAAAGCAATAACATATATGTGAGTACTTGGCATGGGCATGAAAAAGAACACCCATTTTTCACAAAAAATCGGACATCTTCCTCATAAAGGATGGCTCTATATACCAGTCAGTTCATTCAGACACATGAACTGGCATGAAGTAAAATGACTGGAATTTCTAAACTTCTAACACCCCCGAAGTGTGACTAAAAGATGAATGAATAAGAAAGCCTGTCTGATTTACATATGCTTGTATCAACTCTCCATTTTTTTTTAAGTCCAACCACTTATCTCCACCATTTTACATGAAATGAAATGCATTTTCAATAATGCCCAAGAAAAGATAACCACAGAATACAGAGCATCTGAGATAGAAAACCTCTTTCAACCGGAGTACTTCTGAACATCACTAATATTATCACTTTAATTACCTGATTTCAGGAGATGAAGAGATTTCATTTGTGTCTGCCCTTTTATTTCTTGGAAATGATGGACTAGCCGGAGGCATCTCACCACTTAAGCGGTCTGGGAAAATTCGGTCTTTATTCAAATTGATTTCTGAATAGGGACAGTTGGCAGCACTAAAATATTAAAAGAAAAGCACAGGCTTAGAACATCCATTAGAACATACTTTAATTAAAGTGACAGGCTACAGAATATACAACTCTAAAACTTAACTGTTATGTTTACATATGTATATATGTAGAATTAAACATACATTGTGAATATTTTTGTTTCTATTAAGGTTTATTTATTTTGAGAAAGAGAGAAAAAGAAAGAGAGAGAGAGAGACAGAGGAGAGGCCGCAAGTGGGGGAGGGCCGGAAAGAGTGAGAAGGAGAGAGAAAAAATCTCGAGCAGGTTCTTTGCTATCAACAAGGAGCCCAACGTGCGGCTCAAACTCACAAACTGTGAGATCATGACCTGAACTGAAATCAAGAGTTGGACACTTAACCACCTAAGCCACCAGGTGTCCCTAGTGTATGAAATATTTTATCTCTGAGACATAATTTAAGTCTATTCTGATAGAAAATATGTCTTTGCACTAGATGTTCAGAACACAACCTGATGAAATCTTTGCAACTGTGCAATGATCACTGAAGGATTCTGTCTGTATACGGTCCAAGGGCAGAGCCTGTGCGTATCTGTAGGAACAATCAGCCCCAGGGGAGAAATGCTTAAGACATCATAGGAGGGTTGGTGTCAGAGGTAGGACAGAGAAAGACTGATGGACGGATGGAGCAGATCTGCTTCCTAAAGTGATCCTTCAGGCTCAGGGTCACCACAGGCCATTTCATTTCCTTCATTTCATTTCCTGTTGGCCTCCAAAGGTTGGAGATTCCCCCATGTTCCTGTCTCCAGGCCCAGACGTACACTTGATATGCTAAGCAATACATATATTTATCTGTAGTCAATCCTGTTTCTGCTAGGAAAGGAGACCAGATGCCAACTTGGATAATGACCCATCTATCTCACTTCCCTTCTATCGGTGACCCCTGGACTCCTGGTTGGTCTCTCAGGTCCCATGTGGGGATCATTTCTGTTATTCAAGCAAAGGAAATCTAGGTCACTAATTGTTAAATCAACATTAAGTCAGTATAATCCTCTGCCTAGGCTTCAGCTTTCCATCTTCAGAACAACTGGGCAACCTCTGAATCTCAGGCCTCCAATACATAATGAACCCCTCCAACTAAATGCCCATCCTGCCCCTCTGTTTTTTTAGGAGTCTCCTCGTATCTATAAGTGGTTTGGATCTTGGATAAATTATTCTAGTGTCTTATATGTTCTTTTCTTCTCTCTAGGTGATAACCACCCAGGGAAAAACTTTAAATATTTAAAAATTTTTTAAACATTTTTTAAACATTTAAACATTTTAAATGTATGTCTATTTCCACCAAGAGAACCAGATACACTCTCCTAGGAGAAGGAGGGAAGAGTTTGAAAATGCTCCTGATTCTGATAATGGCCTATGAAACCTACCACAGGTATCTTGAAAGCTAAAATACAACCTTAATTTTATTTAACTAAACATTCTGCTACACTGATACCTATGCAAAAGACAAAAATAAATAACATATGCTCACGTGTTGACAAAAATGTATATAGTGCTAACCCAACAATAAAAAAATAACTAGTAATATTTATGGAGCACTTACTATATATCAAGCACTGTGCTAAGTACATTCCGTTCAGTGTTTTGCTTAATTTTCACGACACCCTATGAGGAGGGCTTCTCATGAGACAAACTAAGGCTTAAAATGCTTAGGTGGCTTGTCTTTAATTATTTCATTAATTTGTTCAACAAGTATTTATCAAGTATCTATTAAGTGCTAATTATCTTTCTAGGCACTGGAATCACAACGGAAAATACAATGACGAGATCTCTGCTCTCATGTCGCTGATATTCTAGGGGAAGTTGGGCACTACACAATTGCAGATATAAAGCAGACAACTTTACACAGTGACAAACGCCACTGAGTATGACCGAAGAAAGAACGTGGGGCTGTCACAGGGGTCACAGGGCTGTACAGGAGGAAGGGGCCCTGTGAAGCAGCAGCCTTTGAGTGGTGCCTTCGAGGTCAGGAAGAAGCCTGCTCTGTCAACACAGAGGAAGAGCATTCTAGGAAACAGCAAGGGTAATGCCAACACAGGGAGAGCTCGGCCTGCCTGGGGGGAGATCAGTGATGGCCGAGTGTGTGAGCAAAGGGAGGGCACGCACTCGTGGCAGGCAAGGGAAGTATTGTGTAGGGCCCGGTAGGCCCTGGTCAGGAGTTCCGATGCTTAGTTTAAGTTTGAGGTGAAGCCCCTGGAGGACCTTCAAATGAGGGAATGATATAATTTGATGTACAATTCAGAACAATCCCTCAGGATGCTTTGTGGAGACAAGACTTCAAGGGGCCAGAATCGGAGCAAGAAAAGTTATGTGAGAGTGAAGATATCATGGTGACTTCGATTTGGTGGCTGAAACAGAGGCAAAGGGGCCAGTCACGGTACCTCTGCGATCCCTTCAAGGGAGCCCGTGTGTAGATGGGAAGTAGGGAATGACCTCAAACAAGGATTTAAGAATGGCCTTTAGGTTTTTGGCTTGAGGAACTGGATGGAAACAGGAACGCCTTTTCTTTTCTTTTTCTTCCCCCCTGAGATGAGAATGACGAGGACAGAGGCAGATTTGGGGACAAGATCAAGAATTGTGGCATGTTTATTAAACAATCAAGTAGACATGGTGCTTATTAGTAGCTCAATAAGATAAGCATACTATTTCATTCGTCTTAGCATGGGCACACGACTATAACTCATTTTTATTCATTTAGAAGTGATGGGAAGGAAAATCCAGCTCCAACCAACGTCTCTTTGGAACAATAATCCTTCAAGTACTTCATGGACCTCTTCGTGGGATTATGTGTAGTCGTCAGTGTTTATGGACACAAGCGACAAAAACCGATTCTGCCTACGCTGAGCCGAGGTGAAGTTACTGCAAGGGCATCAGACCGCCCACAGGAAGGCTGGGCCGTCAGGCCTGCCCAGGAAGGAAGGTCCAGCCAGCACTTGCTCCCAGACACGGTCTGCACACGATGGGACTGCTGGGACTGAGGCCCTCACTCTCTCTGCAGACGCTCAGCCGTTTTCTATGTCCCGCCCAACCCCCAATTCCACAGCAGGTGTGATCTGCCTTCCCATCACTCGTCCTGATGGAAGACCCAGGTGACAGCCTCCGCTCAGGGACATTTTGGGTTTTCTGTCCACACTGTAACTGCCACAGGCCAGAAGAGGGGGAGGAAGCCCTGTTCCCCGAGGCTCCCCTGAGGGAGGGGGAGCCCTGCCTTACTTTTACCTTGATTTCAGGCAAAACAGAACATAAAAAAAAATAAAACTCTTAACAGATTTCAGGCCAAATCTAAACGTCCCAGGGTCGCCTCATAATAAATACGTTTAAAACCAAATTCATCATTGGGGCGCCTGGGTGGCTCAGTCGGTTAAGCGTCCGACTTCCGCTCAGGTCGTGATCTCGCAGTCCGTGAGTTCGAGCCCCGCATCGGGCTCTGTGCTGACAGCTCAGAGCCTGGAACCTGCTTCAGATTCTGTCTCTCCTTCTCTCTCTGCCCCTCCCCTGCTCGTACTCTGTCTCTCTCTGTCTCAAAATAAATAAAAACGTAAAAAAAATTAAAACCAAATTCATCATCTTCAATGAACTCCCTTCTTCTGAAGAAAAAGACAAGAAAACAGCCAGCTCCTCCCGCTATTCTCAAATCTCTGTTCCCGAGAAAGGAAACATAGTAGCCAAGCCTCACATTGTCATCTTTAACTCTTGTTCTATTCTTTTTTCTTCACATTGTGTATTTTTATTGCAAATTTGTCTTCTTAGCATTTTGTGACAGCGGGAAAAATCCACATACAAATCTTTTGAGTTCTTTTGGCAAACAAACAGTATACTGCTATCCCTAGAATCCTGCCACCGTCATGTTTCCCTCACAGTGAAGCACCTGGCTTTCCAATTAGTGAATATCTATCTGTACATCTACCTTAAGGTTTTATCAGATACGAAGAAAGTGAGGAAAATGAGAGTCCTGTTCTTAACCCCGCCCGCTCCCACACTGGGAAGATCCACGGTGTTCTTAGATGGGCTACGTCCCCAACTACAGACTAGACTAGAGTCGTAGTTGACAAGTCTTGGAATGTAAGATCCAGGAGAGCAGCCCCTTTACCTATCTGCTGAGTAAGTGAAGGAAGAATCTCTCTCTCTCTCTCTCTCTCTCTCTCTCTCTCTGAGATCCCCACAGATAAACCTGGACAGCTCACAGACTGGCAAGACTGCAGACCAGGAGAAGACTTACTGTCTACGTAATCTGCCTGTTTTGATTTTTAGGGCCAGAGAGGAATTCGAAACTCTCAACTTGAAGTAGAGGAAGTGATCGCAGCCCTCCACACAGGGATTTGCCAATGGGTCAGGAGGATCTATCAAGGCAGGATCTATTAGTTATCGATTTTACATTAACACCTTCTCTTCGAGTCTCGAACCCTGAGAGAAGTAAAGTGGGTTTATACACCTAGCACTCTTATACCTGCTATGGGATAAAGGGGGAAGCCAGTGGGTTCCCAAAGTGGGAGAAGATAAAAAACAGGGTGGGTGGGGGGATGCCACAAAACGCAACTGAAGTGTGCTCCAGGGATAGGGGATGACCATCCAGAGGGGTGACCAGTGCCCTGGGCAGAAATCAGGAACCTGGTCTAAACATGCTCTGCTGCTCCATCCACTCCTGGCTGATGAGTAAGCACAACTTGTGAGGCTCCGTCTTCTCACTCGTAAAACGAGGATGCTAACAGCAGCAATTTCCGCGGCTCGAGCACATCACACACACACACACACGCTAGGCGCTTTCCTTGCACTTTCTCACTTAACTCCCACAACCCCAGGAAGCTGCTCCTCGTCTAATGATCGTTTTGCAGATGTAGAAACGGAGCTTAAAAAAGGGAACTTGCTCAGTGTCAGTCCATCGGCTCTTGGCAGAGTCAGATGTTGAACTCTGGCTGTCCCCTGCCACACTGGATGGGGGCAGATAGTACCCTGCAATAGCAAAGAATGTCCTTATCTTTAATCTGTGACAATCCAAGCCATCTCAGTACCATCTTCTAGCCAGATGCTGCTGTCCTCTAGCTAGTATGTATTCTGCCAATACTTAACCTCTTGGCCAGTTTCCGTGTTCTCACATTTACAAAGTTCACACAGTTTTAAAAGCCAGTAACTTCACAACTCACCAGTGCCGATCAAACTTCTGTGGAGACAGTGGGTTCCCACCAGGCTTCTAATCATCTCCAGTTTCTCATGTACTAAGCAGCGTATGTCACGTATACATGGGTACACACATGTATACATATACACGCAACTCTTTACCATTACATAGTTCCTCAGGGAGCAGAGGAAGAGATTCACGTAGGATTACACAACTATCTACCATCGAATTGTACTAGAGTACACCCTGTTCTATTAGCAGACAATTCCCTGTCAGCTCTACATACAAATATCCCACCAGCCCCTCTAAGGAGGCAGTTTTTCCCAGGAAAGACGGGTCCAGCTTATTAGGAAAGGTGGAAGGACTGTCTTCTTCACTGCTCCCCACGTCACCTTTAAAATCCTTTTCATTGAGAATATGTTTATTTAAACAATTAGGTAACACCTGAGGTTTTCTAAATGATCGCATAGTCATTGCCACACTCCGTCATGACAAAAACCTGTAAAAAACATGAGGCAGGCTCTATCAGGCCACTGTGCTTTATGCGAGAGTCCAGGAGTTACAAGCAGAGACTTAAGAGCCACACAAGCCTGGGTCGAATCCTGGTTCTGCCACTGTCTGACCCTTGGGCGTGCACATAACGATTCCAAACCTGTGTCTTCACTTTAAACCAGAGATGACAAGAGTACCTGCTTCACAGAGCTGCTGTGAGGATTTAGTGAGATCACACAGGTAAGTGTGGCACGCAGACTGGAACACAGGAAGTCCTCAATGAACATCACCTGTTACGATTACTCAAAAAGGAGAAGAGGAGTAACACTTAACCCCTACGATGTAAACGTGCATCAGCAAAAATAAACCACAACATTAAGAGCTCTGTAACACGACTCATTTGTGAAGCCTCTCCGCTTCCTACAGGAAAAGGGTGCTACTCCATTCACAGCTCTACAAAATCTGTTTACACCAGACTGGCCTCCTTGGAGGTAGGGACCCTCCCTCTGTGCAGCCCGTCACCTAACTGAGCACTGACACGAAGCAGGCACTCAGTAAGTGTATGTTCGATGCATGGATGGATGGATGCTGAAATAATATGCTGTTTAGAGTGTGCAGGTGTGTGTCCAAAGGTACTAACTTTTAAAACTTTCCATGGACTTTACCAGTACCTTTTAGAAGCTGTTGGAAATACTCTCCATTTTTTTTTCTTGTTTATTTTCTCCAAGATCAAATCTTATGTAGAAAAGATTTACTTCTGAAGGCACTAGATACGCAGAATATCTACTTTCATATAACGTTAGTTCTCTTTTCATCACTTCCCATTCTTTGACCTTTCAGTAGCCCAAATGAATGAATCACCAAAGGGAAACACCATGATAAAACCCAGATTAATGCTCCCTTGCTAGAGACAGGAGTAAGCAATCTGACTACTGAATATCCCTGGGGATAAGAATAATGTCCACATTCAACTCACTCACTGATTATTTACATTTCAACATCTGAAAACATAACACTCTCAAATTTCACTGCCGAGACACATGTTCTATTTCTAACACCTCTTACATCAAATTCAACTATTATAATTTTTCAGAGAGGCAAACAACAACTGCTAGTCAAAACATAGCCTTTTGCTTACGTGTTCATAAAGTGGATTATTCTTGCTAAAAGAGCAACTTTCCTTGTTATCTAAGCAAAGAATGCATGTTTTGATTTATGTAGTTTCTCAGTAAATTAATCCAAAGAGAATTTTCTCATTATGTTTTCCTAAACACAGCCTTCTCAGCAAGGACAAAAATAAGTGCCAGTGAAATGAACCTTTCAAAGAATATCCATGATGTTGCAGCTCTTCCACAGTCTACTAATGAAATGGAAAACCGGCTGTGCCTGTGAAGGATTAATATCCTTCCACATACAGAGCTCTGAGTGTTGTAAACCGGACAGCACAGTCAGGGAGACTCAGGAGAGCCAGCTGAAAGGGCCAAGAAAAATGGAAGACACGATGCAGCAGGACCTGACAATGGCCGTTGGGTGCTTTGAACGGCATCCCGAGGCTCTTGTCAACCAATAACTCTGGCCTGGACTCACCCACAGAACTGCTAGTTGTGCCCTCCTTTTGGCACAGAAACAAACGCTGCTTCTTTATCAACACATGTCTTTGAAGCCATGAGGTCTACTTCTTTGAGTGGAAGACGGACTAGTTCCAATTCCACTGAAAGGTTTCTTTTTCTTTAATGTTGATCGTTTTCTTTTGAGACAGAGTGCACGTTGGGGAGGGGCAGAGAGAGGGAGAGAGAGAATCCCAAACAGGCTCCTCACTCAGTGCAGAGCCCGATGTGGGGCTATATCTCACAACTGTGAGGTCATGACCGGAATTGATACCAAGAGTCGAATGCTTAACTGACTGAGCCACCCAGGTGCCCCCACTGAAAGGTTTCATTACCACATTTCTCCATAAAAATCTTACATGATTCTCCTTGTAATTTCCCCCTTCTTTTAACAAATACAATACTGCATATCTCTGAAGAAATGCTCCAAACATAATCACTTAAACTTTTAGAAATGGCTGTGGCCCAGCTGAGGAACCCCCGGAGGTCAGTGGCACAGTTGGGAAAAGGTGGCCATAATGAGCGCCAGTCCATCAGGCAGGGGACAGGATTGTCACCAAAGACCCTGCCGTGACAGCAAACCTCTCTGCTCAGACCTAAAGCATGATGGTAAAGAGATGATGGACGTTGCTGTAAGGTGGGTTTCCTTCCCAGAAGGCCAAAACAATTCTTTTTGTAATTTTCAACTGAACCCCAATAGCGTAATCTCAATTTTCATGCAATTTTAAGACTTCTTTATTCTTTTCCTTCATAATTTGAGCAAACTACCTTCACTCCAATGAACATCTTGGGGTTGTGCAGTAGAAAGGTACATTTGACAAAGGTTCAATATTAGTTACTGCTTTGTATCTTATGTTTAAATTAAATTATGTGCAGCTTTCATATTTCCATTAGTCCCTGAGTTCTTTGAAGGTTGGGTCTATAACTAATTCATGGAGCAGTGCCTTGTGAGGCAGCCAGAGGGCAGTGGTCAATAGCACAGATAGACTGGGTGCCATTCCCTGTTCCCCTCACACCAGCTGTCTCTCCAGTGCCACAGTGGCCTCATCGAAATTTGGAAAAGGCACCCCTGGGTGGCTCAGTCAGTTCAGCATCCGACTTTTTTTTTTTTATATGAAATTTATTTTCAAGTTGGTTTCCATACAACACCCAGTGCTCATCCCAACAGGTGCCCTCCTCAATGCCCATCACCCATCCTCTCCTCCCTCCCACTCTCCATCAACCCTCAGATTGTTCTCAGTTTTGTTTTTTTTTTAATTTTAATGTTTATTTATTTTTGAGAGAGACAGAGAGAGAGACAGAGTGTGAGCGGGAGAGGGGCAGAGAGAAAGGGAGACACAGAATCTGAAGCAGGCTCCAGGCTCCGAGCTGTCAGCACAGAACCTGACGCGGGGCTTGAACCCACAAACCGCAAGATCATGACCTGAGCTGAAGTCGGACGCTTAACCGACTGAGCCACCCAGGTGCCCCATGTTCTCAGGTTTTAAGAGTCTCTTATGGTTTGGCTCTCTCCTTAACTTTTTTTTTTTCCTTCCCCTCCCCCATGGTCTTCCGTTAAGTTTCTCAGCATACACACAAGAGTGAAAACATATGGTATCTGTCTTTGTCTGTATGACTTCTTGATCTCGGCTCAGGTCATGATCTCGCAGTTGTGAGCTCTAGCTTCACATCAAGCTCTGTGCTGTGGGCACAGAGCCTGCTTGAGATTCTCCCTCTCCCTCCCTCTCTCTGCCCCTCTCCACTGCACACACAAGCACTCTCTCTCTCTCAAAACAAATAAATGAACGTAAAAAAACATTGGAAGAAAATAATACTAAAACTAATAGGGGTTTTTTGAAGGTTATTCATACTTGTAAAACAATTAGAGCAGTATGCCGTGTGGAGTAAATACATGCTCAATAAACATGAGTTATTATTGAAAAAAACTCAAAAGTATTTACTGCAGGAAATAATTTATTAGTATATAATGGAAATTTAGCATGCTAATGAGTTATTTCTGGCATGTAGACTTAAAATATGTCTGAAAATAATCCAGCCACCTTCACTCAGCAATACCGAACAAACTTTTAAGACACGATATTTTTAACACTCTTCCAACTAATCATGTAACTCCAGGTTTGCAGTTATACAAACACTGAAAAGGATTTTTAAATGGATATCTGCAAATGTAATCAGGACCCTATGTTCACACTATTTACTCTGGAACAGACTGAATCCCATATAAACCCCACAAGGAGTGTTGCAAAAGGAAGATAAGCAATATTTGAGGATGCAGAGATGAAATAAAGAAAGAGGAGAAAATAATTACACCCATTTTACAATTCCTATGAACTCCCAGAGGCACAGGCAGCACAATCTTCAGATTTTTCAAAAGACCTGGATTCACAATGGGCACAAACTAGGTAAACAAGGGATCCCCTTCCTCACTAGGCAATCCAATTAACTTGCAGTTAGAACATTTACACTGACAAAGGATTATTTTAACACATCTCTAAACAGGTGATGCTTTTGTCCCTTGAAAACCTCAGTGTTCAGCAATATATTTTTAAATGTCTACAAGGACCCCCACATTGCCTAAACAGTACATCAAATTTCTAATGTATAAATTTGGTTTCTTTTTGAAGTTCCTGAGGGGGTCAGAGAAAAATATTGAAAAATATTGTTTTGAATCAGTGCATAGTTTGACTATTCATATCTGTGCTTCTTGTGATCTGTGCTGATAATCTGTGATAATCTCAACTCTCTTTATTCAAACTGTTGCGTCCCCCAATCATACCAGATTTTACCAAACAGGGCCTGCCCTCTTCTCATTATTAACGGTCAACCCAGAGTGACTCTTTCAGAAGGTATCTATACAACTAGTCTGGCTATCAAGAAAAGGCAAATAGCTAGAGCAAACCTATTTTAAACTGTGAATGCATTTTCTCCCAGAAACACTTAACTAAAGACATACTCCTCGTTTTTCCAGGATCACCATGGTAACCACATTTTTTTTTTTTTTATAGATAACTACCTCACATGTATTTAGCATGCATGGAAACCACGATCTTATACACAGGTGGGACAGGCACTCTCTATCTGACCACGTAAGGAATTCCCACTTGAGTGGCAGCACCACATACCTGTGAGGGCCCAGGTGTCTCACTCTCTTAAAATGACCAATCCCTTTACATCCTGGGGTTGAACATCCGCCATGTTCTGAAGCTTCCATTAATTCTAAGGAGCCTATAAGAAAGCAAGGGGAAGAAAAAGCGAGAAGAGAAAGGAAGGGGCATAAAGTTAACCAAAGGCTGTGAAACAAAAATTACAAGTATCTTAAAAGTCTTTAAAGATTTTTCCCTATGCTTTTGTTCACACTATTGATCTTTCTTCAACAGCGAAATGGTACACTTTGATCTAACCCTCTATCAAGGCTATAAATTCCAGAAATACCTAATTGTGAATTAATGAGGAGATGCTAAACGATCTTCAAGTAAATAACATAATTAGTTTACGAATACTTGTACACTGAAAATTTCAAACATGCTACCCCCTCCGTGTTTTATAATGCTCCCTTATGCTGACCACTTATGTCCCTGTGTAATGTGCTAGACTCTGTTCTAAGCATTCCCATATATACCTCTATGAATATATACATACACATGTATCAAGTCTTTGGTCTTGTATCATTTTGTCGCATACAAGGGATAGCACCAATGTGCACTGTTCTGAAACATTTTTTTCTTTGTTCTTTAACTTCATGTCTTAAAAATCTTTCCATCTCAATGATAATATTCTTTATGATTGTTGCACAGTGTCTGTATCATGAGTGCACCAGAATTTAACTAATCTTTGTTTCCAAGGTTTGTTATTTTAAATATACTGCAACAAACAGCATGCATGTGGATTTCTTTACTTTTATGCAGCTTCTACATGAACCTGGAAACAAGTGAAGCCACTAAAACAGGGGACTGCACACTAAACTTTTAAAAACCCCACGATAATCTACTGTATTTTCTACATATTTTCTGCTACAATGTATATGCTTTCCTTCAAAGTTGAAATCATAGTATGTCAAATTCGCAGTGCACATTTAAAAAAAAAATTGAACTTAAAGGGACTCTGCACTGAGGTTACTGTAAATCACATGCAGTTTTAAGCAACAATAGATAGGGAGAGCCCTTTTACACTCTGTACAGTTTCTCCCAATGGTAACATTTTGCAAAACTACAGTATAAAGCCACTACTGATACATTAGACTTTAATAGCCTAAGAGAACTGTCTTCCAAAAATTCAGTACCAATTTTGAAAGGTGATGAGTCCTTCTAAATAAAAGTTTAAAAATCTACATAAACTGTGCTTTTCAAACATTATTTTTTTTTCTTTTATGTTTTTGTGACTACCACATAATGGAAAATGTGGGAAGAAGAACAGGATTCATGGAGAACAAACATACAGGAGAGAAAACAGTAGAAAGAAAATGATAGGAGCAAAGAAAATATTAAGCACCCTACATAAGAAAATGGAAACATTCAATTTAAGTTATCCTTGCGTCTCTTACTCAAAGGAGGCTGAAGAGGATGCCCGGTTTTTGAACACCAGCCCACAGGGTGAATATCAGGGCAATCCGCATCTACCCAGTAATCATAGCAGCTGTTCCAGCCGTCAAAGTGAACCTGGAAACAAAAGGAAATTACCAGTACAATTCATAGAAAATTCCTACCATTAAAGTTCTAGCCACCATATAACCATTTTTATTTTCTTCTAAAGTATGTAGATTCAATACCAAATAACATTTTTTAAAAATTTACTTAAATTGCTTCATTTCCCCTATGCCAAAAAAGGGCCTTTCGACCTATCTTCAAATGATCTGTTCATCAATAAATGTCTTGCCAAAGACATCATTCCAGCGGTACTTTTATAGATATGTGTGTCTTCCAACACACACACACGAGTTATGAGTACATAACGTCTTCATATGAGCCACACCAAAGAGTCAATAAATATTACTTAAGTAACGAATAAATCAGGAAGGGAGGGAGGATGGGAGTGGAGAGGAGAAAGGCAGGAGTACCTTTCACTTAAATGTCAACTCTCCCAGAATTATGCTAAAAAGGTTGTTTATTTTTTTTTCAATATATGAAGTTTATTGTCAAATTGGTTTCCATACAACACCCAGTGCTCATCCCAAAAGGTGCCCCCCTCAATACCCATCACCCACCCTCCCCTCCCTCCCACCCCCCATCAACCCTCAGTTTGTTCTCAGTTTTTAAGAGTCTCTTATGCTTTGGCTCTCTTCCACTCTAACCTCTTTTTTTTTTTTTTTTCTTCCCCTCCCCCATGGGTTTCTGTTAAGTTTCTCAGGATCCACATAAGAAAAGGCTGTTTAAACAGGGGCGCCTGGGTGGTTGACTTTGGCTCTGGTCAGGATCTCACGGTCTGTGAGTTCGAGCTGGCATCAGGCTCTGTGCTGACAGTACGGAGCCTGGAGCCTGCTTCGGATTCTGCGTTTCCCTCTCTCTCTATCCCCACCCCCCCCCACCCTGTTTGTACTCTGTCTCTCTCTCTCTCTCTTTCAAAAAGGAATAAACATTAAAAAAATATATTTTTTAAGTCTGTTTAAACAAATTCAATGTCCTATTAGAAATACACCTGGTTTATAAAATATCTCTCCATCAAACGCATGTCTAAGTATCATTTTTTCTCTCAGAAATAATTACACTATCTCTCAAAGACGTTTTATATGGTGGTCGGAGCCATCTTTACCAGCCACCGTGTGAAAGAGCTATTGGTCTTTCAGGCAAGGTCACTAAGGATCAGCTATGTGTCTTTTAAGTATTACATGTATTTTATTTTTGAGGATGAAAGGATATACTGAAAGGCTATATATATTTCACTATTACATCAAATTTGCCAGCTAAACCTTTTTAAGTCTGTGAATCCCTTACTAACAAGACAACAGATGCCAGATAGATAAAAAATACAAATGTGTAAAACTGAATAAAAGTTCCAGAACAATGCAGGAGTGAATGTATATGTAATCTCAGAGTAGGAAACCATGGTAGGCAAGATACCAAATTCAAAACTCATAAAAGACTGTTCAATTTGACTACAGGAACATTGAAAAAAAATTTTTTTAATGTCTATTTGTTTTTGAGAGGGAGAGACAGAGCGTGAGTGGGGAAGGGGCAGAAAGAGAGGGAGACACAGAATTCAAAGCAGGCTCCAGGCTCTGAGCTGTCAGCACAGAGCCTGAGGTGGGGCTTGAACTCATGAACCATGAGATCATGACCTGAGCTGAAGTCGGACACTTAACTGACTGAGCCATCTGGGCGCCCCTGACTACATGAACATTTAAAACTTCACAGTGGCTGGGGCGCCTGGGTGGCGCAGTCGGTTAAGCGTCCGACTTCAGCCAGGTCACGATCTCGCGGTCCATGAGTTCGAGCCCCGCGTCAGGCTCTGGGCTGATGGCTCAGAGCCTGGAGGCTGTTTCCGATTCTGTGTCTCCCTCTCTCTCTGCCCCTCCCCTGTTCATGCTCTGTCTCTCTCTGTCCCAAAAATAAATAAACGTTGAAAAAAAAAAAAAAATTTAAAAAAAAAAAAAAAAAAAAAACTTCACAGTGGCAAATGTTACCACAGAAAAGGAGGAAGATCCATGAGAAACTTGAAAAACACAGTTATTATATATGTCACAATGTACTCTGTTCTTTAATTTATCCAAATATCATATATCAACATAAGAAGATTAAAAGCCCAATAGAAAGATGAAAAATAGATATAAATTGCTCATAAATAAGAAACTAAATATAAATGATTAGTAAAATATAAAATGATAATCAATTTCACTTATAACTAAAAAAACCCCTACAAATTAAAACCACAAGATGCAATTCTTTCAACCTGCCAAAAATGTTCCATCTTGGTGATTCCCAGAGCTGGTGAGTATGAGCATAAAAAGCTTTCTCAAGGACTGCTGACAGAAGTATTAACTGGCAAGTATTTCTAGAGAGTTATTTGCAACAACAGTCACTTAAAATATATCACTTTTGACTTAACCTCAATAACCCAACTCATTGTAGTAGAAAACAACCAGAGTATCTACCATGAGGAGACTGGCTAACTAAATTATGGCATGTTTGTATGACAGAATAGAACAGAGTTGTTAAAGTGTGTGTGTGTGTGTGTGTGTGTGTGTGTGTGTATTTAAAATAACATCCTTTGCAATGAATCCACTTTCTCAAGCTTAGAAATCAATTAATCCTAGAATCAAAGCCCACTGAATTCCACACCTGGAAGAAACCACAGGTATTATCTTAAGGAGAAGAAGAGTTCACACAGCTAGTTAGGAGGAGTAACCAAACCTAAAATTCAAGGACCCAAATAAAATTGATCATCTTCCCATACACTGAATGTAAAAGCAGCACTTACAGAAAAGTACTTAGGGGCGCTGGGGTGGCTAAGTTGGTTAAGCATCAGACTTTGGCTCAGGTCATGATCTCGCGGTTCGTGGGTTCGAGCTCCGTGTCGGGCTCTGTGCTGACAGCTCGGAGCCTGGAGCCTGCTTCGGATTCTGTATCTCCCTGTCTCCCTGACCCTCCCCTGCTCTCTCTCTCTCTCTCTCTCTCTCTCAAAAATAAACAAACACTTGAAAATAAAAAAAAAAAGTGCTTAACTCAAAGTAACCCTTTCCTTTCCCCTGATCAAAAACAGTGTTCAACTAACAGTGAGAATGACATTCATGATAATTTTGTAAAAATATCCATTTATGCTATCAATGCCATCAATAAACGAGCAGACACAACTTAGAGTGTTTAGTAAGTTTTAAATGTTCTAATTCTCAACTAATCAAGTGATTATTTTACTAGAAATGTGAAACTCTCATGCTTTCCGATCTTACTATTCCTAAATTCCATTTCTTTTATATTGGAATCAATGTTCACATAACCTATGTTCCATTTGTTGTATATAAACTGCTAAATTTTTAAAAATTAGGTATCTTCCTACAGCAAACATACTCAGTCCTAAGAAATAAATGGTCTTCCACCCCAAATACATATCAGAATTACCTATGATGAAAAGGAAGAAGAAATAAGGGAAAAAGAAAAAAAAAGTGCTGAGCCTACCTAGGAGATTTTAATCCACAGCTTTGGTTTGGGTTCTATGCACACAGAGGTCGTTTACTCAACTTGTAAGTAACTCTGGTGTGCACTCAGAACTGAGACCCATGGATATCAAATTGTATACTACTGGGGCACCTGGGGGGGCTCAATCTGTTCTGCATCCAACTTTTCTGGGGGGCTCAATTGGTTCTGCATCCAATGTATATAAATAGTACATTATTGTACATCGATATAGTCCCTAAAACTGTTGATATCATCATAAATAAAAGGATTCTTTTTAAAGTTTCCTCACACATACCTTTAAAAATGTTTATGGTAGATCTATCATATCTGGTGATGATGCCACAATGTTTCCTAGTTTTCATTAAAACTGACATCTCAGTTTGGCAATGAGAAGTCATCTATCTAGGATTAATACACTTTAGATATTATAGATAAATCTAATACCTTCTATAATCGAGGTTGGTAGACAATCTGGAAAACTATAATAGTTTAAGGGTTCAATTTCAGAGATAAAATTTAGTTTAGATATTATGAACAGAGGTAACAATAAAATTCTGAGAAGTACCAAATACACTTAAAATGCTATTTGAAATTATGTAAAAATTAATATATGCAAACATTGACATTAATCCTAATCGAAATTCTCACTGTAGAAGCTCAGATGAAATAATTGATTTAAACCTTCATCTTTCGTGGGGCATCTGGGTGGCTCAGTTGGTTAAGCGTCCAACTTCGGCTCAGGTCATGATCTCGCAGTTTGCGAGTTCGAGCCCAGTGTCAGGCTCTGTGCTGACAGCTCAGAGCCTGGAGCCTGATCTGGATTCTGTCTCCCTTTCTCTCTGCCCCTGCCCCGCTCACACTCTGTCTCTGTCTCTCTCAAAAATAAACATTCGGGGTGCCTGGGTGGCTTGGTCTGTTGAGCATCTGACTTCAGCTCAGGTCATGATCTCCAGGTTCGTGGGTTCGAGCCCCGCGTCGGGCTCTGCACTGACAGCTCAGAGCCTGGAGCCTGCTTCAGATTCTGTGTCTCCCTCTCTCTCTGCCCCTCCCCCACTCATGCTCTGTGTCTCCCTCTCAAAAATAAGTAAACATTAAAAAAAATTAAAAAAAATAAACACTAAAAAAAATTTTAAACTTCATCTTTTGTAACTTTTACTTTTCAGGCACTGACATATTAAGAAGTTTTAAACAAACAAAAAATCAGACACTTGAGTAATGTTAAGTGATAGTTTTACTCTTGCTGGGGACTATTTTGAAAAGAAATCAGAGTCCAGAGTGCTAACCATTACACTATGGAACCCCACAATTTTGAAAAGAAATCAAATGCCTAATAAACAACAACAAGGAAGGAAGATAAACATACAACATGAAATATTTAAAAATCTTACAAACCCCAAAAAGACACACAAAATATTTATAATACAAATGTTCCACTTTAAATATACTTATACATAAAAGCAATTCAGCAATGATGTATTTAATAAAAATTCTAAAGAAAATAAGAGGATTATGGATCGAAGTATAGTGAAAAAGACTTAACTCACACATATTTAAAATTATAGCTTAGGAAATTGGATACATTTTCACCCAGAAGCATCATTTGGACCCTTTATCAAACCTTAATACATGTTACTGACAGCTTACCAAGAATGAGACAGATAATATTTTAGAAAGCACACTATTCCTTAAAAAAAAAAAAAAAAAAAAAGGAAAGAGAAAAAAGATTTGGTTGGATTTTCTGTTCATGTGAAAGGCAACTCAGTAAAACACATTTTAGACCCAGGGGCTTACCTCCAATCTCTTCTGAAATTAAAGCTATATTTGAAAAGGTATAAAGCCAGAAGGACCAATGGAGAAGAAAAGCGGCTGACAGGTGAGAAGTGACAGTGATGTGTGTGGAGGGCGGAAACAGGAAGAGTGTTGACCTACAGGACAGGGTGGGTGGGTCACAGCCCAGGGGTCTGTAGAACAGGCCTGGAGCCCACTGGCTGCAGACCCCAGGAGGACTCACTCTGGAGGCAGCACACAGGAGAGAAGGGTCCTGAAACACAGCAGTACTGACTCACAGTCAATATGGAGTAGTTACACGCCCTCGGGCTGCTCCCTCACTCCACCCACCATGGTAACTGCCCCTTCAACAACCCAGGCAAAGAGCAGACATTTATCTTGTAGAGAAAAAAATTCCCAAGGCTCTCAATTCTAGAACAGACCTGAATGGGCAATGGGCTGGACAGAAAGCACAGGAACTTGTACAACCAAGAGCCGTATATTCCAACCCAGCCCTTCTCTTTCTCGCACAGCGACCGCCAGGTTCACTCTTCCCCAGGGAGGACTCTGGCAGAAACTGACAGGCTCCAGAGAAGGACCCAGATGCCAACAAATAGGAACGTCCCTGTGAAAAAGCAGGCTCTTTTGCTTTTTTACGGTGAAGTCTGCTGGTCTGTAAGTCCCACCCATGAAAAACAGTTAACTTTATGAGTGCCTTTTCTTAATGCAGACAGTCAGTCAAGGACTTGATATTTGAGGAGAGGCTCCAATACGACAGCAGAAATTTGGAGGAAATAAGCAGAGGACAGAAGAAAAACCATCACTAGTATCCTCAGATAAGAAACAATATTGCTTCAAGAAATAAAAAGATGATGCCATTTAAAAAGGGGGAGGAGGCTAGAAAATAGGAAAAAACTCTCAAAAATTAAAAAAATCAGAATTGTAATTAAAAATGCAACATAAAAATATTTTTTAAAACATGGGGTGCCTGGGTGGCTCAGTTAAGTGGCCGGCTTCAGCTCTCTGTTGTTAGCACAGAGCCCCTTTTGGATCCTCTGTCTCCCTCTCTCTCTGCCCCTCCCCGCTCACACATTCTCTCTCTGAAAGATAAATAAACATTAAAAAAGTTTTTAAAAAAAGCAACCTAGGTTTTGAAAAATAGAGTAGATATCTCTCTAAACAAGTAGAATAAAAAAATCAGAGAAGCATAAAAAGAAAGTATAAGAAAATCAAGGGGTCAATTCAAAAGGTTTAACAACCAGAGCTGCAGGACTTCCAGAAAGAGAAGACACAGGATGACAACAGGGAGTCATCAACTAGTAATACAAGAAACATGTGCAAAAACTGGAGGACATGAAACTCCACAGTAAAAAGCCCGAGTACTGTGCATAAGTACTCACCCAGAGCAGAACAACTGGTATGGCCTTAGAGGTCTAAGGTCAGTCGATATGGATGTGAGAAGACAGCAGAACAAGGCTTTCAATTTCTGAGGGAAAATGGTTCCCTACCTAGAATTCTACAGCTAGTCATAGTATGAATCAAATGTAAGACTAGTAATATTGATATTTCCAGATGTGCAAGGAGCCAAAAGCAGATGCTTTTCATATACCCTTTCTTAGAAGGTTACAAAAAGATGTGTTTCAACATAAGAGAACACTAAGAAAAACAAGTATGTGATTCAAAAAAAACAGAAATAAAGGAAGAAAGAAATAACGGAAGAAAGAAAGAAAAGGAAAGAAAAGAAAAAAAGAAAGAAGGAAAGAGAAATAAAGAAAGAAAAGCACAACATAGTCTGCCAGCAAAGAGTAGTCTCAGGATGAAAGTTCAGGATAAGGCTTAGAGAACTACCCAGATGACCATAGGCGACTGCTAAGTTGTAGGAAAAAGAGTCAAGAAAGAAAAGATACAGACAGAAGGCTTATTAAAAATACACTTGGAGGGGCGCCTGGGTGGCGCAGTCGGTTAAGCGTCCGACTTCAGCCAGGTCACGATCTCGCGGTCCGTGAGTTCGAGCCCCGCGTCGGGCTCTGGGCTGATGGCTCAGAGCCTGGAGCCTGTTTCCGATTCTGTGTCTCCCTCTCTCTCTGCCCCTCCCCCGTTCATGCGCTGTCTCTCTCTGTCCCAAAAATAAATAAACGTTGAAAAAATAAAAAATAAAAAAATAAAATAAAAAAAAAATACACTTGGAGGCGCCTGGGTGGTTCAGTTGGTCAAGCATCTGACTCTTGATTTTGGTTCAGGTCATGATCTCAAGGTTTGTGGGTTCAAGCCCCAGGTTGGGCATTGCGCTGGCAGTGTGTGGAGCCTGCTTGGGATTCTCTCTCTCCCTCTCTTTCTCTGCCTCTTCCCTGCTCGTTCTCTCCTTCCCACCCCCTCTGTCAAAAATAAATAACCATTTAAAAAAAAATACACTTGGGCTTTTGACAGAAAGACACATCAGATTTACTGGAGCACTTGTAAACGTCTGATTCTATGAGCACAGAAAATTTAAAAAACCAAAACACAAGAAATTACTGACTCCAGAAAAAAAAAAAAAATGTCATAAGAAAAAAACTGTTCTGCTCAGCAGCCAACAGGATTTATTTACTCATGAGAAGATGAATACAGAAGACTGAGAAAACATTTTAAAAACATGTGAAGTCGCTAGTGAAAAGATACAGTGAAGGAACGGATATGGTAAGAGCTTAATCCAGAACTACCCTAACAGGAAGGAAATACACTGGACCTAAAATTGATGG
Organism: Lynx canadensis; assembly: GCF_007474595.2. Lineage (NCBI taxonomy): Eukaryota > Metazoa > Chordata > Mammalia > Carnivora > Felidae > Lynx > Lynx canadensis. The sequence continues at coordinate 118,118,281 of NC_044307.1, read as the reverse complement.
GGCTGAGAAAACAGCAAAACACAGATATTATTTCAGAAAATTAGGAATAAAATGTCAGAAGCAGCAGCTAAAAAAAAAAAAAAAAAAGGAAAGTTCTTGCCTGTGAGGAAGCAGAAGTGAGTGTGGGGAGGGACGGGGCCTGTAGTATGTTCTACCTCTCCCCAGAACATACAGATGAGAGCAAAAACATTTTGCTTGTTTTCTTTCAGCATCTGGTGAAATACATGAGTGTTTTAAAATGTTTACCTGTAATAACTTAAGGCATAAAATATATTATATCATGTAGCCTAAAAGGTTGATCTTATTTAGCTGAAGAGTTGATTCTATACCCGAGAAACTTAAAATATTAAGCTGCGCTAAGGACTTAGTCTCTATGTACTCTTTCTCCTCCTGAATAATGAAGATAGGCATTCTTGCTTCGTCATCTCCCACAGCATTAGAAAAACTCCTACTAATGAAAGCTTTTTATAGTCTCAGAAGTCTGATGAATCCTGAAACTGGGTCATCGTCACCTGTTCGCTGATCTTTTGAGGACTTCATAAACACACAGGTACTTGTTCAGTGGTTCACCTTTAGCTATGAAATTTATACCACTAACAGTGAAAAGATAATTGTCAACTACATGCCTCATAGCCAGCTCTGTTTTGGGTGTTAAATAACGAGGATGTTGTATTGGAAAGAGAATTTGGCTAACTAAAAAGTTAGTCCACACTTTTCCTATTAACTAACTGAACTACCCACTTTAGAGTACTTGACCTCTCCGGGTCAAAAATGTTCTCACATGTAAAATCAGAGTTAATCTAAATTTTTTTTTTTTTACTATTATAGTAATTAATATGTGTTCCTGAAGCCAGGTAACTAAAAACAAAACAAACAAAAACAAAAAAACAAAACAAAAAAAAAACACCAAAAACCTCATCATTTATAATTCATTTAGAATTATAAAAAATCATTTATAATCACTCATAATCTTAGCACCCCAAGAGAAGAACTGTCATTATTTTGGTTAAGTTTCTTTCCATAATATTCTTTAAAAAACAATACCAGACATCATACAGAATAGTAAACCTGAGTTTTTTCACTTGCCAATATTAAATATTTTTCTTAAATATTTACCATCATATACAGTAATTTACTTTACCTATAGCTTACTGTGCTTGTTTGCAATCTTAAATACTATAAACTGCTATGTTTTCCTTATAGTTTTTATCCTTGCATATTCCCTTTGGTTAATTCTCCTAACATGAATTCCTAGGACTGAGATTCTTGAATTAAAGGGCAAACAACCTTCAAGACTTTTGTGCTTCACCAAACTGCTCTTTAGTGGCCGAGACACATTCTATTCCTACCAGCTACACATGAAAAAAAATACATGAAAAATACAAGAAAACACACACAAAAAATAAACTTTCCATGCACCTAAACCAAAACACTTATTTTTTGTTCAATTCTGACCAATTTGATTTTTAAAAATAGTATCTTGCTTAGTTCTACATTTCTTTGAATCACTAGCCTAGGTTATCTAAAAAATACTTCTAGTCCTAAAATACTCTGATTGCTTTATGACTTCTACTATCACACCAAGGACAATTAATAGGAAAATACACTTGAAAAAGGTTAACAGACTCTGCACTGTTTATAACTTCCAAACCACTGCATGATTATATAATCTTAAAAATAGCTAATTAAACATTAAAATTTGTTTTATACAAAACCACATTGATACACGTTTTCCATGTTCTTCTATAATTTTTATATATTATTACAGATAGTTGAATATGTGATTTATTTTTTATTTGTTTTTAAACTTTTTAATGTTTATTTATTTTTGAGAGAGAGAAAGAGAGAGAGCGTAAGTGGGTGAGGGGCAGAGAGCGAGACAGAGAATCCGAAGCAGGCTCCAGGCTTCGAGCTGCCAGCACTGAACCCGATGTGGGGCTCGGATCTATGAACTGCGAGATCATGACCTGAATGAAGTCAGGTGCTTAACCGACTGAGCCACCCAAGCGCCCCAATATTTATTTTTTTAAAGAGCATAAATTTCAACTCCTAGAGTTTAGGGCTGTGACTTAGTTCTGCCACTGCCAGAATTAATAAGTAATTCATCAACTCTTCCTGAGCCTCCGCTTCCCAGATAAAATCGTGATTGTCACATAAACCCCCTGCGCTGTCACCACCACATATGTTGAATAGTGGAAGGACGCTGTTAGCTGGTAAGGGCCGGCAAGACATCACGTAGATCTAACATCTTGCTGTTTTCACAGTGAAGTAAGTGGAATGAACAGGGCTCTCGTTTGAGGACGAAGCAAACACAGAAGCCAGAACCAGAGATAACTTCTAGCTCCTCACCTGGAACCGCTGTTACACTTCACTTCATCACCCAGGACACGACAGACCGAAGCCGCCTTCCTGAACATTCGCTTACCCTCTGAGAGGTACTTCGCTTTTATTAATCCAAATCTAATTAAAACCTGACTTTCTTATACAATCATTTCTCTTTCCTTGTCCTATATGAAAGGGCTATCCTTCTTTACTTTTCTTCTGAAAATTCTACATCTAATATAGCCCCATCAAAATTAATCTTCAAGTTTTCAAAAAAAGAGCATCGTATTGGAGAATGATGCACTGTATTCAGAAGAAATCCCTTTCTTATCTATGACTTTTCACATTCTGAGTGTGTGCTCGGAAAAAGAAAGTAGATACGACATATTAAATGTCAGTCATAACTAAAGAGAACTTCTTGCATAGATTAAAGGAAAACACTGGATAAATACTGACAAAGATGTACAGCCACTTTATTTTCATATTCCTGTAGTCTTACTGATTTAATTCTAGGACTTCACAAATTAAGTATCTGCCGAAGTTTCCATCCAAGTTATCTTGTAACAAAAGACAAAACAGAACCACAACAGAGAACACTCACTTTTATTCGGTGATCATCCGTGTCTGCAACTGTTGCTACTCTAATAAACATAGGATTTCTCTTGTCTATGACTTCAAGCTTCATTTTTTTCTGGAATCCATGTGGAGGTTTCTGCCATACAGAAAATTTTACATGGTAAGATTCAGAGGAAGAGAAAGTAGGCTCTGTGTCACAAAGACAGAATAATAAGCTATTTACAGAATCGACCTTCAAACTCCCAAGTTCCTACAGTAGCTTTGGACATCATTGTCCTTATCAAAAAAACACAATCCCAAATCACACGGCCAAACCCTGAAGCAAGAGAAAAAGCCTGAGCACCCAGCTGGAGGAAACAAAAAGCAAAAGACCTTAAGAGAAAATGCAAAGTATTGTGGATATTTGATTAGGCATAGGGAAGGCAAGAAGTTTTTCTCATTAGTTAGAAGGAGGTGTCTTGAGGGGCGGGGCGCCTGGGTGGCTCAGTCGGTTAAGCCTCTGACTTTGGCTCAGGTCGTGATCTCACCGTTCGTGAGTTTGAGCCTAAGTTTGAGCCTTGCGTCGGGCTCTGTGCTGACAGCTCAGAGCATGGAGCCTGCTTTGGATTCTGTGTCTCCCTCTCTCTCTGCCCCTCCCCTGCTCATGCTCTGTCTCTCTCTCTCTCTCAAAAATAAATAAACATTAAAAAAAAATTCTTTTTACAAAAAAGGAGGAGGAGGCATCTTGGCAAAAATCAACAAGCATAAAAATTATTTATGAAAACAGAAGAAAGAACATTAAAGTGGCAGAGATGTGACAGAGACTAGAAATGGCCATGAGAACAAAAAGCAGGAGACGTCTTTAGAAAAAGAAAATTAGCCATCAAAACATATGGGATGAAATCACTCTTGTAAGAACAGGAATGAGAAAGGAAGACCTCTCCTCCCACACCTTAGCTAGCTCCACCCCAGGACTCAGCAGAAACCTGTAAACCTCCGGAAAAGTTGCAGGATGTCGAAGGCAAGCTCAAGGGTATGTTGGGTAAATTGCTTAAACCATCTGAGCCTCACACCCCTGTTCTGTGAAGTGGTTGTAACAAAACTGTGGCTCGGAGAATTAAGTGTGAAAATTACGCAAAGGATAAAAAACAATCAATGCCAGGCACCTAAAGGCCAAACTAAGGAAATCGTAGTTTTCTCTCAGGTCTCAGTGTGACACGAGATATGCAGACTGATCTCGATACGATTTTATCGAGTTCAAGCAAAGAGCAATGCGGTTCTTTGTATAGCTTGAGATAAAGTTAGAGAGTCAGGTAAAAATTCCTAAGTAAGGCAGAACTCTAATTATCCATTTTTAAATCCTAAATTTACTATCAGATGGAACCATACACATTCTTTTACGTGGCTTTTCTTCACGTAATATACTTCTTTTCTCAAAAATATTTCATGTTCTTTTTTTTCCTATTATTTGGGCCCATATCCCTAATTAATTCTATCATTAGAAACCCTAGCAATTTATACACAATAAATCATTTTAAAAAGTGTTACTTATGATAGACTATGCTACATTAAAAACATTCTTAAAATTCTTAACATATTCTTCTTTAAATTTATGAAAAAATAGAAATAATTAAGCAAGCTGTTAGAAAAACGAAAAAAATTTAAAATGCCTCTCATCACTTATTCTTCCCTTGCCAAGAAATGAGGTTTCCTTTGAATCTTAACAAGTTATATGTAAGATGCAAGGACTCTGGGTTAGAAAGATACTACAATAAAAGCAAATGGCCTTATATTTTGATAATCAAACATGCTGATTAATAGCAATAAAAAGAAAAACAGCATGTCAGCTTGCCATAAACAAATCCAAAGGAATTCTCAAACACAATTCTTATTAGAAAACAATGCCCTGCCTTGTTTCGGTTTTTCGGAGTATCTAGCTGGAAAAACAGAAGTTTGCTGTAAGATCACAACAACTCATTCCACACCAATTCAAGCAGTTATTTTCCATGGAGACAAGTTCAAAATGAGGCCAACGACAAAAAATCTCTGTAATAATTTTGACTTTCAAAATTGTAAGAAGTCAAAAACATCTTTTGTGGTCTTCTGTTTCCCTCCTCTTCCTCTTTCTGGCTCAGTAGTACCGTCTCTATTCTGCAATTTCAATGAATGAACACTATTGCCAACACAAATGAATGAAATAGTGCAAAATGTATTAACTCACCACTTTGAAAGCTCTTGCAGGGGCAGGTAAAGAATTGGTTTCTTCTAAGTATTTATCCCAAGAAAAATGTTTCACATTTGGATAACCTAAGAAAGAAAAAAGCAAACCCTGTTAGGTTTAACCAGAATGACAGAACCACAAACTGACCTATAAAATTATGAGATATTGTTACCATAATCTAGGAAATTACGTTCATGTTCCAAATAACTTTAAAGTGAATAACACACTCAGACCTAACTGTAATAATTACTTTCATCTTGATCATGACTCCTCTTCTTTTAAATGAAAATATAACATATACGTATATGTATAATTTATATTCTTGGTAAGTCCTATATACAGATATACACACACTAACAAAAATGCCCTTTAATGTGCAATTCTACTTCTACTAATATAAAATCTCATGCACACAAAGACAAATGCACAGCTGTCAATGAAAAAGTGTAAAAATAAGTTTAATAACAATATAGAAAATGTGCACATATATATATAGTACATATGAAATAGAAAGCATTTATTAAAAAGAATAAAGCAGACTTACATACACTAATATGTGAAATATTCCAGATACGTCATCATACTGTTAGGTCAAACAAGCACAATCAAGTCATGGAACACTATTCATAAAATAAAATATGCAGAAAGAACTATCCCTCCTTCCTCCTGCCCCCTTTTGTTTCCTCCAGAGTCCAAAATCCATTAGGCAGACATGAGCAGGAATTAATAGTGACTCAGTGTGGTGGGAAACTGGCTACTTAAAAAGGACTGAAAAAATTTGTAAATATACTGCAGATAAAGGAAGGCAGGTTTCTCACTGACCGAAAAAATAGAGAAAGTAGGAAACTAGAATAAACTTTGTGGTCTTGGATATGAATTGGAGCTAAGGATATAATTCTTTGTTTTCAATGTCGAAATAGGTAAGAAATATGCCTAAATATGACTTTTTTACATGAACGTATTTCCTAACTATATCCTCCGAGAAACAGAGGCAGCGTCACCCCGTAGCCATCACCACATCCACTGTTTAGATTTTAGCTTGAATCAGGGAAAGTTCGAGATAAGCCTTGCTGTGCCAGAAAGAATGAAGTTCTCAAAGAACATGTCAAAGGACATGGTAACTGACTTAAAGGGACTCCCACGGACCAAATCTGGGAAAATCGGGACATGAAAGTAAGCAATGCTGGTTATGGCTTATAACCCCTTGATGAAAATAGTAATATATGAATCCATGCAGACAGAAATAAATTAACCAATGAATAAAGAGGAAGATGAAAAAGCTATTCTTTGCAGAATAATAACAACTGCTTATGTACAAGGAATGATGGTATAAAAAATTAGCATTTAGCAACTGTCAGAATAATAATTCATACGAGAAGTATCAACAGATGTTAAAACTAGTGAGTAACATGGGGATGAAGCACAGGGTATTTATACAATCTCCAAGTATCTCTCCACAAAATACTTAGTACTTACAGAGAAAAAAATAACTATGTTAGCGGAGAAGTGAAGAAGTAATTGACCATCTTGGTCAATTAACGGTAAAAGATCAATAGTGAGACAAACTGACATCCGCTCAGGATGCAGGGAGAACACGGTGCTGTTTCTGTGATGTTCCTGCCCAAATACAGAACCTGGATCTAATCATGAGGAAACGCCAAGCATACCCAAATTCAGCAGCATTCTACAAAATGACTAATCTCTAATTCCCAAACACACTGACGTCATGAAAGTCGAGGACAGCCTAACTGAAGGAGAGTAGAGGGATATGACAACCGAGTGCAATGTCCGATCCTTTTGCTACAAATGGCATCACTGATACAACTGATGAACTTGAATGAGTCTCTGGGTCAAGGGTATCGATGACTTCCATACTATTCTTTCAACTTTTCTGTACATTTGAAATTATTTCAAAGTAAAAGCTTAAAACTTTTTTTTTAATGTTTTATTTATTTTTGAGAGAGACAGACAGAGTGCGAGTGGGGGAGGGGCAGAGAGAGGAGGAGACACAGAATCCGAAGCAGGCTCCAGGTTCTGAGCTGTCAGCACAGAGCCCAATGTAGGGCTCGAACTCACAAACTGTGAGATCATGACCTGAGCCAAAGTCAGTCACTTAACCGACTGAGCCACCCAAGCACCCCACAAAATAAAAGTTTAAAAAGTATGCAAATGTATTTCTATAAATACAAATATTTTACAACATATTTTTAAGGAATGTATCTTGCCCAGTTTAAATACTATTAAAGCTGATTGTACACGCATGGGTGTTTGTGTATAAACAGAGGCAGAATGATTTTTCTGGAGAGATACAAGGACAAACTCAAACTATTATGAGACAGAACAACTGTTGTCTCTATTTTCAGTCTAAATTAAAAAAAAAAAATTTTTAATGTTTATTTTTGAGAGAGAGAGACACAGAGCGCAAGTGGGAAAGGGGCAGAGAGAGACACACACATACAGAATCCGAAGCAGGCTCCAGCCTGAGCTGTCAGCACAGAGCCTGACACGGGGCCTGAACTCACGAGCTGTGAGATCATGACTTGAGCTGAAGTCGGACGCTTAACCGACTGAGCCACCCAGGTGTCCCAAGCGTTCTAAATTTTTAAAAACAAGCATGTATTAATGCATAATTGGATAATTCAAGATAAAAATCATTTTGAAAAGTCATAAAGCCTTTAATTTTGGAAACAGGAGATAATGCTACATATTTGGGAAAAAACATGAACGTGGGGAGTCCAGCAGGGCTGATCCATGAATTAACAGGAGGGGCAGAAGAGCTGCTGTCTAGGAACAGCAAGTGACTAGGGTCCTTCTCAGACGGGACATCAGAGACCCTGCCAGGAAGCTGCCCTCAGGGACAGGGACTGGACAAAGGGCATCTTTTTTGTCATAGCACCAAGGTAATATCAGCATAGGCCTTACAAACCGTTATTTGACAGTTTCTTTTTATTTTTGTTTTTTTTTTATTTTTTTTATTTTGGGGACAGAGAGAGACAGAGCATGAATGGGGGAGGGGCAGAGAGAGAGAGACACAGAATCTGAAACAGGCTCCAGGCTCCGAGCCATCAGCCCAGAGCCCGACGCGGGGCTCGAACTCACAGACCGCGAGATCGTGACCTGGCTGAAGTCGGACGCTTAACCGACTGCGCCACCCAGGCGCCCCTGACAGTTTCTTTTTAAACTTGTGTGTGTGTGTGTGTGTGTGTGTGTGTGTGTGTGTGTGTGTGTGTGGTAAAATATACAGCATATAAAATATATGATTTTAACCATTTTTAGGTGTACAATCAGTGGTGTTTACTCATATTGCTGTGTTTGGCACTTTTGAACATGAAATTTAGATTTTTTAAATGTGTCAAAAAGCTATGTTTTTCTTCTCTTCCACTGATATGAAAGTCCACAGAGGGAGACAGAGGACTTGGTGATCGGCTTCGCATTAGAAGTCAGCAATCATGCCTTACACCACCCGTTCCCACGGTACTTAAGCCAGTGCTGTGACGACATAACCAAGCACTGTTACTCACTGGTTCTGTGTTTATTTACCAGACTTCTGATTATGACCATAAAGGTGGTGAAGAAAAAAAAAAAAATGGACCGATACCAAACTGGGAAATCCTTACAGCAACTCCGATGGTAACACTGACACCAGGTAAGTGTGCGATCGACATTCACTGACTGCTAACAGTGTGTGAAGCACAGGACACAGGAGAGCTGTCCAGGAAAACCTTCCAGGCAGCTCCATGTCTGAGCCAGGCAACTGTTAATGTCTTGCTTTACTAACACTTTATGGTTTAAGTTAATGCTCTTTGATCTTCAAAACAGCTCTACAAATCAGTGAGGGACAGGGGCTTTGGTTCCTTAACCTAGGAGAAAACTCAGAAAGCGGAAGGGACTCATCTCAGGCATCCCTGGGATGGTTGGTCCCCTGGCTGAGGAAGTGATCAGACACAAAGACACAGCACCACGGAACTGGAAACAAGCTTCCCCATGAAATCAGCTATTCGAATGGAATGAGACAAGTATCGGAAGCTCTAAACTGAGGCTTGGATGCATCTGTGCTGCCGGCAACATCCACAAATTAGCTCTTAGCCAGCCAAGGGGCTACCCTTTGCTTGTGATGACGGAAGTTTGCATCACTCACGTGAGTACCCATAAGCAACAGGGCAGTTGATGCTCTGTATCAGCTGATGGCCCTGTCTTTTCATCCAGTGATAGCCCTGGCACCTTCAACAGCGACACAACTCGGAAACTCACTGTCTTGGTTATGATGAAGCCAAAGAATCCGTTCTTCGGCATAAGAAAATAAACTCAACATGACATAAAACAAAGAAACAATTCGTCAGCAGGTACACTGTTCTCCATCACAGAGACAGCGAAGCTGACAAGGGGCCGCGGGGCCAGAGGCAGACGGCTGAAGTACCTGGAAACTGCAGAAAACGAACAAGAGGTACTACCAGCATAAAGGTGCAAAATCTGTTTTGGAGACTACACTCCAATAGAAAAAGGAAAACTGAATGTGTAAGTTCTGATCCAGGTTAAAAAAAAAAAAAAAATCTAAAGCCTCAAGTACTCACTTAAATGTGAACATTGTACTTTTGTTACAATTGACTGTGACATGTGGGTCAAGGCTCCACCCACAAATGCGGTCCCCTATGTCCACTGCTCTACATTCACTAAAGCTTTAGACACCTGACTTCTGTGGTCAGATAATATATTTAAATGTGTATGAACGAAAAGTCTAGAAATGAATGACAACTTGGGAAATAAAGATCTTTTTAAAAAGAACTTCTCATTTTCCAAAGAAGACAACCTTTGATACTCTGTTATGGACCAAGCCAATGTATACACTTTCAGGTGTATCAGGGGTCAGCAAACTACCACCTGACCAGCTGCCTGTTCTTTGCAATTAAAGATTTACTGCAAGGCAACTATGTCCATTCATTTCTTATCGTCTGGGCTGCCTTGTGCATTAAAACTGGAATTGAGTGGTTGTGACAGAGACGTGTGGCCTACAAAGCCAAAGTTATGTACTGTCTGGCCCTTTACAGAAAAAGTTTGCAGACTCCTGATGCATATGAAGAATAGTATTAGACACATAATAAACACAAACCTGGAGGAGTAATGAGTGTCCTTCTATGTTCTTTACACCACCCGACTGGATGAATGTGTGGGCTCGATGCTTCACACCTGTAGGTTATATAAATCACAAAACTGTAACGATCAGGATCAATTCTCAAATACAAATAAATGTGTACATAAATAATCATATACACAGGCAAGCTAAAGTTATCTCAGCATCTCTAAGGGCAAACGTGCGAGAAGCCCGAAGCTCGATCACCCTCGAAAAACAAACACGCTTCTATCATCTGTTAGAATGGCAGCGGCCAGGTTCATTAAGAGGAGGTATTCCTTTCCTTTCCTCACCTCTTTCTTCTCCTCTCTCTCGTCTTTCCTTCAGTCAGGCATGCATTTTTGCAACACCTCTTTATCACTATGCCTTATCTGGCATCTGATTCGTTGCTCCTAATCAGACTTGTTCCATGTATTCCTCATCGTACACACAACTCGTTTCATTCATTCATTTGCTCACTCACTCATTCAAACACTGAGTGCTTATAATGCACCAGACACTGGGACAGGCACTGAGGAGACAGCAGCACATAAAACACATACGAAGTTCCCGCTTTTGTGGAGTCTGCGGTATTCCGGGAAGAGATAGGAAACAAATTAACAAAATAAACACTCTGGTGGCACAATGCAATGCAGACAAGAGGTGGAAGAAGGAAGCAGAGAGCAAACATGGAAAGATACTCCTTTACACGGCACAGTCACGGCGGCCTCTCAAATAAGGTGACACCTGAAGAAAGTGGAGAAAGAACTGAGCCACTCAAATGCACACTAGAAAGCCAATCCATGCAGAGAGGACGCAAGTACAAAGGCTGTGTGTGGGGTGGGAGTCTCACAGCTGGGTCAGGAACACACTGAGGGAAGCAGAGAACAGGAAATAATATCAGGAAGGGCCTTTAGGCATGGTAAGGTCTTGGGATTTTATTCAGAGAAAAATGATGTTTACTACAGTATCATGTAGGGGGTTTTAGGCAGAAGAGTGGCATAATCTAATTCATGTTTTTAAAGTGATTATTGTGACTGTTTTGCAGACAGCTAACCACATTGGAAACCGAGATGAGGCTGTGAGGAGGCTTTCGCAAGAGTTGATGATGGAGACCTGAACCAGAGTGCTGGTGGTGAAGATAATACCAAGCGATCGTGTTTTTGGGTCTGTATTTTCAAGGAAGCACCAACAGGGTATACTGGTAGATTTGATACAGAATGTGAGTGATGTGAAGAAGTCAGGAACATCCCAAGGTTTGGGGCAGGGGCCACCAGAAGAATGTAGGACCATTTCCTGAGATAGGAAGACTAGAGACACAGTCTATGGCATTCCAAATGGTGAATGGAGAGGTTTTTTGCTTTTTGTTTGTTTTATCAATATGTTTGACAAACAGGTAAAGAAGCCAAACAGATAATGAGCATGAAAATCTGGAGTTCAAACACAAGATCAAGGGTAAAGATGTAACTGTGGGAGCATCAGCATTTGGGATGATGTCTAAGGTCATGAAAAGAGATGAGGCCATCCAGAGAATGAGTAGAGAGAGAGAACAGAAGAAGTAGGAGGCAAAGGAGCCCAAGAAGAAATGACTAGAAAATAAGAGAAGGAAAGAAAGAAGAAAGAAATCAACTAAGTTAAATGCTCACGCTAGATCAAAGAACAAGAACTGATTACTGGATTTACCAATGTAAAGTTCATTAACATTCTTGACAAGAGCTGTTCTGGTGGAGCTGGGAGTAAGAAAGGGCAAAAGGTGGAAGAGGGTGGGTTTAAGAGAAAGTGGAAGGACAGCAGACACAGTCAGTTTGTACAGAAAACATATTCATTCAAGTAGCTGTTTTAAAAGGAAACAGAGACCTGTAACATTAGATAGCAAAAAGAAACTTTTGTTTTTTGTTTTTGTTTTTTTTTTTTTTTTTTTTCAAGTTGGGAAATACTCAGGGGGAAGCTGAGTGAAGAATATATGTAAATTCTCTGTACTACTTTTTTTAAAGTAAACTCTATCCCCAACGTGGGGCTCAGACTCATGACTGTGAGATCAAGCATCGCATGCTTTACCGACTGAGCCAGCCAGGCACTGCACTCTACACTATTTTTTAAGTTTAAAATTACTTTAAAATAAAGCTCTTTTTAAAAGATGGGAAGTATTACTTCATTTATTCAAGAAATACATGCTGACCAACTACCATGATCAGGGTAGTGTTCTATGTGCTAGGGCTCCCCCAGTTATCAAAAAAACCTGCCAAATCCTTTCTCCTGTTTGGATACTGGTAGAAATAATCAACAAAGAGGGATGACCTGGTGAGGAAATGGAACCCTATGTGTGAGACTGGGCCCCTGAGGCAGGGGCAGGCACACCCACCGTCACAGAGAGGGTCCTGTCGATGGGTAGAGATCAGGAATACACCCACCAGACAACAGTGGGAGCACAAGGACACCTCCCCTGACTGTCTTTTTCTTCAATGACCAGGACACAAGGCTATCAGCGGAGAGGGAGGGTGGGAAATGGAGGTTAAGAGACGTCTGAGGGAAAAAGGAGTGGAACTGAGTGGTATGGAAGAACAGACAGGAATCTGTTTAGCAGGATTGTGGGGCAGGCCTTAGGGCTCACCGGAGGGTAGCAGTCATGAATGTGAAGTCAGACCAGTGAGCATGTCGTGCCTTTCTCTAGCCACATTCAACCACTCAGGCACAAGCATGAGGTAGGCACAAAGTTAGTTGAACCAGGGTTGGGGTTTTGCCAGGCAAACACAACATAAGGCAGTGGAGGCTATAGTTACAAAGGAATAGTTATAACAATACTACAAAATAAATGTAGAGGCATCTAGAGACAGATCACAATTAAAATCTGTAAAGGACAAAAAAAAGAAAAAAAAAAAAAAGAAAAAAGTTGGTAGAACAATCCTCATTGGTGTCCTCAAACATAAAGGGTGTAATGAAGTTAAAAAAGAAAATCAGGGCCAAACGGTCAAAATATTTAATGCATCATTAGCATACTGAAGACTGTGAAATTATACTATAAGCAAACAAGTTTCAAATTATTTAACCTAGCATTTCCTAAAGATACTTAACTATGAAACACTGCTTTAGTGGGCAATCCATTAACATCACGTGGAACACCAGTGTTCTGTAGAACACACTTTGGAAAACAGTGGTCTAATGGATGCCAAAGAGTCCAGTGCTGCTCTTTTAACCAGATCTGTTGAGTCTATCCTGAAAGATCAGCAAGTCTCAACACAGCCCTCTGGATGGAAAACTAACAGATAGAAAGCCAGAAAGGTAACACAGTGGTTAGAGTTTCTGGTGAATAAAAAACATCTTATGATTAGTGAAAAACAAAGAACATTCTAAAAAATGCTCTAGGTGAATGGGATATAGTTACCTCTTTCAAACCAACTTACACATTAGTAGCCCTGAACAGTAAGTAACAAGTGAGATGAGATAGCTCCAATTTAATGTTGATTTTTCTCGGAATTATTTCAGTGAAAAATATCTTTAAATATTTATAAAGGTTTCTTCTTTCCTCTCCCTTTATTCACTTGTTCTCTCCTACCACCCTTCCTCACACTATTATTTTTCTTAATCTATGTATTAGGGTTATGTGTGTATGTGTATGTCATTATTTTAGAAATGTGAAAGGAAAGCAAGCACTGCTAGGTCAATGCGAAGTTCATACAGCAATTGGTACATTTCTTACAACGATATATTTTCATAAAATGTTAATATAATTCCTTAAAACACATTCTGTTGTGGGAATGCAAACTGGTGTAGCCACTGTGGAAAACAACACGGAAGTTCCTCAAAAAATTAAAAATAGAACTACCCTATGATCCAGTCATCATACTCTTGGTTATTTATTCACAGAATACAAAAACACTAATTCACAAGGATATATGTGTCCTTTTGTTTATTGCCACATTATTTACAATAGCAAAACTATGGAAGTAGCCCAAATGTCCATCACTGGATGAATGGATAAAAAAGATGAATGGATAAAGAAGGCATCCCATGATACACAATGGAATATTACTCAGCCATAAAGAAGAATGAAATCTCGCCATTTACAACAACATGGATGGATCTAGAAAGTGTAATGTTAAGCAAAAAAAGTCAGAGAAAGACAAATGCCATATGACTTCACTCAAATGTGGAATTTAAGAAACAAAACAAAGGGGAAAAAAGAGACAAACCCAAAAATGGACTTAACACTAGAGAACAAACTGATGGTTACCAGAGGGGAGGTCCAGTGAGGGGATGGGTGAAACAGGTGAACAGGATTAGGGACACATTTGTCATGATGAGAGTAATGGGTAGAACTGCTAGATCACTATATTATACACCTGAAAGTAATATAACACTGTATGTTAACTATACTGGAAATGAAATGAAATGAAATGAAATGAAATGAAATGAAATGAAATGAAATGAAATGAAATGAAATGAAATGAAATGAAATGAAAAAGTATTCTGTTATAAACTGTATAAACAAGGCTATAAAGCTCTATTTCTAGCTATTCTATTCTTTTCGGAGACAATCACTCATTACGGATTATTACTCATCAGGTATTGCATAAATTTCAGAGAGATTGTTTTTCTTTTAGAGAAAGGTGTTAATTCACGTAGGGCTCATTAAAAATAATAATAAAAAAACATATACAACATTTCTAATATTTTTCTTCGGAGTCTAATACAGCCATCAAATAGTTTTTATAATTACCTGCCAGGCTTGTGGTGATTAAAGTAAGAACATGTGACATTGCTAATTCCTTTGATTTTATTGTGTTTCTCTATAAATCGCAATTTAGGAAAATACTGTGGTGTATCTCGGCCACATGCTCCTGTACTACTTGAATCTTTAAGGTTTTAATGTTGTCTAAATATCGATCAAAGGCACCATTTAAAATAAACAGGAAGCCATCTCAAGAGAGAAAAGAGAAATAGCCCTGTTTTCATCTACTCTGTCCATCAGCCAACAACACTTCATTTAGAATAAAGCTGGAAGGCTGGGAAATCCTTTCTGCTACCAATACTGTAAAATAAGTCATCTCTTAGTCCCATCTAGTGTTCAAAACCAGAAATGTAACCAGAAAGGATTGTAATTACAGAAGAACAACTAATGGTGAAAAGTTCAGTAGTCGATCACTGTTCCTTTCTTTTGGGTTTTTAGGTATATCATCAAAGAAGTCCTGTCAAACATATTTTTTTTTAAGTCCATTTCACAAGTATGTGCGAATTATTCATGAAGGCTGCAAAGATCCAGTCAGTCAACTGGTGGACTTTGAGAAAGGTCAGAAACCAAAGAAAGAAATCATGAAAAGCCCATGTTTATAAGGATGAGGTGAGCAGATGCTAAAATATATTCATTTCATGGAAATCTAAAGAGGATAAGTGATTTTGCCAAGCCTTCCAGGTGAAAAGAAAGAGATCCTGGTTTTATCAAGTCTTGGCCAAAAGCTGAACACAATGCACACATGCTGGGTTCTGCAAATCTAGGCAGAGAGTCAAACAAGAACAGTTCAAGATGCTTCCTTAAGGAAAATATCCAAGTCCTCATTTCAAGCCATAATGGTTTCGATTCTTTGAAGAAATACAGGACACTTGGCCTTGCCTGCTCCCTAAATCCAGGGCATGACTGTCAACTTATTTCCCAGGGACACTTTCCTGGCTCCAATATGCTAACTCTTAGGGGCCTCCGTTACTCTGTGTTTCGCTGCTAAACCCCAAACCTCACAGGGCTGAGTTATCTGGTTCTTCCTTTCATCCCTAATTCATGTCCAATCCCATTCCCCACAGTGGCTGGTTTTAATATTATTAATTTGCTTCAAGCTTAAAACCTGATTCTTCACTAACACACGGACTCCGTGGAAAAGATAAAGGACATGCCACCTCATTACCCTACTCAAATTTTTGTCATTTCTTCATTTTCTCTGGGCTGAGAGGGAAGGGAGCTCATTTCTCCCCGTTAGCCCCTCCTACAGGACCAGGTATCCCAAATTACCATCCTCACGGTGGCCTCATTTCTTCAGCCTGAAAACCAAGTTCAAACGTCTCCTTGTGCAGAACACCCTGCTCTGTGGACTCCCTCCGCCCTGCCACCCACCCAACAAGCAATAATCAATTTTCACCTTCAGGGCCAAACCTCTTTGCCTGAAGTCCCATACAGTCATCTCTTCAACCTTCTACAAAGTCACTCAAATAGACCAGCTGCCATTCCCCAAACGTACGTTTGTCTGCTCCCTTGGGGCCTAAACACAAGCAAATACTTTCTTTGGCCAGGACTATTCCATCCTAACATCTAAGTACCAATTCCTATCATCCTTCATGGTCCAGCTCAAATCCTACATCCTCCAATAAGCCTTCCCCAAGAACCCTCCAGTGAGTCAGTTAGTCCTTCCTTCCACGTGCCCCCTCAGACAGGAAGTGGTGGGTTCTAACAACTAAGCACAAACCACCTACCCTGCAGCCTAGGCAGTGGTGTTTGTGTTTGTACCCTTCCGCAGACCCTGAGCCCCTCAGGGCAGAAGCGTAGAGCTACCTACATTCCTTTCATCTCCGTAACTCATTACCTCCACCAACCCATGCTTCCCCAACGATGACAAACCTCTTAACTTTGACATTGCTCTCAGAAATTGACAATACAGGGGGTGCCTGAGTGGCTCAGTGTGTTAAGCGTCTGACTCTTGATTTTGGCTCGGGTCATGATCTCATGGTTTGTGAGTTCAAGCCCCGAGTAGGGCTCTGCACTGACCGCATGGAGCCTGCTTGGGATTCTCTCTCTCCCTCTCTCTGTGCCTCCTCTGCTCTCTATCTAAATAAATAAGTACATTTTTAAAAAGTATTAAAAAAAAGAGAAATTAACAACACGCTGCAAACTCTTCAACACTACTTTGAGGAGACACATAATATTGCTATTACTCTCAATTTATAAAGGTAAAAGAACTCCATCGCTAAAATTAAACTGAAGTTTGGAGTACACTTAGAGACAATCAGGAAAAGGTCCTAGCCCCATGCTTGTTCTACTGCAGTAACTCAGTACTTCTCGTTTTCATTGATCTACTTGTTGACTTTTCTGCCCTGCCTCACTGGGACACTGGACTGAGATTCAGGGAAAGCTGAAGCTGTAATTCCGTTGTGACGGCTATTCTACTCGATCATCTGCTAAGTCCTGCCATGCCTTCCCAGTTCCCAAAAGACCAGATCACATGCAAATAAGAATTCCCCAAGGAAGGTTCCTTGCCAGTGCCTGGGGGAAGAGAGGGGTGCTCCTTCACACAGCATGCTCTGTCGTGGAGTCCAGTCCTCGGGCAGCAGGTGCTGAGGACAGCCTACGCACAGGGGCATCCTCACCTCAATGGCTGCTTTCCTCCCCATCTTTCAAGCCCGTTCTAGGTCTATTCTGAGATACTTAGGATTATTAATTAGTCTAATGACTGTCAAGGGGCAGTCATTAAGCCGCTAACAATTACCAGGAATAAAAGCACATAGGAAACCTAGAGGTAAAGCAAGTTTTATTCTAAGATACAGTATTTTCCTTTCGTAAAAAAAAAAAAAAAAAAAAATGACTTCAATCCTGCATTAAGTTTCCATTTTCCTCTATGGAGGGAAAAAATGTTTTATTGCAACTAAATATGTTTTACCACAAATGTACCCAGACTTATACAGGTGCCCCTTGAACAACAGGTAGTTTGAACCGCACGAGCTCACTAACGTATTTTTTTTCAATATAGTACACTACAGTAAATGTGTTTTCCTTATGATTTTTTTACTAGCATTTTCTTTTCTCTAGCTTACTTTATTGTAAGAATACAGTAAATAATACTTTTACAAAATACAAGTTCATCAACTGGTTATGTTATCAGTAAGGCTTCCAGTCAACAGTAGGCTGCTAAGTATGGGGAGAGTCAAAACTTACACACAAATTTGCGACTGCACTGGGGGTGAGGGCTCCTACCCCCCACACTGTTCAAGGGTCAACTGTATATGTTTTCAATATCCCACTAAGGTAAAAAGAGGTAAGATCACTATCCAATTCAAAGGGGAAAAAAAATCTAAATAAATAAACTTTAAAAAAAAAAGGGGGGGGATGCCTGGGTGGCTCAGTCGATTAAGCATCTGACTTTTGATTTCGGCTCAGGTCATGATCTTGTGGTTCATGAGTTAATGTCCCACATCAGGCTCTGCACTCAAGCCTACTTGGGATTCTCTTTGTCTGCCCCTCTCTCTGCCCCTCCCCCACTCTCACTCTCTGGCTCTCTCAAAATAAAGAAAGAAACTTCAAAGGGAAAAAAACAATCTCACTTCCCAACTATTTTAAATTGGAAAAGGGATCCAATTTGTAACCTCAATTACATACCTAAACAAGTAATTTATGCAGATAAAAACCATTCCAGAATTCAAAGATCAAAGAATATACTATTTACTAAAGCTGGAGAAATTCCAGTGCACTTTAGCAATTTTCAATGTGCCTTAATTGGATATTGAGAAAGAGAACACACTGTACTCTTCTTCTGACAATTAATAAAATATGGTTTCATGTCAATAGTATAAGTAATTCCTCAAAGTACATTCTGTCCTAAAAATAATTAGTTTGTGCTCATAAAAGTATAAAAATCAGTACTAAAAGAGATCAATTTTCTTCTCTGCTCTTTCTAAAAAAAGAATCCAGGATCTTTCCTATTCCCCAGGCATTTGGAATCAAAGAAAACTGAATGTGACAAAATCTTCCATGCTTTTCATTACTTTTTTCTAGAAGAATGTTTTTATTTTTATTTATTTATTTATTTTTTTAGAAGAATGTTTTTAAAGGAAACACACCTCATGTCAAATAAATGACTTACACTTTTAAAACTCTCTAATACTTCTAAGACCACAAAAATAACACACTAACAATTACCCATTTTGTTTAAATCAGACAAAAGCTAAAAAACAAAAATCTCCCTACATGAATCAGAACTTTAAAACCAAAAGTGCTCATTTTAACCAACAAGTGCTTTAAAGTATCATTCTTTTTTTAAATTATAATTTATTTGAGTAATCTCTACATCCAGAATGGGGCTCGAACTCATGACCCTGAGAAGGTCACAAGCTCTTCCAACTGAGCCAGCCAGGAGCCCCTAAAGTGTCCCTTATTAATGACAGGATTGGATCTGGTCATCACTCTGGGACTGCCAACATCACAGTACATCCAACACCGGAGGGGAGAAACACATTTGACTCCAGAGCAGATTTGCAGTGTTACTAAATTTAAAGTTTTCTCATCCATTCACTCATTCAAGTTAGGTATAGATAATTTTGAATGAAACAAAAACCACCAAGAAGAACTATGAGCAACAGGGGCTCCTGGGTGGCTCAGTTGAGCGTCTGGCTTTGCTTAGGTCATGATCTTGCGGTTTGTGGATTTGAGCCCCGCGTCGGGCTCTGTGCTGACAGCTGGGAGCCTGGAGCCTGCTTCAAATTCTGTGTCTCCCTCTCTCTCTGCCCCTCCCCCGCTCACACTCTCTCGATCTCTCTCAAAAATAAACAAACATTAAAAAGAAAAAGGACTATGAGGAACAGATGAACATGGTAAGCAATACAAGAATTCAATTAGCAAATCCAGACTATAGGAGACTCAACAGGACAAACGACGTGATATCTTCAATAAAAGTTACAAGGGGAGGGGCGCCTGGGTGGCTCAGTCAGTTAAGCTTCCGGCTTCGGCTCAGGTCATGATCTCGCAGTCCATGAGTTCGAGCCCCGTGTTGGGCTCTGTGCTGACAGCTCAGAGCCTGGAGCCTGTTTCAGATTCTGTGTCTCCCTCTTTCTCTGACCCTCCCCTGTTCATGCTCTCTCTCTTTGTCTCAAAAATAAATGTTTAAAAAAAAAAAGTTACAAGGGGAAGGGATAGAGAGGAATAGGAATCTATTAAAAGAGATCAAGTGAAACATCAAAACAATCACAAAGTGTACACCTTATATAGGACCTAAAACTACCAAGCCTCAAAACAAAAACAAAAACAAAACTAAGGCAATTGGGAAGAATGGTTAAGTATTTAGTGACATTATGGCATTCATAACATTACACATTTGAAGAAAAAGAATCCTTATCTTTAAAAGATACATACTGAAATATACACAGATGAAGTGCTATGATACTGCTTCAGAACAATCCTGGAGTTAGGATTTTAGGAGAAGGAATACAGAGAGAACAAGAGTGAGAAACACAAATGGTAACGGTTGTGTTAAATTGATAACGGTTAGTGTTGTATAATGGGTGTGGGTGGGTTACTATTATTCTACATTTTTTTATTCTACCTTTGTACATGCTTGAAATGGTCTATATTTCAATAAAAATGTTTATGGCAAACTGAGTAAAAAGACATCTTATGGGGAGATTATGCTTTGCAGAAAAAAGCTGAGGAAAAACACACCAAAATATTCAAAAGTACTCGACTCTGTGTGGTGTAATCATGGAACTACTTGTCTACACTTAAAAAAATCTGGAAAAAGCATGTATAATGCATAATAGAAAGCATTTTAAAAATGTGAATGGCAAATGGCTTTCAATGCCTCTCCTTTTTAAAACAGTGTAAGGAAAACTGATGAGTGTCTAAGAATCCAATTTGAGGGGTAATGGAAATTATTGATGGTTCTACTCAATTTTTAAACGTATGCATGCTAAAAAGTAAGGTTAGGAAACAAGCTTCCCTCAAATGTAGCAATACCTATACAAATTAATATTCAGTTAATACTGTAATGTTAGCCATATTTTATAAAGATATCTGTCACTGCTCTAAAATGTTCTCATCGCCAGTGTCCTAGGAAGAAATTAAACACTTCAGAAATGCCTTTCACCAGGAAACTGAATAGTAATGATCAATCAACATGAATTAGATATGGGAATCATTATTCCCATTGCTTAATCAAAATATGATGACTTTATTTTAAGTACGGTTATAGAAGTTTATAATATATTGTTCCTATTACTTAATGCAGTACATCCCAAAACTCTAAGGATTAAAAACAATATTCCTCAATTAATAGGTTTGTTTTTGGCAATTATAAATGGTTAAAATTGCTACGGGGAATAAAAATATGAAGGAAAATTAACATATCTTCTCAGAAAACAATAAACGACACCCAGGATGAGGGGGGAGGTACGCACCTGCATGCACTTGTACGTGCACATGTGTTGGGAGGAAGGTACACTGTACTTCCGGAGCAGGAAGTGAGTGAAAATACAAGGCACAAAGTTAAACTGAAGGCTGCTATTTAGAAATACATGCCATGTGAAATAGGGTAAGAGTGAAAAATCTGAAATGTGAAAGAGTGGGACAGACCACTGCTCTTTTTTGTTACAAGCTCTGCATCATCTTTGTTTTCCAACCATGTACCAGGTTGACCTGAATACACCTGTGAACCAAAGCACACAGCAATGGAAAAGGTCTCACCAATAGTCATAGCTCTCATCCCAGTTGTCAAAATGTACCAGGAAACGATTGTCCACCATATCTGTCACCGTAGCAACACAGATGAACGCAGGATTCTTTTTGTCTACGGCTTCAAGCTTCATTCCAACTCGAAAGCCTGATGGGATCACTGTCTACGAAACGTGCAGATTTAATTAGAGATAAGCACACACTTAACAGCAAGATCTGCACCCTCTCTACACGTCCTGCTCCAGGACCTGGCATGCATCAGCTATGTTCACGTAATTTAAAGAGCATGTACCAGTTTTATGCCAGGTCAATTTCTAACAAGCAGCAAGAAGGGGGAAAAAATGCCTCACTGGTACATCCAAATAACTATCTGGACCTCAAGACTAAGACACCCACAACCTCACAGAGTTTAATTAAATTTAATATGTGTTTTGGACCGCAGTTAGACAGCTATACTAGTTAGGCAAGTTTTCTTCGCCATTTAGTTCACTTTTTGTTTTTCTTGTTCTTGATTACAGACTTAACAATGAAAATTATTTCATGCAAAATATGCACTTCATCAAGCTAGAAATGCGTATGAGTCAGTACAAGTTCACTCCCATTTCTGAAATGCTCTCTCAAAAGAGTACTCTACTGAAAGTAGGTCATCTTCATACATGAGAGGCTGCAAATTATTACAACTTTTACCTAACACTACAGATATTATTCACAATAGCACCAAAACAACTGGCTGAATACATACAGCCATTCAAAACAGTTGGTAATATAAGGAAAGCCAAACATTACCAGCCATCTGGGACGTGGAACTAAGACAATAATATAGCTCAATAAGATTTAGTGCTTGAGGTGCAGTAAAATGTAAGCATTCCTTAGAATCTCGTGTGAGGAAATCTATCTGAACTCGGAGAAATGTACTTGGATCAGGTATGCCAATCATAACACACGAGTGTTATTTCTATCCCTCTTAAGAAAAAGCTCTGTCCAGACTTAAGTATACAGATACTATTCTAATTACTTTAAGCAGAACAGATGTTATCTCTCATTTTACTATAATTATGTGGCTATCATTCCAAAAATGTAGACAGCCACGTACTGAAAATGTTAGCATACATCCCACATGAATAGAAGGAGCAGGCGTTAATGCTGCACAGACACTGGGACAGTACATTTTAGTCCTGAAATTATTTACCAGGGTTCTGACCACAGATATTTGAATATTCTGAGGTAGACGAATCCAGAAATAGAAAAATTAATTGCTTCTTGGATACCAAACACAGAGCCCAAGATTCAGTTGTGTGCTAGCAACGCACAGAATTGAAGATGACGGTTCAAGGCAGTTAATCAAATCCCTGACTGATCTCAACATCAGAGATCCAGACAGGGATTAGGAAACGTGGAGCAGGCCACTTAAGTTTTCCACCTAACTGACCTTCCTCCCTCGTCTTGACAGAGAATAGCTGCTGACAACGCAGTATTTACATTTCGCAATTAAGCTCTCCTCTCGATTATGAGATTTTAAAATAATAATCTGGCTCATTAGCTCTATTAGTTACCTAAACACACACACACACACACACACACACACACACACACACACACACACACACACACACACACACCCCTTCAGTTCTCTAATTCAACGTGGCTTATGTCTAATTTGATCAGAGAATCTTTCAGCCATTAGACAGATGCTCAAAACAACTGGTTAAAATCCTTTCCCAAATGGAAGGTGTTTGGAGTGGGTGAGATGGTCTTGCCCACCCCTGATATTCATCTCCTTTTGGAGAGAATCCCATTATTGAAACATGATCGTCTCTTTCTGCAGTCTCACTCACTGTTACCTGACTGGTGAATCTGAAAGGAGGAACTCATCGTACTCTTAAGGGTAAGCTGGCCTAGAGGGCACGGAGCTTGCACTGTGCTCCTCTAGGGGCATGCTCTAGACCTGCAAGAGTGCAGGCCTGCCCTGCTCTAGTGCTCCTGGGCCTGGGTGATGGGGCGGAAGGGCCAGTACATCTCATTAATTCTAGGTCCTAGAATCAAGAAGCTCATTCGTCAGCAGACAGAGGCCATGCGGGTACTCCAACTGAGCCTTTATCCGCTATAAAAGAGGACATTTTGGCTTTGCACCTGCTTGCTCTCTGTTAATTCCAATTAGACCAAACCTTGGACAAGGAAGAAGAGTGGAACATGATGGGCCTCTTCAGAGGTGCAACAGGGAACATGCAATGGAAAGTGGGAATACAGGTCAAAAAAGGTAGGAAATACATACACATTCAGACTTTGCTTCTGTTATAGGCAAAATAAAGCTACAAGCCGGGGTGAAAGTAAATCCTCTTCCCCAGCAGCAAATCCGAACTGGGCTACATTCATCTACCACATGAATCCCATTTCAACAGAACTTGAAACACGTGACAGTAACAATAAAATATCCGAGTCAATTTAATCTGTTATGCACTTTCACTGTAAATTACACCCGGGTTTCAAACTCTGTAGCCTTCTACCATTCAATAAAACACAACAACCATGATATGCCTATAAAAAACATTGATTCACAATGATTTTAAGCTAATTTTAAAGTTTAATCAAGAGTGCTCTATTTACCAAAGCAGTAAAATATATTTAGTCTCGTTATCATTTATACTTTATCCTATGAAACACTCAAAAGTCACCTCCTTTAAAAGGAAAAGTATCTTGGATGTACTTACTATATTCTGATTTTCAAATAATGACTTGGGAGCAGCTTGGGCTTTGCATGTCTTTAGATAGGTCTGCCAATTAAATTCTTCTTCTTTATAACCTTGGATAAGCACATATATACAGAGTGAGTAAAATATCAAAATATTTCACACTTAAGTTTCCATTCCCACTTTTACCTACAACTCCAACATGCTGAAATCAAATAATCGATTTTTTAAACAGACAAAACTGAACTCATAATTCAGAACTGTGGATTTTTTTTTCTTACACAGGCTGTGTTTATTCCCAACAAATTGTATTATATTTTCCGTTCTGAATGAATGGTAATAGACACAACGAAAAGGCAAAAGGAAGCAAATATGTATCATACCCAGGTACACTTCTCATTGCCAGGCTGTTTCTATCAGTATTTAGGCAGAACTACTCAGCAGTAGACTAGTGAACTGGAGGAGTCAAAATCTGGGGAAATTTATTTTTCCCTCACCTATTCTATTTTGGGAGACTAACTTGTCAGAACAAGTGGGAAGCTGGAGAAAACAGTAATAAAAGAGATAAAATCTTTTCAGCCTATCAGCACAAGAATGACAATTCAAGATTTATGAAGTAAGCATGCTGGCAAATTACAATAATGGAAATGTGCTTGCCTTAATGCTCACAATTTCACATTTAATGCTGTTAAAGCCAACATTTCCTTTAAAAAGGAAATTGAGCATTTTATTTTATCTGCTCATGTGCTCTCTTCTCCTTCCGTTACAGTTCAGAAGGCAGCATGAAAAGAATAGCTAATAATTCGCCATATACAAGAGGTCAATTTATACAAAGGCTTACAGATTTTCTTTTTCACCCTCACTTTTTCTCATTTTTTCCTCAGCCATCTGAAAATGCTAGTCTGACATTATTTTTCACTTAAAACCAAAGGACGGCTAGTCCATTAAAAAGTAACAGCCCCGAGACAGGCCAAAAATATCAAACCAGTCACCTGGATCTTTGACATCAAGTAAACAATACCAAATGTAACCCTTGAAAAGGAAGGAAATAAGATACTATTAAATACATTAGGGATGCACTGAAAAAGATGGGATCTGTTATTCTTGGATCTTTATGTAAACACGAAACAGGCAAAACCACTGGCAGACTGTATTACAAAGAACTCAGCAATAAAAATGTAATTGCTATGAGTTCAATCCCCACCTAAATCAACTTTTAGCACTACATTCTCCTTCCTAAGTGCCTAAATATTAAGGTCCATAAGTTCAATTCATAATTTCTCAAGATTTTCTATATAATGAAATATCAGTAGATAAGCTCAGTCGTGTAAACACGTTGGGACAAAGTTTTCAAATCTGTTTTTTCAAGGATATGTATCTTTGACCCTGAACAACACAGGTTTGCACAGTACAGGCCCACTCATCCTTATGATTTTCTTTATAACATTTCCTTTTCTCTAGCTGACTTTATTGTAAAAATACAGTGTATAATATATGTAGTTTACAAAACATATGTTAATTGACTCTGTTATACCAGTAAAGCTCCTGGGCAACAGTAGGCTGTTAATAATTAAGTTTTTAGCAAGTCAAAAGTTACACGTGGATTTTCAACTGTGCTGGGGGTTGGCACCCCTAACCTCTGGGTTATTCGGGGATCAACTGTGTGTAGCCCCGGTTGGAGGTGCTAGGTGGGGGACTACATGAAAAAAATCTGTAACTAAAATTTATACTCAAAATTAAGTATCAGTCAAATGTTATTTTGTATACAAATAAGTACATGGACACAGTTTACTCTCTTACGTAGGGTTCTACTTTTTACATTTCTGTCACTTTAATACACGTTTTGGGGTTTTTTTTTCATGAACAATGAGCTTGAATTTGGGCCTATGTGCATCTTAACGAAGTCTGAATTCCTAAAAATTCCAAATCACCATGTAAGAAAAAAGGTTTTTTGACAATAAATTATATTTAATATAAAAAATAAATTAACTAATAAATTTAAAAAAGTTTTGGCAGAATTTAAAGTATGAAACAAAAAAGTGACACCACCTTTTGGAGGATGGAGTTTGTGGCCAGTTTTCTCACACCACCCAACCGGGTGAATATCGAGAGCATCCGCGTTTACCCAGAAGTCATAGCAATCAGAATATCCATCAAAGTGCAGTTTTATCCGATATCCACACACCTGAAATAGGGAAGCACGAAGACTGACTAAAGGCAAAGAACACCCCCCGCCAAATACCCAGAATATCTGCGTACAAGATTTATTCACAAAATAAGATAAAATGTATTAATCTAAGTGCAAAAAGAAACTAACATGGACATCAAGTATGACATGGCCTATGTTAATCAGTGTACGCTCACTAACAGCCACAAAATCCAGTGAACATACTGCCAACCTCTAAAGGCAAAGGCAACGCATTGGGAAGAGCTGAGCCGCATTGCTTTGGCCTCATTCCCAGTTGTGTCAGGAGCACACAGATCCTGGGAGAAGAATGATTTTCCCACATGTACATGTCCTCCCTCCATTCTTGATATTGTACCAGCATAAGTCACCAAGGTGAGCCGGCCAGGATGGAGCCAGCCCAGCACGGGTGCGCAGCTCCAGCAGAGTCCCGGGGTGGGCGCCCTGCCATACACCGTGTGAATGCTGGCTCCTATCCTGTATAAAGCTCTGCAGACAGGGATATGCAGCCAGACCAAGGCGGTACACGGAGGGATATCAACAGATTCTCCTCTCCACCAGTAGCTGGGTTGGGAGAAAGAAAGAAAAGCCTTCCTCAATTCACAGGTCCCCTGGAATGCCAGTAAGAACCCACTTCACGGAATGTGGGCTGAATGCTGAGGCCATACATCTGCCTAAAGGGTCCCTCTTGAGGAAGTTCTGACTTAAAAAGGTCACATGGGTTTTTGAGACTTCAGCTGGGTCACACTCTGCCTTGGGCTCTTATGAGAAGTTCAGCCTCTCAATCTACTTCCTACTAGCACAGCAGATGTGTTCAAGTGGAACCACACAACGCACCAGACGTCTCAACACGCCAGGAGCACCTGGCCCTGTAGAAGCCGGAAGAAGAAGCTTGAGACTAGAGCACAGAACCAGGGCAATTAACAACCCCCAGATAATAAGGCAGCCGTCTATTTCCTGCCATGGCAAGTTCTCTGAAACATACTGTTAAAATTCAAGTGGCGAGGCACATGGGTGGTTCAGCCAGTTAAGCATCGCACTCTTGGTTTTAACTCAGGTCACAATCTCACAGGTTTGTGAGTTCAAGCCCCAAGTCAGGCTCTGCGCTGTCAGGTGGATCCTGCTTGGGATTCTCTGCTGCTCTCTCTCCTCCTCTCCCGCTTGCATGTGCATGTGGGCACACATATGCACACGCATTCTCTCTCTCTCTCAAAATAGTAAACTTTACAAAAACTCAAGTGGTAAAACAAACTGCACAGGATGAGTCAGTTTATGAGAAAAATTACTTATGTGTGAATCTATGTAGATTTTTATGTGTATGTGTACACGTGCCATTACGTGTGCACATACATATACGTGTAAGTATATGTATTTATACATGCACATTTATGTATGTACTTACACGTACGCCTATAAATGTAAATTCACAGTAGTAAAACGTCTGGGAATATATGCCAAAATATTAACAATGATTTATTCTGAGAAGTGGGAGTGAAAAGGGAGAGGTCAAAGGGAAATGATGGGCTTTTTATAGTTTATCTCATATGTTAGTATTTTTTCAATTGGAATGTCTTGATACGTTACATATATAAGATTTACGAGTGAGCGGACTCCTCTCCAGGGAGACTAGAGTCCCTCTGCACAGCCAAGGTGGGGTTCCAGGCAGGTACAATCTCTCGTAAACAGTAAGTGACGGCCCCCGCCCCATGTCCACCCCGCGTCCAGAAGGAGCTCGGCGGCCGCTCCTCTCTTCAGCCCCAGAGCTACGCCAACCTACTCTGGTCAATGCCCAAGAAACAAGCCTCCTGAGTGCCTTAACCCTCTAGTCCCTCTGGGTTCGACTGCTCTGAGCTTCACCTCCCAAGTCAACCTCTCCCTCCTGGCCCCACAATCTCTCCACTGTGTCCTGTGCTCTCTGGAACCCTCTGGTTTGGTACACAACCTCCTACATCCTCAGCCTCCTTGTTCAAAAGCGTATGTCACACATCCCTGTCAAGGCTTCCCTCAGGTGGAGACTGCTCCTTCTCCCCCTCCTTCCCTCTGAGACCCAGGCGGGGTTACTGCCTCAGGCCGCACCACACTCCGGGGTCCCTGCTCCTCTGAGTACCTTGAAATGTGGCTGCACCACCTCGTCCTTATCAGCCCACATGCTGTCCTCCCCAACATCCCTTCTCACTCATCAGACACGAAGCTCTGGCTTACTCTCTTCGTCTCCATCCTGAGTGGTTCTGCCATACACACGGATGACTCATCCTCTACCTTGGCTCCTCTGCTCCCTGCATTTCCTCTCCACTTCAAACACTCTCATGAATCTTGTCCCAGGAGAAACTACACTGCCTCTCAACTATGGAAGCATCCAGCCCTGTGAAGACATCCTCCTGTTCAGCTGGCTAACCCAGCTACTCCCTATACACTTCCTCCTCAACCTCAATGAGAAGTCCAGCATCTCACGCTGATTCTTCTACTTTTCCCCTAGCATCCCCCCGTCACCGTGGGCCTTCCGTCCTTAGCAATCACGGAAAACATTTTCTTGCCAACATCTTTAAATTGTTGCCCCGAGGTCCTTCCCTCCTTCCCAAAATACATGCCTGACAAAATTCCATTATCCCAAGTACCCACCTAGTCTGCACCTATACCTGGTCTAGGGAATGTTGCTGGGGGGCGGGGAGGGGGAGAAGACATACACTTAACCCTTATTATTCGTGACTTCCTAGCTGCGATTTCACCTACGTGATAACATCTGTACCCACAGTGTCTGGGAACAGATGCACGCACAGAGCGGCGAAAACTGTGAGCCGCCTATCATGCGAGTTCCCGGCTCAGGTCGAAGAAGGCAATGTTCTCTCTGCCTTCTTGTCTTACATCTCATTCTGTACGCCGAACACCCAGTGCACAATCTACTTACTGCTACATTTTTCACATTTGTGCTTCCTGTGGGTGATTCTGCTATTTGGAACGGCCCCCGAGCACAGTGCCGAAGCGCTGCCTGGTGCTCCTAAGTGCAAGAAGGCGATGACGCGCCTTAAGGAGAAGATGTGTGTTAGGGCAGCTTCATCAGGCGTTGAGTTATGGTGCTGTTGGCTGAGCCCCATGTTAATAAACCAACAACAGATACTAAAGAAGATGTCACTAAACATAAATACATATGAACAAGGTTACATATTGTTCGGCTGATGGAAATGTGACCAGAAGCTCCCGAGAACCTAATCCTTGAAGCAACGGTCAGGATTTGCGATTCATGGCTTACAACTACCACAAATGAGAATCACATGCACCTGGACGGCAGACACTCCCTGTTCCATCCCTGCTGTGTAGCAATCCTTCTAGATGGCCCTGTCCAGTTCTACTCCCATCCTTCACAACAGCCCTTTCACCCTCCTTCAGCTACACCTTCACGTGACCTTCCGTGACAAAGAAGCTCCCTCACACATCTGTCTCCAAACTAGCAGACCTGCCCGTGCATGTGCACATCCTCCCCACCCCCCACCCTGTTAGAACCCAACAGGAGAGTCCTGCTCCTGGCTAATGGGTGGGCCTCCTTATGTACTCTGGATTTCATCTTCCCATATCCCCTCCTTATCAATGATCTGCTCTCTCTGAACCTTCCAATCTTCTGCTCCCTAGTTGCTTTTTTTTCAGAATTCACTCTCCAATCTCTTCCCATTGCAAAAAAAAAAAAAAAAAAGGGGGGGGGGGGGGGAGGAAGACAAAGAAAAGTAAATAGAGACTATCTCTCAGGCTTAGGCAAACAAATTCTCATACAACTGTTAAACTTTTTTTGTAACAACTGATAAACTTTTTGGAACAACAAGTAGCTGTGTGCATCAAAAATTTCCATTTTAATCATGCTCACAAGGCACTGTTTGTAATAATGAGAACAATGAGAAAGTAAAGACCACTCAATTGTTCATCCATCTGAGAGAAATTAAATGAATAACAGAAAATAAGTAAAATGCAATACTACTCGATGGTGGAAAACACTATGCATGTAAAATATATGATACACCGTCATAAAAGCAAGCTTCAGAATTATTGTGCAATTTATATGTAAAAAAGAGAAAAATGTACATATTTTTACAAGCAGAGAAAACATTTGGAGGGAACGCAGGAAACACGTAAGAGTCATTATCTCTGGGATATGGAATAAGGAAAAGAAGGTGGTGTGATAGAGAACTTTTACTTTTTATAATAAATACATATATTTATATATTTATATATATTCTTACACTAGTTGAAGTTTTCATGATGAGCAAACATTACTGTTATAATAAAAAACCGGACAAACTAAAACAGATCTTCAAAATCAAGAGTTGAAACACACACACACCCCTTAAAAAGATCCCCTTCTTTTTTACAACTAAACTTCTCAAAAGCAGTCCACACTTACTGAATTTGCTTCTACATTTACTGAACAATGCTGTCTCAACTATTTGTGGGGAACTAGCAAAAATACTAAGCACGGTATTGTCCTATGGTACTCTCTACGAAACTATGTATCATTATTTACTGTAACTGTCATGGTCCATGTAGGAGATGTCACTGTGTTCCACAGGAGCCACGCTTCTTACAAATTCCCTAAGCTACTATAGGAATACTATGATAACTGAAACTAACACACAAGACCACCTTACTCTTTTGGGGGGAATTTTCAAGTGAAACATACCCCTGGCTCAAGGGAGGAAGGAAGTCGGACGCTAGCACAGGAAGAAAAAAACAAATTCTAAGAAGTGCTCTCAGGAATATACTAGACTAAGCTATATATAAATAGACTTGGACAATTTTTCCTGAAAAATTTCACAGAGATACCTCAAAATACTAAAAAAAGTATATGAGCTAGAGTATTATGCTAAGCGAAGGAAGTCAGTCAGAGAAAGACAAATACCATATGATTTCACTCATATGTGGAATTTAAGAAACAAAACAGATGAACATAGAGGGGGAAAAAAGAGAGAGGGGCAAACTGTAGAGAACAAACTGAGGGTTGCTGGAGGAGAGGAGGGTGGAGGGATGGGATAAATGGGTGATGGGCATTAAGGAGGGCACTGGTTGGGATGAGAACTGGGTGTTATGTGTTAAGTGATGAATCACTAAATTCTACTCCTGAAACTAACAGTACACTATATGTTAATTAACTGGAACTTAAATAAAACTTGAAACAAAAAAACCAAAAAATTAAAAAATTAAAAGTTTGTAAGTACCTATTGGTCTGTTTTTTTTATATTAAGGAACCACAGTATGACCAAAGCTATGGATTCAGATAGCGTGGGGTCAAATCCTGGTTCTACCACTTTGAGGCTGTGTGACCTTGTATATGTCACTTAGCCTCTCTGAACCTCAGTTCCTTTATCAATAAAACAGGGATGAAAAAACAGGACCTGCAAAGCTTATAAATGAATCTTACAAAGATTCAATGAGGTCACGTACAAAGCAATAAGCATCATGCCTGGTGCAAAGAAGTACTCAGCAGAAGGCACTTGTCCCCATTATTAAAATCCCATAACCACCATTTTATTGCAAAAATAAAGACAAAGCAAACTTACCTCAGCCACAGTGAGGACACAGTACACAGACTGATGCTCGGGGTCCACACCTTCTAATTTCATGCCAACTTTAAACCCATTTTTGTTATATGGAAAGGATTGATACTAAAATGCAAAATGACAGCAGTTTTAGTATTTTATCCTGAAGGCCTAATTAAAGTGTGAATTATTAACGTTCTTAGATAAAGACTAACCAAATACATAAACAACTCTTAAAAATCCAAAAGAAGGGGGATTTTCAACCTCACTCGTAAGAGTCATACAAAGTAAAATTACACTCAAATATATTTTACCTAATCAGATTCATAAAGATCACAATGTTTGATTACACAGTGGTGGCAAAGCTCTAGAGAAACAGGCACATACGTACATCACGAGCAGGGATTAAAGTGGCACAACCCGTAGCAATTTCACAATATCTATACAACAGGACGTTCTGTTTGTCTCAGGAATTCTAATTCTAGGAAATTAGTGCACAGCGATATCCACATGTGTGCAAAATGACAGGTGTACAAGGCTATTCACTAAAACATACGTGTGTGTGTTGTGTGTGTGTGATATATGTGTCCTATACTAACACACACACACAAGCCAACCAATAGGGAGTAGCTTAACTTGTTATGGAACAGACCTAAGATGCCATACGATGCACTATTATAGAAGAATGAAGAAGGGCATAACGAACTGAGATTTCCAAACTAAGTTAAAAAAAAAAAAAGTCTAAAAAAACACACACAGTATGTGTGACATATGCTACCCCTTGGTTGACGACAGGGAGGACAGGATCTGTGTCTGTCTGTGCTGATCTGGACACAGAATTTTGTAAGAAGGGAATATAAGAGGGAGCAATGATAATCACTTCAGGAGAGGAAGACCTGGGACCTGGAGGGCAGGGCTCTGAGGGACATACTGCATATTCTTCCAGTACTTTTATAGTGTCGATTACATGACTGTGTTACTGATTGGAGTAATTAGCTGCATTTAAGCTTTTTTTTGTTTTTTGTTTTTTTTTACATGTAAAAAGGTCTAGTCTACAAAGAATCAAAATTACAGAAAATAATTATATAGAACAAGTTCATATGTAATTACAGTTATGTTTAAATAATATTCTCAATGTAGATGTAATCATTATAACATTGACTCTTTGTTCACTTTTTTAAAACTCCCCATGTCCGGGCAACCGGGTGGCTTAGTTGGTAAAGCGGCCGACTTCGGTTCAGGTCATGATCTTGTGGTTCGTGGGTTCAAGCCCTGCTTTGGGCTCTGTGCTGACAGCTCAGAGCCTGGAGCCTGCTTCTGATTCTGTCTCCCTTTCTCTCTGCCTCTCCTTCCCCCAGGCTTGCTCGCTCTCTCTTAAAAACACATAAAACACTAAAAAATTTAAAAACAAAACAAAAACTCCCTATGTTAATGCATATATACCAAGGTATCAACAGATTTATTATGTACCATGATTAAATATAATTAAATAATTTAAATCAGGGTTCAGCAAACTATCCTCTCTCAGTCAACTCCAAACCTCAACCTGTTTTTGTAAGTAAAGGTTTAGTAGACTACAGCCATAGCCCTTCATTTATATATCGTCTATAGCTGCTTTCATTACAACAACATAACTGAGTCACTGCAACTGAGACCTGATGCCCCACAAAACCTAACACACACACCTTCTGGCTCTTTCACAGAATAAGTTTGCTGACCACCCCCCCCCCCGCCCCTTCAGCCCAGGGGCAGCAGCCCCTACTCAGAACTTCACTTGGTGTCTATAATTCTAACTGATTTTAAATCACTTATGACAAAATGTTTTTACTACAGTTAATGTAACACGGTAACTTGCTTTTAGGGTTTTCTTGAGAAATTATATAAACCTCAGTCCCTCGTTTTTGTTTCTCCCAAAGCCATAATGTTGACACGCAATTTCATGCTGGTTTTTCTTTATCTACTAGCTTTGCAGCAATAGTAGAGGTATCCCTCTTAAAAGTCATGAGTGAAATCCCAGTAAATGTCGAGACAAAAGAGCATGTGCATCTGCATGTGGGCCCATCGTGTGTGTTGGAGGACTGTGAGTACACATGCACGTCAGTTGCCCTTGGAGTTACTCCTCCGTGTAAATACACTCATGAAAACCATATGCTTGAGAAATGATCCCAAGTCACATTTCCCAAACACATACTGGAAACATCAATGCTAATTCCAGATCAGAATTCTAGAGTCTTCTCTCTTATAGACAATGCTTTCTAGAAGCGCCCATACCTCCTTGAACAGCTTTGCTGGCACTGCCACAGCTTTTTCCTCTTCCAGGTAGGATGCCCAGCACCAGGCTTTCTTTCCCTTAGGAGGCAAGCCTGAAAAGCAAGTGAGACGAAGATGATAGGGTTTCCAAATCTAGGAAGTCAAAGGGGTATCCTGTGAAGTCTCACTTCCCCGACTACTACCACGCCCGGTATTTCTCAGCCTCTTCCCAGGCCTCCCAAAGAAGCGAGAACTAAGAAGTAAACTGTGGTGTACAACCAGTTACAACGGTAGCTGCAGAAGAACCTAGAATAAAAGAAGGAGACACAGCAGGAAACCGAGATAGAACAGTATCATGAAACGAGATGATCAAAAAATGCCTCCTAAGGGGCGACTGGGTGACTCAGTCAGTTAAGTGTCTGACTTCAGCTCAGGTCATGATCTTGCGGTTCGTGAGTTTGAGCCCTGCGTTGGGATTCTCTCTTTCTCCTTCTCTCTCTGCCCCTCCCCAACTTGAGCACATGCTCGCTCGCTCGCTCTCTCTCTCTCTCTCTCTCGCAAAATAAATAAACTTAAAAAAAAAAAAAATGTTTCCTGGGGCACCTGGGTAGCTCAGTTGGTTAGGTGTCCTACTTCAGCTCAGATCATGATCTTACAGTTTCTGAGTTGAGCCTCACATCAGGCTCGCTGCTATCAGCACAGAGCCCGCTTTGGATCCCCTGATTCTCTCTCTCTCTGCCCTTACCCTGCTTGCAAGTGCTCTCTCAAAAATAAATAAACATTTGGAAAACAAAAAAAAGTTTCCTGAGATCAAGAAGCTGAGGACTGGGAAGAGGGCAGTGCACTGAGTACGTAGGGAATGGCTGCTAATCTGGGGGCGGCGGGGGGGGGGGGGGGGGGGGGGGGGGGGGGATATCAATTTAGCAAGGGCCAGATTTTGAGCAGCAAAAGAATACAGAAGTGATAAAGATATGCAACCAGCCAGTATCACTTTTACTCTGGGTTAATTTAACAGATAATAGAAATGAGGGAAGAGTATAATAGCTTGATGGGTAGCAAAACTGGGAGAAAGGTATTTAGGGGATGAGATGTGAACGGGCTAAGATGGAGTTCAAAGAGAAAAATATCTGAATACCTAACAGGGAAAAATAAATGACTAAAGGAACAAGGTTCCAGAAAGAGTCAGGGCCCTGAAGGTAGAAGAGAAGAAGGTTAAAACATTTGTGAGGCAGAGAGCAGAGTGAGAAATTTACCCCCCTCTAATCTCAGTGATGTAAAACAGAAGGTCACGTCCCCCGAGAATGTAAACGCCAGGCTGTGTGCCTGAGGCAGGTGGGAGTAGTTCATGCTTTATTTGAGAAATGGAGGGATGAACAAGACAGGAAGGCATCCACGCAGTGAAAGGCGCACTGGGTTCACGGCCCCGATTTGCAGGGACAGCATGAACAGAGAGGTCGGCAGTGGGGCTGCACAGAGTGGCGTGACCTCACGTGACACGCTGGCAGGCAGATGCTATGGGTCAACAAGGCAAGACAAAACCTGGTGGAGGACGCTGAGGCCTCCATGGAAGTGGCCAAAGGGCCATGATGCACATGGAGTTCAAGTTCATCCAGTCAAGTACAAAAGGAAAGGGTCCGAGGACTGGATTTGTCATGAAAACAAAGTGCTGCCCGAGGAACAATGACAGAAGCAAAAAAGGTTCCACATCAGGAGTTTAAAGTTTGAGATCAAACATTAAAAACTTAAAATCTTAGGGGCGCCTGGGTGGTTCAGTCAGTTAAGCGTCTGACTCTTGATTTTGGCTCAGGTCATGATCTCATGGCTTGTGAGTTTGAGTCCTGCATCGGGCTCCACGCTGGTAGTGTGGATCCTGCTTGGGATTCTCTCTCTCCCTCTTTCTCTGCCCTCCCCTACTTGTGCTCTCTCTCAAAATAAGTAAACTTAAAACAAAACAAACAAAAAAAAAAAACGTAAAATCTTAGGAAATAAGGACAAAGGTTTTAGAAAACGCACAGAAGGAGAAAAAAACCTACTCAACAGAAAAACATAGGAAGATGTTTTCAAGTTTGCACTGACATTATTCAAAAGTTACTCATTTCCATTTTTTTCTTTATCTACTTCTTCAAACCCCAATTTTTATGGAAAATTTAATCAAAGAAAGACCCAAAACAATACCTTAATGGCCCTTGTGTACATTATAATTAAGACTAAAATGTCTACCTTTGTGAAATATTTTCCATTTCATAAAGTCACAAGTAAACCATTTCTTTCATCAACTTACCCTGCTTTATTACAGTCGAATCACCTCGCCTTTTCCTTCGGGCTCTCTGCGAACCCCTCAGGATTCTTCCGTCTTGTTTGTTTTCCTACAGCAAGAAAGGGGAATTATGATTTTACAAGCTCATGAAATTGGCACCAACGAAAAGTTAGAGAGCTGTCAGAAAGCATTATTCTTTTTTGTACTTTTCTTCAATTTCACTTTGTAAGTTTTAAAGAAAGTAAGGATATAGGTCATATGAGAACTGTGTTGCTTTTGGCCTGAGGTCATTACCAAATAAGAACGTTTCCAAGAATTACACTCTGGAACTGCACAGATACTGTTCCTGCCTTCTTGAAGCACTTTCTTCTTGTAGCTCCTTGACCACTTTGTTCTGATTTTCCTCACACCCCACTGGCCCATCTTTCTCAGTCCCTTTGCTGACGTCTCCTCCAATCCAGTCCCTTTCTCTTCTCTATCGAATCCCTCTTCCTGGGTTTTAAACATCATCTGTCTGCCAAATATCCACAGTCATATCCCCTGACCTCGTCCCTGACTCCACACTCACGAACCCGACTGCCCACCTGGGATCTCCACTTGGAAGCCTAACGAGCATCTCAAACTCCTGATTCCAAAGGACTTTAACTTCTGTACTCCAGTTTTGCCTTCCCATCTTCAATAAATGGCATCGTTATCCAGTCAACTGTTCAAGCCAAAACTTGAGTTATTCCTGACTCCTCTTTCCTGATGACCCTGCCTCTAACATCTACCCTGAAATCAGTGACTTCTACCCTACACAGCCCTTTCAGCTAGTCTACTGCAATAAACTAACAGCCTTCCTTGATTCCATTCTCACTGTCACACATCAAAGCTAGAGCCATCACTTGGAAACGTAAACCCTATCAACATATTCCCTTGCCTTCAACTTTCCAGTCCCAGCCCACACAAAACAGAATGAAACCCCATTATTCTGGTTTATCATAAAGCATTACATAGGCTGGACCTCTTCAGCTTCACCTTACTCCACCCTCCCTTCACCTGTAAGGGTCAACCATATTGTCTTTATTTCCTCAACAAAACATATTACACATGCTCTCACCTTAGGGACTCTTCCCTAGCCACTCCATTGCCCAGGGGGCTCCTCACTCCTACTTTTACAAACCTGGCTCCTTCTTATTATCAAGATCACACAGTTCATGCCACCTTCTCTGGGAGGCCTCCCTGAGAACCCAACTGGAAGCAGTGAATCAATTCTCATGCCCGCCTGTACTTCTCACCGTAGCATTTATCATAGGCTGACATGTCTCCTGTTTATTACATGTCCCCTTAAAAGAATGTGATGTCCCTGCGAGGAGAGACCCTATTCTCCTAATGCTGTTCATCCCTGTGTTCCCAGCTCCTAGAAGAATGACTAGAAAATAATTGGTTGGTCGATATTGATCTGGAGGGAAATGCTTCAAGACCTCAAAGTTCTCTTTTCATATAGGACCATTAATATGTACTTTAGCAATATTTATGTTTTAATTAGCACATTTGGAATTAGTTTCCCCTAAATATACCTGACATTTATATGCCATTTTCTACCTACTCACATAGTTTTATGAGATCTGTCTGCAATTTACCAAAATGAGATTGACATTTTTTGCCATCAAGAGGAATTAAAGATTCATTTGTACAACTGAAGGTTTTGCTGTTGCCTTTTCTCTCCAGTAATAAATTTCAGCACTTCCTCACCCTAAGGGAGGAGTATTATTATTTATTATTCTCATTTTGAAATGCAGGGACATACCAAAGAGGGTAGACAGGTAATTTGTTGATGGTAACACAGAGAGTCATGGAACCAGCCCTGGAAGTCAGATAACTGGCTGCAGAGCCAGCACCTTTGACCATGGTGTTACTCTCTTAAGAAGTGCCCCTGTATCGGAGCACCTGGTGGCTCAGTCAGTTAAGCGTCCAACTTTGGCTCAGGTCATGATCTCACGGTTCATGAGTTTGAATCCCGCATCGGGCTCTGCACTGACAGCTCAGAGCCTGCTTCAGATTCTCTCTCTCCTTCTCTCTGCCCCTCCCTAGCTTGCCCTCTCTCTCTCTCTCTCTCAGAAATAAATCAACAACAACAACAACAAAAAGTACCCTGAGTTCTTTGGTAGTTGCATCAGAGATACTAACCATTTCATCATCCCGATCTTCTCCATCCTCCTTGGAGTCAGCTTTCAGAGATAATTTTGGTTTCTTCTTCCGACTACACTTAGGATCTTCTTCCTCATTGTCCTCTCCTACATCCCTTTCTTCCTTCTGATCTCTGTTGTATTTATAAACCCAAAATAATGACAGGAAAACAATACCTGTCAAACATCTACACGGTGACTATCATGCAACTTAAAAAAAAAAAGTCATTTAACCACCAGGAGAAGGAAAAACATTTAACCACCAGGAGAAGAGTGTAGGCATTAGGATATCATAGCTAAGGAACACCTAAAACCATTATCATATATGACTCTTCAAAGCAGAAAATGGAAACTAGCTTATATATTAATTTCAAAAGGGGATCAGTACTATATGTGAAACGGGTTCTAACAAGTTTAAAATGATTGGTCTTTCACATCTGCCATCCATACTAATAAAAGAATCAATTACTTAGAGATATTTTAGTATTCGGGGCAATTTTAACGCAAAGATCCAGCAATTATTAACAATGACAAGTGCAACTAAAAAAGGCCAAGTATAACTTTGTAAAATAAAAGTTGGCCAGCAAAAACAGACAATTCCCAGGCCTACCCTGGTTAAAATATCTGGGAAATCCCACTAAAATGTAAGTGTCAAGTCACTTATTTGTGTTATACAATTATATGAAGAAATACACCTCGGTGATAAGCTGAACTTTGTCAGACAGTCCCCAGATGGCCGAGTCACATAGCACCACCAGCCACAGCAGACGTCCCTGTCTCGTAATCTTCAGTCTACAGAAATCTACAGTATTGTGACTCATTAAGCCACTCTCTATGGCCATCTTCAGTCAGCTGGTTCCCAACCTGTGGAGTTTTAGCTGAGTTACTGAAGAATCCCCCCAACATAAAAACAAAACTCTGTTTCCATAAACATCAGCGCCATCAAAATGTACGTAGCCCAGAGAAATTTAAATATTCTCTTGCTAGGGGGCACTCACTGGAATCAAAAGGCTAAAGAAAGAGGCAGAGGTTGTACTTGTAGGTAGGACTTAAGCGGTACAACTAAGATCAGACATGACTGAAGTCAGGAGGTCCAGTAATGGGATCAGGGTCCACAGATCTCTAAAGGAAAAGTCTCTGGGGGAAAAAAGGGGCATGAAGGTGTGACAGATGTCAGGGAGCCTCTGTATTCCTTAGCACCTTGGACTCTAAAACCCATTTTATAGGGGCACCTGGGTGGCTCAGTCGGTTAAGCGTCCGAATTCAGCTCAGGTCATGATCTCACAGACTGTGAGTTCGAGCCCCGCATCGGGCTCTGTGCTGACAGCTCAGAGCCTGGAGCCTGCTTCAGGTTCTGTCTCCCTCTCTGTCCTTCCCCTGCTCACACTCTGTCTCCTTCTCTCTCAAACATAAACATTAAAAAAAAAAAATTAAAAATAAATAAATAAAATAAATAAAACCCATTTTATAGATGGAACAGGGCAAAAACCTACTTGTCTTTGATATGCCGGGCACAATTCTGGCTGCAATAGTTTCCTCCAGAAAGACACTCATCTACATTGCCATACTGACAACAGTTCTCACAGAATTGAAGCCCTTCTACTTTCACTGGATCCTTCAACCTGAAAGGCATCCCAGTCTTCTCTGAAAAGACTAGAAGATGAAAAGGGGAAAAGAACAAAAACAAAAAAAGCACACACAGAAAAAACAATTAGAACCATGACAGAAAACATTCCAAAACACAGTCAAACTTTTCCTTCTAATAATTTTGTTAGCAACACAATAAAAGATAATATTTGCTGAATGAATGAATGACCAACCTACTGTGCTTGGGAGGGAGAAGAGGATGGGCTTGGCAGGAACCACTCAAATCATTTACACAACAAAAAATACTCTGCAGGAAAGATAAAAGTTTGTCTAAGGCTTTTTCTACAGAGTTCAAAGTAAAATAAAGAAAATTTCATTATACTTGACTACACTTGAAGTACAGTATACTATACTTCACTATACTTGAAGATGAAACTGTTAGTAATCTGCAGAATCCTATTTTATGGATGTATCTGACAAAAAAGGCTTATGTATGTTATTTCATGTTTACAACCTTCTGAGGAGTGGGTTTTTTCTACTAAATTCGTTAAATCGACACCTAGTTTACTTTGAAGGTAGCAGATCTCCTAAATTGTAATTATCCCAAATCATTTAGGAACTCACACTTCCTTTCCCCTGAATTGTTAGGCTCCTCATGCATTCAGCAAACATTAGGTGCCAATTTACGCTAGACACTGATAATGATAGTATAGACCTTGCCCCAGAGAGCTCACAGTCTAGAGGAGAAGACAGACAAGAAAACCAATACTTATAATAAAATGTGATACAT
The DNA here is from genome assembly GCF_007474595.2 of Lynx canadensis. Taxonomy (NCBI): domain Eukaryota; kingdom Metazoa; phylum Chordata; class Mammalia; order Carnivora; family Felidae; genus Lynx; species Lynx canadensis. Next base: position 118,077,217 of record NC_044307.1, on the reverse strand, counting down.
GCAGTAATCAAAGCATGAACAAGTTCCAGGAGTAGTACAGAGGAAGAAGTCATTCACTCGGCCTGGGGTGAGGTCAGGGAAGGATTTTCTGATATAAAGCCTCAACTGGGTCTGGAAGGCCAACAGAAATTAACCAACTGGACAAAGAGGGAAACGGCATCTGAGCCAGAAGCAGCAGCAAGAGCAAAGGCAAGGGAGTGTGAAACCACATGATGCATTGAGAGAATTCCATGGAACCCAGTGCTGCTGGCACTGCCAGAACACGGTGTACAGAGAACAGAACAGAGAGCGAAGAGACAAGGCAAGCAGGTGGGCGCGTGCCACCCAGATCCTTGTAGGCTCAGCTAAAGAGACAGTACGAAGTCAGTGAAGTGTCAGAAAAGCAATCTACAAAAGTTCCTCTGACTTGAAGGTGCGGGATAAATTAGGTGAAATTAGAAGCAGAGTGATTCTCTAGGAGGAGTCTGCAATAGTCCAGGTGAGAGCTGCTAAGGGCCTACATTAAGGCAGTGGCAGTGGTCATTAGTAGAAGAAGCCAGATCTGAGACATATTTAGGAAATAAAAACCAACAGGATGGAGCAACAGGCCATGGGGCTGGGGGAGAACGAATTCAGGATGACTCCTAGATTTCTTGCTTGTCCACTGGGGGGATGGTGCTACCATCAACTGAAATATGGGTTACAGAAGAAAGAGCAGGTTTGGGGGAAGGGGAGAAAGAAATAGAAAATGAATCGCATTTCAGACATGTGGAGTTTGAGGTACCTGTGGGACATCCAGGTGGAGATGTCCAGTAGGCAGGTGGAAATACGGGCCTGGAGCTCGGGGGAGAGGTCGGGGCTGGAGATATAGATTTGGGAGTCATCAGCATATAGGTGTTAGTTACAACCATCGGAGTAGATGAGAAAAAGTGGCAGGCTTTTGGCTAAATCACCTGGGTAGGCTATTGCAACACTGGATTTACTTGGTAATAATTTCCAATTAACCTTGTGCTATTACAGATCTGGCATTAGGAAAGAAGACAGTTTATAGTTATTTTAAAATATAAAAGTTGGTTCCATATGAGTTTTGTTATAGAAATTCACCTAAGAACACGTGACATGAAAATCACCCAGGATCTTCAAAGTTCCAGCCTATTGTAAAACCTAGGTAATTCTTATTTTAAAACTCTCAAAGGAAAGAAAATGGCAATGCAGACGACCCAGTCTTACCTTCCTGAGCAGTTGGTACCATCCAAGTTGTGGTAGCTGTTGCTTTTTTGACATTTTCCATCTCGCTCTCATCTGTGATAACTTCCAGGGCTCCAAACTCGTTTACCCGAAACTAGCGACAATATGGTAGAAAGAGGCAAAACTTACAAAGGTGCTCAGGACAGTAGTCATTGGTGGACACAGAAAGTCTTTAAGCAAATTAGTTATACTTTAAACGTTCATTTGAGCAACTGTATCTAGGTAAGCCCTCTACCAGCAGTAAGCCCTCTGCATTTTACAGATTTGGGGATTCGGGGAAGTAAAAACAGAAAACAGCAAGGTACTTCTTAAGGTACCACACAACCAGCCCTGCACTGTGCTATAGAGATGCCAGCTCACTTAATGTGGCCTATCATTCTGAACACCAGTTGTTGCTAAGACTTCTGTTTCCTACTTCATATTACTACTTCCTTAGTAACCAAAATTACTAAAAGGAGAATTACTATCTTCCCAGGAATCAACTTATCTCACCCGAGCTCACCTAAGTCCAAGAGAAGGAAATCTCTATTCCGGAAATAATGACCTGCACGCCTATATCCTTATATTCCCGGAGGTAGGTGAGGAAGGCTGAAGTGTGAGCCATGTGACCCCCAACTCTCCACTTCTTTCTCTCACTGCTCTTTGGACTTCTCCACCCCATTCACCTCTAATCCTCCAAACAACTGGTAACGTCTACGAGATCTGAACAAATCTGCTAGCTACAGATCAATTCTATCGCCAAAAAGTACAGGCGTTTTGACTTCATGGACATTTTGACCCCAAATGTTGAAAATTTCCTCTCACCTCATGGCAAGCTGCAAACCTAGTATGTTTCTCGAACAGCCTGGCTGTACTGTGTGTGCATGTTGAAGGCTTACCCACTATCTATGTGCAGGGACCCCTCCATCCTCTTTGAAACAACTAGGTGTACTCTCCTATTGATGAAGTTCAAAGTTTTCCATATTCCTCTGTTTTCCCATAAAATAGAATGATATTAGGGATCCACTAATTTTGACAGTTGATGAAGAACTGGAAAGTTCACAATTCAAAAGGATTATACGACTTTTCGCTTAACGTTTTTAGAGCTTTCACAGAAATCTATGAGTATGCAAATATGTAGCAGTTAGGCTTAAGACCTTCCATTTTGCAATCTAAAACATCTATTTAGTCAACATGCCAACAGAATCATTCACTTAACCAAACTAGATTCAGAGTACAAGTCAGAAAAAGCTGAAACAAAAATTACTAATTATTCTTTCCACCAGATAAAAACAGCACCTTAAGTAACTGTATGCACACAGTGTACAATAATTAAAAGCTTTTTAGACTGAAGAAGTTGAAATAGTTGAGGAAAGTGAAAATGGTTTCTTCTATTACATATTTCAGATACAAGTTCCCAGGTAACATGTGTATACTATACTGAGTGTGTTCGCCTAAAAATGTCAGGCTAGGAAGTGGCAAAAAGTTAAGTGGGAGGAAAGGAGCTAAATATAACTTTACTTTTGGGGGGGAAAATAAATTTTTAAATGATCCACTCTGAAAACAGAATATTTCAAAATAAAGCTGACAGTACCATCTACTGGGCAAGAACAGAAAAAACAAGCCATAATGATTACTAATTAATGATAGTAAAGAAGAACACAGAAAATCAATTCTGAATCAAAGTTTAAAAAGGCATTAGGCATCACCTTTTTAATTCAGTCCAGGTAGGTAATTTTACTTTTATTAGATGCCAATATTAATTGATACTTATTTGAAAGATACAAAATGTGAAAAATAGCACCATTTTCATCACATGGAGAATCTCCTGTGGTGTAAGTTTCCAAATTACTGCTACACTGTAAGCCACCCTGCATTTCCAACAATGAGAAAGAGAACACCACCGAGTGGAATCTTTGAATAAAAATCCAGAGTTATGACACTTGGAAGCTTTAAGCTCAAATACTTTCAAAGTTAAAAGGTAATATCCCCACAATACAACAATTAATCCTAGTTGTCTTTTCCTTATAATGTTTATTGCCAGCAACTGACCTATAGCCAAAGTACAAATGAAAGATGTCATGACACTTAGGGACACAATTAACTCCTGTAAGTCAGGTATCTATAGTTGGACTTTAGGGGATTGAAGAATCCCATGAAATTCATACAGAATGATGTCATGGACACATACATATTTTTCTGGGAATAGGGTTCTTCAGTTTCATCATAGTCTCAAAGGCATCCTATAACCTTGAAAAAGTAAAGAACATTACCCTAACCAAGTTACTTTATCTCAAAAATTAACCGCAAAGTGTTTTCAAAGTATCCTGTCATATGCAAAAAAAACACAGGGATCAATTTTTTTTTTTTTTTTTCTGGCTTCTCAACTTGGATTTACTGTCTTTCACAATATTAGTACTGCTGAAAATGCTGGACAACATAGGTTGTTAGGTGCTGTTAACATTACTGGAGTTCCACAAATAGCATTCCAGAAAGACTGACACATTCCCTAACATTTTTCCCCCCAATAAAACACTCAGAAATGGGTAATGCTTTCATGAATGGTTTTGGAGCCATGGAAACTTGAAATAATCACTTTTATTTCTTTTTTCAAAGTTATGAGTTCTTTTAACCTAGACATCTAAAAAGCAGCATAAAAATCTATTGAGTGACTCCATTCCAAATCAAGAACATCAAAATTATAAACTCTACAAAAGAAATTTATTAAATAAGCACATCAAACACATCAGCTGACACTGTAATTTGTTCTACTAGTGGAAACATCTAAGTCAATCAGAAAACAATTATGCCTGAAAGATACAAGGGATTGCAAAGGTTTGTTTGGCCTGGCTTGAACTACCTTTAATTGATTCAATTCTCTTTATTTTTGCTTGTAGAGGCAAAGGATCCTTTGCTTTTTGCCTATCTTTAAGAACAGATCCTTAAAAGGCACTGCTGAGGTTAGTATTTTTGTTTTGTTTTATTACTTTCAATGTCGAAATATGAGTTCTATTTACCAATCTGTTTTAAGTGCAAAGATATTTGGTAACTAAAGTTTTCTGAACATTAATCACAACAAGCAAAACTGTGCACTATGAGCACGGTGTTTCCAGTTGGGTTTCTGCCCTGCTGCCGCAGGGTCTTGCTCTCAGTTAAGTGGCAACTATTCTTACTAGATAAGATGCTATCGCTCTCAGGAGTATATCTGCATTTTACTGAGGGATTCCAAATGGCTAAATCCTTATGACCCAGAGGAATAATCCTCTGTGGATAAGTTTCAGACATCATTACAAGTTCAGAGAGAGAGATTGCTTAGGGACAGGGAGCCCCAGCATGCACCTTCCCGCTACCGCTCATTGCCTGCCTGTTCTTATGGCTGGCCCTGAGATATTAGTCTACAAATACTAATTTGCCATTTTATAGAATAATTAGGCAATGGTGCAGTTTCCAAAGCTTGCTTAAACAAAAATGTCTTGTTAATGACGATAATATTTTCAAGGAGGCCCCTGGACACTTGCTGTTCTCCCCTAACACTATACTTTCTTATGCTAGTCCTTCTTTTCGATGCCCTTCTCTTTCTTGCCTGCTGTCCCTGACCCACAAAATCTTCATATAGATGCCGACCTATTTTCGGGTACTTGAAGCTCATATGACAACTACTTCCCCGAAGCCTTCCTGATCCCTCCAGCTAAAATGATACCTCTTCTAAATCGCTATAACATTTTCTCTGTATCTCTTTTGATATGAAAACATTTTCTCTCTTTAGACTATAGTATACTAGTGGTAAGAGAATCGATTCCAGTATCAGAAAAGCCTGGCTTTAGACCTAGTTCTGCCAATTATCTTGACCTTGAGCAAATGATTTAACCATTCTGGGCCTCTGTTTTCCCATCTGTAAACTGACAACAATGATAGGAACTACCTCAAAAGGATTAAATGAAAGGATTAAATACAAGGATACAGATAAAGTGTTCATCAGAGAGTAAGCTTTCTATTCTTTCCCCTACTGCACCTGAATGGAAAAAGTTTTTGTGCTCTGTTTTATATAAAGGCTGTTTAGCCTCCCTGAAAAGGGGCAAGGGAAACAGTATAAAGGAACGAAGGTTTGAAGCCTTCAACTAGACAGTTGGGCTGGAAAGGAAACAAGATGGCACTGAGGAGTGAAACGAGACACAGCCAGAGGGAAGTAGGGGCCAGACCACCAAAAACTTCTGGGGTAAACTTAAGGGGATTGACTTTGCCACGAAAGACAGGAAACTGCTAAAAGTTTTTAAGCAGAAGAGTGATATAATTTGGCCAGCAATCATGAGGCTTTTACAGAGAAACATACTTTCAAAATGGTAATAAACCGAAGCATATAAAAACCTGTTTACATGATAAGAAACTGACTTCTATGTAGTAGTTGATTGTACTGGCTGAACTAACCTGAGCTTCTTGTCTTAGGATAGCACCTTGTTTATTAGGAAATCTACATGCCTACACCCACTACAAAAAAGTAGCTTCAATAAGGTAAAGTAGGGGGGCTCAGTCGGTTAAGCGGCCGACTTCGGCTCAGGTCATGATCTCGTGGTCCGTGAGTTTGAGCCCCGCGTCGGGCTCTGTGCTGACAGCTCAGAGCCTGGAGCCTGTTTCAGATTCTGTGTCTCCCTCTTTCTCTGACCCTCCCCCGTTCATGCTCTCTCTCTCTGTCTCAAAAATAAATAAACGTTAAAAAAAAAAATTAAAAAAAAAAATAATGTAAAGTAGGCAAAGCATGATGTGAAAGAGCAAATTTCATGCTTTATTCAAAGTTCTTTTTAATATCTTAATTTTGTGAAAAATCAATTTCTCAATCAGACCTCTGAAGCAACTCAGATATTAATATTGGGAGCAAGTGATTCAGAAATCCTAAATTAACACAATCAACTGACTATCTGAATCTCTTCAGATAAAAATGGTTATGAAGTAGAAATTTTTTTTCATTTTTTTTTTAGAAGTGGGGTTTCATACTGTCTACAGTACATGAAGTGAACTGGATACATAGAAATTACCCACATAATTAGATGAGCCTAAAAGTCAAATAAAATAAACCAGATTGTAATACCCACTAAGTGGCTTAATTACCTGATTACCTTAATAAAAGTAATAGGCTAATTCCTAAGATCTATTGCTTAGAAAACCTTCAGGCAATTTAAATTTCTTAGGGATTGAAAGTTCAAAACCTAACTGAACAAAAATTATAAATTTCATCATCCACCTGACATCAAAAAAAAAAGCAAGTGAGAAGAAGGGACCAAAATGTACAAGCAAAATATGAGAATAAAGCAATTTTAAAAAGGCAATTTACATAATATATCACAAAGCCAGAAAAAATACAATTTGTTAAATGTTTTCCATATGTTATATTTTTCAATCCTTATAACCACCTTGTGACATAGATTCTATTTCCTCATTTTATACATAAAGATTCTGAAAGTTAGGAAATTTAAATAACTTGACAAAGCTCATATAGCTACTATGAGGCTGACATTATGAGCGTCTGGAACGGTTTTTCTTTCTGAAAAATTTCAGCACTCAATTCCCATCATATCTAATCCAGATGAACATTTGGAGAATGTTAGAGCAGATAAAGTCCTTAGCATTCATTTAATTCCTTATTTTACCAAAGAGGAAACTGGCCTGAAGAGATTGACTGACTAGTTCAAGGACATACAGAACTAAAACTAAAAACCGTATCTCCTTTTCAGAATTCACTGAACCTCACTGCGATATTTTTGTTAAGCTTAACAGATAGATATGTTGGCACATTGCACTTAATTTAACCTAACCCAACTAAAATCTGGGTATTTTTCCAGTGACAGACTGTCCAAATCTCACCACTGAAGATGAACTCGGATGGGCTTGGCTGAAATACTCGTCAAGTAGCCACTGGATTCCAGGAAGCCAATTATTAGGGGGCAGGAATTTCTATTTGAGATAGGCCAGAACATCAAGCACTAGAGGGAAAAGCCAACTGACAGCCAGTTAGGGTGATTAGAGGTTCAAAAACCTGAGTGACCAAGTACAAACAAAGTCTAAAAGGCCACAGACAGGTTCAAGGTCCCAGAGATAGGATTAGAGCAAAAGCAAATTAGAATTGAGAGGTGGGGTGGACTGGCCTCCTGGATGAGTGCTTGCGTAACTGTTTCATAGGGCAGCAGAGGTGGGCCTAGAGTGGGTTCGGGAAGCCTTGGGAAAAGGGGCAGGATAAGCACATAGTAAAGAGGCACACTGAAGCATCATTCTCTGAAGAGAGTTCTCCTCTATATAAAAAGCAGCCTGGTTTACAGGAAGGACCAGCTTTTGAACAAATGATTATATAAAAATTCGTATTTATCGTATAAATAATTTAAGGGAGGAAAATAGTCCTGTCTATTCAATATTTTAATATTATCCAGTTTTCAAATGAGAAAGCTAGGGCACAGGGAATGTGGTTATTCATTTAAAGTTCTCAAGTTCATTATTACAAAATATATGAAGCCAGGTCTTCTAAGCCTACCATTTCCATATTTATTGTCCGTCACGATAAAGTCAAACCAAGGGTGATCCCCTGGAAGCTATAATTCGACTTCTGCAAAATAAGTATATGCCAAAATATTCTCATCCACCACCCCAAGTGACAAAGACTTCGGCCAATTTGTCAACATTCCAAATTGTCTTGAAAATTTACTGTAGAGGTCTAAGTATCATATAAGACCTAGAGCATTATGCTTAATGTTTTTAATTCTTATTTTACATACGTAGTCAAACTCCTTTTAACAAATAGCACAGAGATGCACACACAGATAATTGTATTTAATAAAGACAGCTTACCTTTAAGTCACTTCCTGGTAGCGTGCCTACTCCATCTTTCCAGTCCATAACACTGAATACATCAAATTCTTGACCACTTGTGCTAGAGGCAGATTCAGTCATGATTTATTTTGGAACCTGGAAGGGGGAAAAAGGCAGATCATTAAATACTGTACGTACAGATCAGTTTTTATTTTAGTGGTCACTACTTTGGTTTCCCTTAATTACATAATTTTCTTGATCACAATATCCTATATCCATAGATCTAGAATTAAGTGCTTTGAAAATATCACTAACATTTTTTCTAGTACAATCCCTGGTAAATTTATGCATTTTTTAAAATATTTACTTTGAGAAAGACAGAGTGTGCATGCGCACATGAGCAGGGGAGGGGCAGAGACAAGGAGAGAGAGAATCTAAGCCGGCTCCGTGCTGTCACTGCACAGCCAGTCACGGGGATCAATCACGCCGATCGTGGGAACGTGACCTGAGCCGAAATCAAGAGTCACTTAACTGAGCCACCCAAGCACCCCCTAATCCCTGGTAAATTAAAGAGGAAAGAATATACGTAAAATTTGTAAAGTGTCGATGTTTCTATTCTTAAAAAAGGAATTCACCGTTTCATAGCACATTCACTTAAAACAAAAAGTCATGATATATATCAACAGAATTTCTTGCCCACTAAGTAGGGGGTTTTGTTGTTGTTGTTTGAAGATATTGATGACAGAGTGGGTATGGATAAAGGACAAGACATTAAATGTTAATAAGCAAAATGAAACCTTTTCGATGATAAAAAAGAACAAGAAAATTCCAGTCCATTAGGACTATCATCTATGCTAATTTGTCAGTTAAGTTTGTTGTATCAATTCAACAAATACATGGTGTGATTGACTCTCTCAGTGAATTGATTTTTTGAATTCAGTTGAGATATCCACCAATTTGAGGTTCTGGAAAATAGGAAAACAGTCTTAAAATATACAGCAAACACTAATAATAAGGCTATGTTAAGAAAACCAAGTCAACTAGCTAAACTGTGATAATCTGTTTAATTTTCATTTTTCTAAACTGCAAAACAGTTTTCCATAATCATATTGTTAGTAATTGTATTGAGACTGTTATTCTGAGACTGTTGTCTATGTGGTATGGGATAAAAGAAGTAATTATGTTGGTGTCATTGATAAGCAATGGAAGATGGATTAAAGTCCTAAAGATGCATTTTTAAACTTTTTTTTTTTTTTTAGGGGCACCTGGGTGGTTCAATTGGTTAAGCGTCTGACTTCGGCTCAGATCATGATCTCACGGTTTATGGGTTCGAGCCCTGCATCAGGCTCTGTGCCAACAGCTCAGAGCCTAGAGCCTGCTTTGGATTCTGTGTCTCCCTCTTTATGCCCCTCCCCCCCTCACACTCTGTCTCTCTCAAAACTGAATAAACATTAAAAATTTTCTTTTTACAGATTTTTGCACGCAAGTGGTGGAGGAACAGAGAGAGATGGAGACTGAGGCTCCGAAGCGGGCTCTGCGCTGAGAGCTGAGACCCAATGTGGAGCTCAAGCTCACAAACCATGAGATCATGACCTGAGCCAAAGTTGGACCCTTAACCAATTGAGCCACCCAGGTGTCCCTAAATTTTAATCTTTTAATGCATTTTAATCTTAAAAAATTTGCATATTTTCTAGCCTTGCCCACTGACAGAATCTAGAAACAACCACCAATCAACAGTGATGAGCAGCCAAGTGCGCAGACTGTGGGCTCTAAATAGCACTTCTCTGAGGTCTTCCCAGAGAAGGGGCTGATTTCTGTTCAGTGGCAGGAAATGTGCAAGATGAGTCTGGAACTTCTTGTCAAAAAAAAAAAAAAAAAAAGCAAGGAAGCTATCAAAGACAACAGAGATCATATCAAAAGAACTTAGAAACCAATCTGAAGAGGTTCCTGCTGGCCAAAGAATAGTAGCTGCATGAATTGAAACACATCAAATAAGTTTAAATCTGTGAGTTCATACTGACATTGAAAACAAACAAACAAACCAAGAACACCTACTGATCACCTTTTAAGACTACACAGCAACCAACTCATTATCTGGAAAAAGAAACAAGGATTTATCCTGTCTATATTGCATGAGATCCATGCAAACTGTATTCCAGGGTAACGCAAATCAATGGCGAGAGGAAGTTTCAGTTTAGAAAGAATCCTGCTAATAAATAAAGAAGGAATGACAGAACTGAAACATTACCATTTTCAATCCTTGATACATTAATGGCTGCAGGCAATGGCTATCAATGACTACTAAGAATACAAACCCAACACCATCTAGGAAGTAGTCTTGCCATGAAAAAACAAAATCAAACCTAATCTGATCAAGTCCATTTGCAGGAAATACCTGAGACAAAGGAACACGTAAAAAATCACACCATAAAAATATACAAAATGGGGCACCTGGGTGGCTCAGTCAGTAAAGCATCCGACTTTGGCTCAGGTCATGATCTCATGGTTCGTGAGTTCCAGCCCCATGTCAGGCTCTGTGCGGACAGCTCAGAGCCTGGAGCCTGCTTCCAATTCTGTGTCTCCCTCTCTCTTTGCCCCTCCTCCCACTTGCACTCCCTCTCTCTCTCTCTCAAACATAAACAAACATAAAAAAAAATTTTTTTTAATATAAGAAGTAAAATTCAGACTGTCAGAAACTCTTCAGCAACATTCCGCAAAGTGTGGTCCACAGACCCTGGGAAGACCTGAGACCTTTTCAGAAGGTCCAAGAAATCAGAATCATTTTCATAAAAATACTAACACATTATCTGCCTTCTGCGCTATGCTGACATCTGCGCGGATGGTACAAAAGCAACAGTGGGTCAAAGTGTCGGAGTAGCGGCTCCCAAGTAGGCAGCAGTCATTGCAGCCTTTACCGCCAGGTACTGATGGTAAACAAATGCTGGTTTCGCTAAACAGCATCCTTGATGAAGCAAAACAGTAACTTTCATGAAGTCTGGATATTTGAATACGTATCTTTTTAACATTCTGTGTGGTGAAATAGAAAGCACCCATAAAGCGCTCTGGTGCGTCAGAGTACCAAGGGAAAGCACCTGTGAACTGTCTGAGATGCAAGTTGAACAAGCTGCTTTTTTCATGGAGCGCATTTTTATTTAACAAATTACGTTTCTTCGGGTTTGGCTATGTGGCAAATATTTTGTCAAGAATAAACGAGGCAAGCCTGTTGACATCAAGGAAAACACTGACAGCATTTGTTGCTGAAGATCCATTTGAACATTCAAGGGATAATCATGATTCTGGAAAACGTGTATCCACCACCATGAGCCTGAGAGCTTCCCAGTTGCTACATATTTTCTAAGGAGATGGGTGGTGATATTGATGAGCGGGATTTTTTAAATATTTTATATTTGACCTACGTCAACATCTGGGAGATTTGCATAATTCAGTGATGCAGTATTTTCCAAATAACCAATGCTTGACGTCACAAAATTATGCATGAGTAAAGGATCCAATCAAAGTACGTGACAGACCGATGGATTTTAATAGAACACAGTACGAAAAGTTCATTGTTAGGGTTTCAGACTGCCCACTGCAACTTACCTTTAAGAAACTACCACTTGTCAACTTTTGGTGTAGTATCATAGAAGAATGTCCACCATTAAATGAAAAAAAATACTCCTCCCCTTTTCCAAACTCACATCTGTGTGAAGCAGATTTGCTTCACACACTTCAGCCAAAACAACATACTGCAACAGACTGAATGCAGGAGCGGATATGAAAATCCAGCTCTCTTCTATTAAGCCAGGCATTAAAGAGATGTGCAAAAATGTAAAACACTGCCATTTCTCTCATTTCTTAATTTTGGAAACTATGATTACATTTCATTTAAATTGTGCAGACACATGTTAATATAATCAGTCTGCTACTGTTATTTTTAAAAGTAAACACATAGTTTAAATTATCTATTTTAATTTTGAATACAGTAGATATTAATAGATATAACCCATACAAACAACAGCTCCTTGGGGTTTTCAATCATTCTTAAGAGTGTCAAGGAGACTTGAGACCAAAGAGTATGAGAGCCACTGCTGTGTAGGATAAAAACTGGCTTTTGGCCACATGGACACATACATGCACAGAAGGCACAGAGTAAAACAAACAAACAAACAAAAAAATAGATGGAAGAAGAAATCTAAAATTTAGATTAAGAGATTTAAAAGACATTAATAAATCACAATATCATAATTTATAGATCTGTTTGGACCCTGATTTAAACTTTTTTTTTTTTAATTTTTAGGTTTTGAGAGAGAGAGAGAGAGAGAGAGCGCGCACATGTGCACGCAGGAGGGGGGCAGAGGGAGAGAGAGGGAGAAGCTGAAGTAGGCTCCATGCTCAGTGTGGAACCCAACCAATGCCACAACCCTGGGATCATGACCTGAGCTGAAATGAAGAGTCAGATGCTCCACCAACTAAGCCGCCCAGGCATCCCTAACCTATTTTTTAAAGAAGAAGATGATGGTTAGACAGGAAGGGAAGCCTAAATGCCAGTGGCTATTTGATGATACACAAAGATGCTGCTTTTTCTAGAGGGATGATCACGGCATGCACTTTTAAAAGGAGACTTCATGCTTGTCAACTGAAATTGACAGATGGAATGATTAAGTTAGGAATTTGCCATAAATCAGTCAAGAGCGTGAAGTGGTAAAATAAAGAGGCAACGTGCTGGTAATTCTCAAGAAGTGTGAGGGACCCAGTTTATTATACTACATCTTACTTCTGTGTGTGCTTGCAAAATTCCATAAAAGAAATACATTTTAAGGGCAGTCTCTTTAGATATAGAATATATTTAAGTGGTCAATAGAAAAAAAAATAAACCTGTGTTTCTCTGAATTATAGCTATCTTTTGTTGAAGTTTATTAGACACCTCCATATTCTTTCTTCCTTTGTCCTCTTTAAATGAGCCAGTGTCAAATGTTATATATTAAGTCTATTTCTGATCATTTCAAAATTTATACAGTCCGAATTTGAAGACGCACTAGATTTCACTACCATTAGGACTTAATCCTTAAAAGAGGAACTAAGATGTGAAGGCTTGAAGGAGGTTAATTTAAGAAACAGTGAATTAGTAAGTGAATTACGACTTGTCCTTACGGTCTCTAGGACTCTTACCTAGCTTGAGATCAGCAACAAAATTGACTTCCCTTGTAAGTGCTGTAGGAGGGGCAACTTTTTCTTGATAGACAGTAGAGAGACAGAATCATTTTTCCCTTGGTGGATAAACTGGGTAAAACCCAAATGATCCATTGAAAAGTTTTACTGTTCTTTTTTAATTACAATAACATTTATTCACAGGTACTCAGTGTCAGACATAATACGTATACTTTGTAATTTATTAATTCCATTTCACCTTCCAGAAAAGGATTCAAAGCACAATTTATATATATTATTTCATTTATTTCTGTCTCACAAAAAGATGGGTTCTATTATCCTTCCAGTATACGTTGAAGAAAGTGAGATGCAGAGTTCAGTAATTCACCCAAAAGCATATTTGGTGGCATACCCAAGATCTGAATCCAGGTCAGTCTGATTCCAATCCTGGGCTTTTTTCCCCCCAACCATTGTCGTGTCTTGTCTCGGTCTTATCCCTCTAAGAATCTGGCTAAACCAACTTTTCTCTATGCAACTACTCAGGCATGACAAATCCAGAAACCAGTTTACTAGGGTCAAAGTGCTTGATTTATGTATATCAGTGCAATGTGTATCCTTTCAATAAAATATTATCAAATACACGCATATTAACAAATTGTCATTAAGACACATATGCAACGGGAATCGAATTTCCCACCTAAAACACAAATGCATAAAATTCACAACAGCAAAATCCTGTCTGTGACTAGAAGGAGCAGAAAGAAGAAATAGGAAAGTCAGCACTGTACAAAACCTGCAGTAAATGCTCATGACATGTTTTTGGAAATACAAAACACTGGTAATGCTATACAGTGTACCTTATGTATAAACACATATCTAAAATTTATTAAAAAACTGTTTCCTTTCATTGTTCTAAGGTTTGTGGATATTTGTATAAAATATTTTCGCATAAGAATATTTACCGTGTGGTCTTTCCCATTATCTGATTTTGAAGCAAAAGGGCTACTTGCACTACCACAGGAAGTCTGAAAGGCTAGGACAGATTAGGTATTTTTCTATCATCTCTTCATCACACAGAACAGCCATCAACCAGCATGATTTTCACAGAAGCTGCTTCTTCATGACAGCCTAAGTCTCCCTCTCTGGTTTTCAGCCTCCATAAGCGTGCACACTTGCATATATACAAAGTCCTTTCACTGCAATTAGCTGGGTTCCTAAGAATGAAGCACATTTTTTAGAAGCACAGGTTTTATGTTTTCTTTGTCACCTGGCACTATTCCACAATCCCATGGATAACTATATTCCACGGACCATAAAAAGCAGGTAGGTAACAGAGTCACTCACAGTGCAGGTCAGACAGCATTTCTCATTCTGCAGAAAATCTCATCCCAAATCTCTTGTTAACGATGCCGAGGTTTCCTAAGAAGTACCTTAAAAGTGCCCCATGAGGGATCCTCTGTGCTATCAGCCAAGATCTACCACTTTCCTCCCAATAACCTCTTCTAAATCCTAAGGATCTCCAGCCACTGCTGACGTCAAAAAGGACCACTTTGGAGTTCACATATCCAGCAAATACACCAATGCAGCTTTTGATTCCCACTAGCTTTCATATCATGGCCGGAAATGGCTAAAATCAAGGCTTCTGATGTCCAATGTGCTTCTGTGGACGCCCATTGTTAGGAGCCACCCATTGTTAGGAGCCATTGACTTTCCTGAAGGCAGACACCATTACTGCTGGCACCTATTCAGATGTATTCTACTTCCAAAGCCCCCCTCTGTGAAACAGTTCACTGTCACTTTGACTCATTTTTATTACAATCTTCTTGCCCTAAGCCTCCAACAAAAGGGCTGGAGGACAGATTAAATGACATGCAACACTGTACTCAGAATTACCTTCTGTATCTTTCTCCTGCAGGATTCCTTGTCTCCAAACCAAAGCTGTGCAACTTGCCTTTCCCTTGGGACACTGTATCTAATGGATGAACTTCCTCAGTCTCTGGAATTCTCGGCCTACCATATAACACTAGTTTGCAAGAAACATCAGGCAGTGAGGAGATTAGTTAATATTTTCAAAAATTCTGTTAAGAGAATATGGGGAACCAGGCCCCCTCATGTATTGATAGTGGCATTATAAATTAAAACAACCTCTCTGGAGATCAATTTCCAAGAACGTATCCTCCAATTCAGTAGTTCTACTCACAGAAATTTATTCTATAGATACTCATACGGGCCTGTTTGTAATGTTAAAATAACTGGAAAACAATCCAAAAGTCCATCAATTAAGGACAACTGTGGTACATCAATACGGTATATAATGCCATTAGAAAAAACAGTGAGGAAGCTCTTTACATTCTGATACAGAAAAAGCTCCATGACACTACTAATACTCTAATTTTGTGCAAGGTATAAAAACTGTGTGCTACCATTTCTCTTTTTCTTTAAGTTTATTTATTTGGAGAGAGAGAATGAGAGAGCAAGAGAAAGAGAGAATGAGAGAGAAAGAGAGAACAAGAGAGCGAGTGAGAGAGACAGCGCATGTGCATGCACTTTGGGGAAAGGGCAGAGAGAGAGAGAGAGAGGGAGGGAGAGAGAGAGTCCCAAGCAGGCTCTGTACTTTCAGCACAGAGCCTGATGCGGGGCTCGATCTCACAAACCACAAGATCATGACGTGAGCCAAAATCAAATCAGATGCTTAACTAAGTGAGCCACCCAGGCACTCCTACCATTTCTATAAAACAAAAGGAGAGGGGTGTGTGTGTGTGTGTGTGTGTGTGTGTGTGTGTACATACATACATATGTGTATATACATGCGCGTATATATACGTGTGTGTATTACTTGTATACGCATACGTTTTCTCTGTAAGGATTCCTCAAAAACTGCTAACAATGGCTGCCTCCAGGAAGGAGCAATACTTTGCTGAAAAGCCTGCCATGGGAGGAAACTGTCTGGACATTCTTTCACACCTATTGACTGTTTAAATGTTTTTTAAAAGAAATAAATTAATGAAAAAAATGTTTTAAAATCCTTTTCCAGGTTTATTTAGCATAGTCCACGTAATAAAAGGCATGTCTTCCCATGAAAATAGTTAGCTCGTTATTGCTGCCAACAACAGAAGCTTTAGCACAGAAGTCACTAAGGGAAGTCAACTTCCCCAAAGCTCTTGGGTAATTTAAATAGCAGGTATTTAACGATATATGCAAATGCACCAGCTCTACAGATGGATGAGAAGAGGAAGGATAGGGTTTGCTTCTCTACAATTCAGGTATCAGAAGTATACAGTAGATTCCTGGCATTCACAAACTATTTATGGTTTCTACCATTCCTGAGTAGCATCTGAAGTTCCCATGACATTTAGTAATTTGTCATTTTGCAAAGCCACAATTCTGAATGAGACATGCATAAAGCTGAGGGACGAGGACAAGCCACTGGGTCAGCCAAGGTCCAGGTAGGCCCTTACTCACAGCACTCAGTCTTACACTACGGCCACTGTGAATAAAGAGATAAAACTCTGCTTCTTGTTAAGAAATGAAACAAACACAATTAACTGCTAGTTGATTCTAGTGTTGATGACAGAATGAGGGGCGTATGGAAATGTTTATGAAAGTGATAGGCCCTAGCCACAAAATAGAAGTTTCAGATAAATTAAAGACTGAAATGTCAAATGTAATGATGACTCAGACACATTGTGTGAACAAAACTACCAAATGCTCCAAAAGGAAGTAAGTAGAAAAGATGTGTGAATTTGTTTCAATAAGTGCTCCAGACAGTACAAAAATTGCTCATCAAGCAAGATAAGTAGTTCAGGTCTAGAGAGATCATTTACATTTTTCAGTTATACTTTTGCAATCTGAAGGAAGGAATTGTATGTTACAATGATTTCTTTCAATTTGGGAATTGGCGATTGCCTTGGGATGTATTCTTCACAGACGTCAAGAATCTACCCTTATCTTATTTTGACAAGAGATAAACAGAGTTTGTGTGTCCTTCATGATCCCCCCTTCATACAATCCCTTCATTCATCTCTGCCCTGAGTGGATAAGGCGGTGGCTCTGAGTGAGGGGCTTGGACTCCCCCAGTGCTGAGCTCCTACAGCACAGGCAAGGTGATGAACCTACCTGGGGCTGAGATGAAGACAAGATTAACAGTCCTGAGAGATAAGCCACCCAATCTAGCATGCTCAAAATAAACTGAAAGAGTGGGCACTGCCTATAAACCAAAAGTCTCAATCTGCAGATAAGGTGGGAAATAAAGATTATGAAGAAAGGCAGCTACCTATAGCCAGGCCATTCCTGCTCAAACCACAGTTTCAAAATATTATTTCGAGAAGAATGGTTAGCTAATGTTCACTAAAAGCAGTTAAATTGTTTCAATAATGCTACAGTTGCTTTTTTTAGGGTTGTATTTTGTAGCCTTATAGTTAATAGGCACATTTTTCAAAAATAAGGCGTAGAGATGATATGGCTATGAATTGGAAGTGCTTATGAGGATAAACATCACCTCAAAAGCAGAATCGGATTAAAATTCTGTCAGATGACAGAACTGAGATATCAGCACCTGGTGTTGATCAGTTTGGGTTAACAGAGCAACCTATCTTCTGTAAAGAGTCAGGAATGTTAACCCTAAAATCATTACCGCGAACCAAACAAAAATGCAAACTATGCAGAAGAAACACAGCAAAGAGATACAGAGCAACGTGTATCAATCAGTGAGAAAAGTCCATCTAATGCCTTGCTGCTAAGATGCCCACTTTCATACCATCAACTGAAGCTGGCTTTTTGTTTACTTTGTAGAAATCATCAGTCGCTAACCAAATGCTCTATCTGGCACACTGTGACCTACAAAAAGTCCTAATATCATTATTCGGTAACATCACCTAAAAAGCTGCTTTCCACTGCTAAACACCTTCTTAATGTGGCTTAGGAAACTGCTTTGAGCCTCCCTAACCCCACCTACCCAGCTCCTCGTCACCCTTTCACAGGTGCTCATCAAATACTTCATGGATCATCCTTAACACCTGCCATCTTCTCACCAGTCCCCCCTTCTATCCCTCAGCCTTTCCTCAACCACTTCCCTCCCTTCCTCCGCTTCCTTTCACTTGGCAAAATCTGATAATTACCTAAGGGTAGCTTCTGAGCAGTTCATCTCTGGAAGTCTCAATTCCCCCACCTATAAAGTGTGGGGAATGGAGGAACCTTTCTTAAGTGGGCACAGGTGGGGATTCCACGAGATACATCAGGTAATACCTTAGCATACTGCCTACCACATAGTAAGCAATCAATAAACTGTTGGCTTTTTATTATAATTATCTGGTTTAACAATTATTTGAGTTCATGAAAGCTGCTCAAGTGACCTTAAAAAAAGCTAGAATTACTTTCGTTTCTTTCATTGAATTTTATTTCTATACTAGCTCTTACGGTAGAGCACTTACTCAAAATCTGCATCACAAGATTCAAGATCACTACATCAAAGTAGGTATTTTATTGTTAATAATAATAATATCTCATATTTACATAGCTCCAGAAAAGACTACTAGCTTTTTTTTTAACCTTTTAATGCCTTTCATCTATTTTGCCCATCCCCTCACCGTCCTGCCCTTAGACAACCAGCATTCTGCTCTCTATTTGTACAAGACTGTTTTTTTGTTCATTTGTCTTTAGATTCCACATACAAGTGAAATCATGTGGTATTTGTGTCTCTCTGTGGGACCTGTTTTACTTAGCATTATATGCTCTGGGTCCATCCGTGTCGTCACTAATGGCAACGTCTCATTCTTTCTTTTTTTTTTTTTTTTTTTGGCCGGGTAATATTCCACCGTATATATACCACATCTTCTTTATCCATTCATCTATGGATGGACACTTGGGTTGTTTCTGTATCATGGCTATTATAAATAAGGCTGCAATAAACACAGGGGTGTATGTTATCTTTTCAAATTAGTGTTTTTGTTTTCTTTGGGTAAATACCTGGTAGAATTGCTGGACACATATTTTTAATTTTTTGAGGAGTTCCATTACTATTTTCCACAGTGGCGGCATCAAAATGCATTCCCACCAACGACGCATGAGGGTTCCCTTTACACTACATGCTACTTCTTGTCTTTGTTATACTAGCTATTCTGACTGGTAAGAGGTGCTATCTCATTGTGGTTTTGATTTGCATTTCCTGAATGATTAGTGATGTCAAGCCTATTTCATTTGTCTGATGGCCATCTGCATGTCCGCTTTGGAAAAAAGTCTAGTCAAGTCCTCTGCCCGTGTTTTAATCAGATTGGGATTTTTTTTGTTGTTGAGTTGTAGAAATTCTTTCTATACTTGGGATATCCCTTATTGGATATATCATCTACAAACATCTTCTCCCATTCAGTAGGATGTCTTTTTGTTTTGTTAATGGTTTCCTTTCTTTGTAAAAGCTTTTTATTTGTAGTCCCAATAGTTTATTTTTGCTTTTGTTTCCCGTGACTATTACCTTTCTTAACAGAACAATGCCTCTGAAATGATGGAGAAGGATCCGCCATAAGCAGAGGGGGTTGGGCCTGAAGGCCAGGCTCTCCCTGCCACCAGGCTGGTCTGACTACACACTGCAGGCCAGGCTAAGGCTTCGAAACAAAACTTGATGAGAGGCTAGGGCAACGTACCCCAGTCTGTCCCTCAAAACGCAACTTTTAGGAGACCATTGATTCCTGCCCTGTGATAACAAGTTTTTTGTTGGAAGAGATGTGGGATCCCCTCAGGGTCTCCAGGAGACGTACAGAGTACCTCAGCAGCAGCGCGGCAAAGCGTCCCACAGTCACTTGGCCTTGTGACTCTATTATCACAGAACATCGAATTCCATGGAGCCCTCCCACCCCCCTGCGTCCGACCTTTGGGAAAATGCTGAGCGATGGAAAATAAATTCAGGAAATGACATGAAAGGAGGTAGTGTTTTACAGGATAAAAATGTATTCATCTTTAGGTTAGATTCCACTACAGATGCCACCTTCTGACCTAGTTCCCAACCGGCATCCGAGTATTGAGATTCATAGTATCTACGACGGGGGAATGCCCTCAGGACTTGTAGCCCTTGAAGTCGAGGCTGGCGAAAGTGATTCTGAGAAAGATACGGCCTCTGACTCCTAAGGCCTGTCTACAGTTTTCTGATTCACTCTCCGATGGCCGGTACCTCCGTGACATGAGACAGGTGTACACAGCCTGCAAAGGGAGAACGCACATACTCACAAATACAAGGCTACAAAGGGGTAATCGGACAAAGGCCATCAGCCTAATGTGCACGAAGGGGACAGAGACACACTGGAACAGCCGGTCTCTTCCATGCTTTGTCATTTTAAAGGATCTCAATAGGGGCGCCTGGGTGGCCCAGTCGGTTAAGCAGCCGACTTCAGCTCAGGTCACGATCTCGCGGTCTGTGAGCTCGAGCCCCGCGTCAGGCTCTGGGCTGATGGCTCAGAGCCTGGAGTCTGCTTCCGATTCTGTGTCTCCCTCTCTCTCTCTCTGCCCCTCCCCCATTCATGCTCTGTCTCTCTCTGTCTCAAAAATAAATAAAACGTTAAAAAAAAAAAATTAAAGGATCTCAAGAATACCAACCAATCTGACCCTCACAACTACCTCTTAAGACTGATTACATTTTCCAGACAAGAAAACTGAAGTCACCCAGCCTAGAAACAAACTTTTATCTCCTAAGACAGTGTCCCTCAGACTATACCACAGTGCCCAGTATGTTGTATTTCAGTCAACACAGAAGCCAATCTAGGCTGGCAAGCACGGGTTCTGGAGCCAGAGTACCCATGTTTGAATCCTGGCTTCACAATTTACAAATTACTGCATATTCCTGGGTAGGGTACCTCACCTCTCCTGAGGCTTCGGCCCCTTCATCTATAAAATGGAATGGGAAGAGCCACTTTACGGAGATGTAAAAACTTTTTTCCAAATCATGCACGGTAAGTAGGAACAGCTGGGTGGTTCAGCTGGTTGAGCGTCCGGCGCTTGATTTCAGCTCAGGTCATGATCTCGTGGTTTATGATACTGAGCCCCGCATAGGGCTCTGCGCTGATAGTGCGGAACCCCCTTGGGATTCTCTCTCTCCCTTCCTCTCTTCCTCTCTGCTTGTGCACGCTCTCTCTCTCGCAAAATAAATAGACAAACATTAAAAAAATAAAATAAAATAAAGTTAAATTAAATTAAATTATGCATGCTGGGAGTGTTTTGCACATGGCAGACACTCAATACACAGAACTGTGGTTTTCTGAAGAAAAGAAAACAAATTGCTCTCCAGTGTCCATATTCCCTCCAAGTACCAGTTCACCCAATATCTAAAGCATACCAGCACAGAGGAATGATAACTGCAAGGGCCAAGACCTTTGCACCACCACGCCCTACTTGATTTCTCAGGAGTCCAGAGGTGAAGGTAAAGTAAAATGGGAGGTTAAGAACAATGGCAAGGCTCTGGATTTCATGGACATGTACAATTTCCAAATGAATCTGGGAAACTGACACAAGGTCAGTAGCTATTAGTTCTGCCACACTCTTATAAAGGAAAGAACATTTTAACAACCAAAAAACGTAAGAAGAACATAATCTCCGAACAACGACCCAAGAGTAGTCAGTCCATTGGCAACCTTAAGGATATTTTTGCCGAGGAAGTATAAAAGCTTCCTCACATATCGACTGCGGTTCCAGGACCTGCAAAAGGCTGGGAGGAGAAAGAGAGATGAAAACTAGAGATGGGATCCCACCTCCCCAACCCCCCCACCCCTACCAAAAGGAGACTAGAATGAGTCTCTCTCTGTACAAGTACTGGAGTATGTCTAAGTGACATACCAGAAGTGGGACTGGGAAGAGAGAATCTATACCCCAATCACAATCCTTGTTACACTGTATCATGATGATCTACTGAGAGGAGGCTTTGGAAGAAAGAGACCTTGCTTTATTCATTTCCTTATGCCTTATGAATATCCACTGTAGGTATCAATGAAATTTATCAAATGAATGAATAAAAAGAGAAGGGGAAAATGCAACAGACTAGTTGTGGGTGGAAATTTGGGACAGGGGAAATCAGAAAAAAGATCTTTATTTGTCCATCTATCTCATATTCTCCGGTGAAATTCTAACTAACAGCTATGCTGCTAAGTATTTATTTATCTCTTTGGCAGAAGCGTAACATTACTGCTCCAAGAAACTCTCCTTATTTAAGTGTCAGTGGAGAACACATCAAAAGAAGTTAAATTCAAACCTCTTAAACAGGATTATTCAATAAGGATAAGAGAAAAATCTAAACTCACACTTGAAGCATCTCTCAACAAACACATATTGCTACAAAGAAAAATTTTCCTTTCAAATCAAGCATGACAGATACCAGCTTTGATATCCCTACTCACCCGCCTGATAAGAACTCTGAATTGCACACATCCTGGAATTGAGATCCTTTGTGGAGAGATGTGAAATTTTGCCCCCAGGGCCCAAGTTCATAGATTTGAGGCAGGCAAAACTCTAGATCATTTCAATGTGAGAAACGAAATCTCTGTACCATCAAGAACAAATCCTCGAGAATCTGGGTCTTCTGCCCACATCTATCCTTATATAGTAGATGCCTGATCTATGCTTCCTTCAAACGTGAAACTGGTTATTAGGATGGTTCCTTCTTACTGATATTTTCTCAAAACCTGTATGTCCTGGTCATGTTTTAATGAGAAAGACCCTATGAATGCAGCCATGGCTTATCTGATTTGCTACCTTTTCTGCCATGAAGATTCTATGCAAAGGGGTAGTCACTGAAAGCAAACTTGACAAAAATCTCAACTTCCTGCCTTCCCGCTTGTTACTGTAAGAAGGATGAATTATTTGAGATTCTGTGGCCTAACCTACTTACTTCCTCTAAAGGAGGAACAGAAAATGAAAAATGCCTTTCAAGAAAAAAAAATGTACATAGAAAACGAAATCACAAACTGACATTAACAGGCCTATGGCATATTTAACACACTCTCATCAAATGCTTTCATTGGTAAGTTCATTTTCAATGTACAGAGTAGAAGATATCTCAGTTTGAGGCAAAAACATCCTGACAAGTGCTATCATATCATCAACATCACTACACTAATAGGGTCATAATACAAATTTTACACCCATTAAAGGGACTCAAAGGGCATAAAAAGAACAAGAACCTGTCTGACACAGATATGTCCATGGTTATGCAAAATATGCATGAACTCAAAAAAGAAAAACTAAAAGTAGTATCTTGTTCTTTTCTCTTATTTCATTTCATAATTTTTTAAACGCTAAAAGTAGTACCTTCTTTTTTCTTACTCTGCTTCGTATTTTTTATAGAACACAGAGCTAAAATTAAGATTTACACTTGATTTCTCTTTTGTATCTAATAAAGTAGCTGTGACCAGATTTTATTTCTTTCACAGAAGTCAAGTCTACAGGTTTATGTTGATAACCATTGGTAGCTAAACTCCTTATCAACAGACTGAACAGCTAGGCCTCAAATCTAGCTAACAGGAACACAAAGTGGATCTCAACCACCTGACCAGACTGACCTCTTAGGAATTTCAATTCAGAGTTCAGGGTTCAGTCAGTGTAACAGATGGGGGGGGGGGGGGGGGAAATGATCGAATGATTTTGGTGCCTGAACAATCCTACTCAAAATGTTCTCCTACCGAAGTAGTTTAATTCTGCAAAATTACACATAACGTAAAGCTACTGTCCAATCTTAAAACAGCCTGGCATGTAGTAAATGCTCAAAAAAATTTAAAGGGTGGGGGCACCTGGGTGGCTCAGTCGGTTGAGCTTCTGACTTCAGCTCAGGTCATGATCTCACGGTCTGTGAGTTCGAGCCCCACGTTGGGCTCTGTGCTGACAGCTCAGAGCCTGGAGCCTGCTTCGGATTCTGTGTCTCCCTCTCTCTCTGACCCTCCCCCATTCATGCTCTGTCTCTCTCTGTCTCAAAAATAAACAAACATTAAAAAAAAAACAAATTTAAAAAAATTTAAAGGGTGATAGAGCTTCCTTAGAGGAGAAGCAGTCCATTACCCCTTCATGAATGCATGCAGGGGTAGCCTTCTAAGTCAGACTAAAGCTCTGCCTGACGGACCGTAACTCACACACTGGAGATACTATCTGACTCCCGTTGCAACACAGAACTAGCCAATGAATAAATAGAGACTCTTCACTTCATTTGGCAAACATGAGCATACTCTTCTGGTTAAGGAGTAGAACAGTAACCATAGCACTGTTGTTGAATATATTAGTCATATTTCCTGTTTTTTTTTTTTTAATTTTGATTCCAGTACGCTACATTCAGCCCTGCCCCAAGTTTCTCACCACCAATTTCTCTCTCCCTCAATTAAATTTTCTTTCTTCCTTCTACAATCCTGCCTTCTGAGTAAATCCCATCATCTTTCAAGTTCACTTTAAAAAACGTAGGTCCCATTCTACTGACTGATTGATCTACATTTTTTTCAGAACTAACCCTGCTGCCTCATCCCATCTCTTCCTACAAAGAACAAGTGAACCTCTTTATAAATAAGCCCAGTAATTCTCAACCTAATCTGAGTTATGTTTTCTTAACAGTTTGTGATCATTTCAAGGCCATGAGCTAGGCCAAGGTGTTCTTTTCAGTACAACTCAATAATTGGTCTTTTTCTCAATGCTTGGTTTAAAAAAGAAAAAAAAAAAAAAGGGAAAAGGAAAGAGATAGAGTTCTCTCCCCATTATTTATTGTGATACCTGTTTGCTATTGCTTATCTTAGTAAACAAATGTGTAAGAGCAGATACATTAATCTGGAAACGTGTTTTCTTAAAACTATTCAAAGAATTGCTTTTTTGAAAATTGGAAACCTTAACAAAACAATCATAAACCAGTATCATTTTCCATGGCTCCACCCCTTTCAAACTGCATGTTATGAACTTAGACAAGTTACTAAATATCTCTGAGCACCTGAAATAATAATACCAAATGCTCCAAGTTTGTGAAAATATTAGACAGTACTCAGTGCCTAGAACAGTACCTGGGCAGACAGAAGGCACTCAGTATTTGTTGGATGCATGAATGGATGGATGCATGAACGAATGAATATAAAAAGTGCCCAGTTCAATGCTTGACATTCAGAAGGCACTCAACATACAATTACACCTAACATACCAACACTTGACACTGTTTTGCAGACAACACCCTCCCTCCCAGGTCCTTCCCTTAGCAACAGGTTGGACACTAC
Organism: Lynx canadensis; assembly: GCF_007474595.2. Lineage (NCBI taxonomy): Eukaryota > Metazoa > Chordata > Mammalia > Carnivora > Felidae > Lynx > Lynx canadensis. The sequence continues at coordinate 118,051,862 of NC_044307.1, read as the reverse complement.
ACCCAGTGGTACTACCACAGTACTTACCACATTCACCTCGACCTTTCCCAAGCACTCAACCACAGCTTTGTTTTGTTCATCACTGTATGTGTGTGGGTTCTCCCCTCAACCAGATTTATGAACACGCTGAGGCCAAGGACTGCTGCTTTCTTTGGAGCCCTAACCCTTCGTTCATTCAACTCTGTTCTACGTGTTGATTATGTGAAGCACTCCCTACCTGAGTCTTCTAAAAAATAGGTGCTCAATAAATATTAGTTGACGGACACAGAACCCTTACAGAAATAAAAATAAAGTAAGCATTTTGCTACTATGTATAATACACAAGTAATTCTTCCAATCACCGTTCAAGTCACCAATTCTAGGTCCACTTCTGAGGAAGAAACCAAGACTCGCAAGAAGTTCTCTCAGCCAAGATCGACCAATTTCGCTTAAGTTCTTCTGAAACATCCTTGTTCTTTCCCCCCAAGCACCCTGTCTCGTAAATGGGGAGTTTTTAAACGTCTTTCTCGATTTGACTTCATCAATCCGACTCAGTTACATTGCAAGGGTACCTTTCCTGGTGTTTTGCTTTCCTCCCCTTGTTGCATAGCTATTGCTACAATCAGTACAAACTAGTTCATAGTCTGCCACTATTTACTCATATCCTCAAGTGTCAGTGAAATAATTTACCTTAGTAAAAAAAAAAACAAAAAAAAAAAACCTGAAAATATTCCCACTGGGTAATGAAGTCCCTTACAAAATATATCTTCTACGGATGCCCTGAATTTCAGTAGGAAATAACAAAGGCGATCAGCCTAATATGCATGAAAAGGATACAAACATACTGGAGCAGACAGTCTCTTCCATGCTTTGTCACTTTAAAGGATCTCACTCAAGAAAGGATGAGCTATATTGTGCCATGTATATACAATTATATGGCACTGTCCTGCATCAGTAAACCCAGGAATCTTGTTTCCAGACTCGCTGGTTCCCAAGAGTGCTGGGTCCCTTGTTTTTTCCTACTGGTACCAAGTGCAGCTGCTATACTCTCATTAACAGAGCTTAGAATTAAGCCCAGTCCTTGGGGTTAGGATCTAGGGAACTCATGGGCAAAGACCTAGTCTTTTGGTGTTCAGCACTTTAAGAGCTCACTAAAAATTGGTTAACTAGTAGAAACACTGCAAGAGGGATCACTAAGGATACCCACCCTTAGGACTCCAAGGGTACACTTGTCCCACACCACATGAAGCAAATTCTATTAAAAATTTCCCATCCTAACCCTATCTGCTACAAAGAACCTTGGTTGAAATATGTATTTCTTGGAAATAAACTACCAAACAAACCAGTGGAAATTATTCAAGAATCAATCCTCAATTATTCAAGGACTAATTCAACAGGACACCTATTTCTTCTCTCCAACAGTATTGTTTTTGAATTCTTAGAACATTGATTGGAGAGTCTACAAGAGAAGAAAGATGAACTACAACCAACAAAAACTTGTCAGGGTTTGTCAAGTTCACTATCAGCGAGTTTAGAATAATGACAGAGAGTAGTTGTGACTTTTTTTTTTCCTATCTAGGTAACAGTTGGTTATAATTAGAATAAAGTGGCAAAGGGGTCTGGAAAACATAAGTGGGGTAAAGGGAAGCCCTGTGAGGACCTTTCCCTAAATCCACAGTCACGTGCAGGACCCATTTTCCCACCTCTAGCATGTAAATCCTCCCTACCCCAGTTACCTATTTTCTCATCTCCATTTCCCAGTAGATTCATGCAACTAAAATATTAATTACAGCACACGAATTCCCTTCACACCAACCCTTCTACTATCACCACCCTCCCATTTCCACAATTAGGCATCATTTTAAATTTGATTTATTTCACTTACTCCTACCTATTAAATGACTAGGTTGGGATAAATAAATTTCAGTTTATATTCAGCACCATATTAAAACACGGTCCCTTCCTGCAATGAGCCGACGCTATTAAAGATAAACTACCTTTTTCCTAAAGAAAAGAAATATCCCCTGGAAATACTATGACAAGTCCATATATAATATACACCAGCAACTAACCTAATAATTTTAGCTAGGAATTAAATCACTCTGTTCTGCCCTTGACAACCTCCTTCCTGCCCTTCACAAAGCCTGACTAAGGTAAAATGGTAATACGACTACCAAACATTTGAATAACTCTGTGTAGTTCTCAAACCCTTATTTTATTTTATCCTTTCAACAAAGAAAGCAAGACAAGCACTCCTGCTCCCATTTTCCAGATGGGGAAATCTAGGCTGGAAGAGGTAAAGTGACTTACACAACGTGATACATTTAGAGGCTAACTCGTCTTCGGATTCCCACTCTACCGCTCTATCCACAGCCACAATGACTCCCCAAATGAAGAAAAACTGTCACTGTCTTCCACTCAGCATGCCTGAACTCACCATCCTAGGAATCACCTTTTACTCTGCCTGCTATCTACTTCTGTCTACATGATCTTCTTGGGGTTGTTCCTGCCTCGCTGTCTCTACTGCATCATATACATGGACCCCAACTACTTGTTTTGCTAATTACGCCGTTCAAGACTATCCACAAGCAGAAAATGACAATAAATTCCTGTTAATGATCATTTTTACATCAGTAATTATTCCGTTTTGACATCTAGATCATGCCTATCCTGGTTATAAGGCAGTCCAATGAGGGTTATTAGTCCTACTCATAAAAAGTAAGGCTAACTGCTTCTGTGCTGTTTTTGCCAAACAAGAATCAGTGACTCCTTTATTACTTAAGATAGAGAAACAGAAGGAAAAGAAGCAAAAAAAAAGGAAAGGAAAAAATTAAAAGGAGGAAAGAAAACAAAAACTAGAAACAGGGGCATCCGAGTAACTCAGTCGGTTGAGCATCTGACTCTCAGTTGCAGCTCAGGTCATGGTCCCACGGTCTTGAGATAGAGCCCCATGTCGGCTCGGCACTGAGCATGGATCCTACTTAAGATTCTCTCTCTCCCTCTTTCTCTCCCTCTGCCCCCCTCCCCCTGCTTGCACGCGCTCTATCTACAATTAAAATTAAAAAAAAAAAGTATAAATAGAAGAAAGCAGTAGAGTAGCGCGGACATACTTTGATGCTTTATTTACGAGGACTGACCCTTTTGCCTGAGGACAACCTTTGTCCTGAAAACAGGCCCTGCATGACTGGAGACAAACCAGCACCCTCCAAAATTACCAAAGAGATCTTATTTATTAGACAACAGCTATATTCTTTGCAGAGGTATGTCCAAAAGTTCACACGTCTGTGCTAACATGCTGGAAAGTCACTACAAACCTTTGACGTGACATCTGGCACAAGTCGGCCCATGTTGGATTTGAGCCACCGAAGTTAAATTACTTAAATGCCCCAAAGCTCTCACTGTAAATTTCACCGACAAAATTTTAACAAGTTCCAGAATCTTCCGTGTCACTGTGTGATAACAGTTACATTAAATTACAAGTGCTTGCTTCTAGTTTTCCCATTTTTTTCAATTCCAAAGAATAAAACTATTTACTTGCCGTAGAAAACAGGTACAATTGAGATGCAAATTAAGAGTCTAGTAAAAGGGCCTGTCCAAAAATTATCCAGGACAATCTCAACTTTTCGTAATGTTTTATTTGAGCCTCATCACACTTAATGTCAAGACTTTCATGCATTCAAAGCAGCACCCACAAAATGATATCTTCCTGCCAACCCTGTTCCACGTTCTCCTTCCTGACCCCCAACTGCAGCTTTTAACAGCTGCCAAGTATACCAAGCAATTTGTTTAACAAGCAAATCTTACCTAGTGGCAGTGAAGAAATAACTGTCTGGTGGTCTTTGGGATTGCTGTCCACCCCCAAGACTTCTCCTAAAGGTCCAGCATTAATTTAAAGAGACGAAAAGTAAAATCAATGCACTGTTGTAAAAAAAGAAGACTTCACATCCACAATTAATACGTTGAATTTTTGAATCGCTGACTTATTGCATAATTGCACACAATACCATTCAGTATACTAAAAAGAAAATAGTTCTGGATGAGATGAACTGGGTTTTATCATTCATATTATACCCTTATCCTAAATTGCTAAACTAAAGTTTTCCCCCACTGTACCGCCCACAGGTGAAAGTTACAGGGATCATTTAATTCAACTTTAATTTCTCTCAGTGCCTTTATGTTTAAAATTGAAGTTACTTTGCACAACACACATTGGCAAATGAATAGATATTATGTAAGCAGTTTTTCCCATATATGTAAATATTTAAATCACAACTTATACAAAGTATTCTGAAATAAGATCTTAGTGAAACAAAATTACACTCCTAGAACTAAAAGATACTATTTATTTTGTGACTATATGAAACTACACGGTTAAAAAACTAAATACCAGCCTTTAATTCTATTTACTGGCAAATAAAATGATCAGTTTATATAAAAGACAAATTTCAACCAAAGGACTTTTTCATTTTTTTCAGAGTTGTAAACACTTTGCGTTTTTATTAATATTCAAAATGAAACGACCCGCTGTGACTCCTGATGAAAAGCTGATCAAAGGTAAAGGCAAGGATAAATATATAAAAACAAACAATTGTTTCTAACCCAGTTTATAGACCCATCTCAAATCACAGATAACAGCTGAGTGTTTTTCCCATATAAACAAACAGGGATCCGAGTCGCCGGGTCTGGGTCGTCAGAACTTATCTGCTCTCCGATACTAAAACCTTGTATTTCTGATCGGCATCCATTCACACACATCTGGCTGCTGGCTCAGGTCGTCTAATTACTTCCACGTCTGAACGGACTACGTAGCTACAAGCAAAGGCCAAACTTTGCTCTCGGCCTTCCGAACTTAAAGAAGCGTTTAACCACTAGAGGTCTCCCCTTGGCCAGTTTTGCATGTTCGCTATTTTGCTGCACTTGAAACTTTCCGGAGAAATGCTCTACTCGAGTCAGTGTTTTTCTAAAAACTTGCGCAAAAATCCACGCGACCGACTTGCCAGTACAGAGACTCTCGGGCTCCCAAAACCAATAAAGATATCACAAACAACGCTCCAGGAAAATCACAATTAAAATTCGACGCACTCGCCCCAGCCGTCACCCCCCACCCCCCCCCCCGCCCAAAATCTTATTTCTCATCTCAGTTTCCCTTAACTTAAACTTAGAACAATTAAAAAAAAAATCTATTTTTGTTTCCGTGGACTTTGCATGATTTATAATGCATTTTTCTGGCGGTGGACCCGAGGTGGGAAAGGAGCGGGCCAAGGGATGCAAGGGAGGGGGAAGGGCTGTGCTCACAGCGCCCGAGGAAGTTGCATAAGGAAAGAGACTCCGTTTTTTGGGTCCCCTCAAAAAATCGGCGGGGAGGGGGAGGAAAAGGAAGCGGGGGGGGGGGGGAAGGCGGGGAGGAGGGAAACTGAAGCGACGTTTACCTTCGTCTCCCCGTGGAAGGGTGGGGTAAGGGCCACGGTCTTCGCGACCCCGGAGAGAGGCTCGTTACCCCCACCTCTCTCCGAGCGCAGACGGACAAACAGACACCCCCACCCCTCCGCGGAGAAGGCGGGGAGGAAACCGCCTGCTTTTAAACTTTCTCTCACGGTCGCACTGTGGGCCATGCTTTGACCAGAAAGGGGGGGGGGGGTGGAGAGAGGAGGTAATCAAAAGGCCTTTTTCTTTAAAGGTAATTAAAGTTTTACCACCAGCACAAAAGTTGCGTCCTCCCCCCCGCCCGTACCACCGTGCCCCCCCCAACCGCCTCCAGGGCTCCCAAGTTTTCCTCCCTCTCCTTCCCCCCCCCCCCACCACACACCAGCTCGCGGGGCGCGCGGCGGATGCCTCGGCTCCTGCGCTTCCCGATCCCCACCCCCGCCGGCCTCTACTTCCCCCCCGCCCGGCCGCCGCGGCGCGAGGACGGCCCGCCGGGCCCAGGACGCGAGTGTGCAAAACCCATTATTCAGGAACGGCACACGCACGCGGCGCGAGGCGGGCGGCGGCCCGCCCCGGACCCCTCCGTGTCCCCCCAATATAAGGGCGGCGTAAACAAGTTGCAGGAAAAGCAGCCCCGCGCCTCCCCCCACCCCGCCCCGGCGCGGCCGCCGCCGCCCGCCGCTACCGCCGCCGCCTCCCGACACACGCCCGCGTCCGCACCCCGGCCGGCGCGGCTCGGCACGGAGCGGGGCGAACGCCGCGACGGCGCGGGCTCCCGGCCCGGCCCGTGGCCCGCGCCCTCCCCCGCGCGGACGGCCGCGGCGGGCCCGCGCCGCCTTGCTTCCCGAAGCACTTTCCTGCCTCGGGCAGAAATAAACCGGAGGGTTTATTTTTGTGCAACTTTCCCAAAATGGCGGAAATTGGAGCTGATCTATATGAAATTCTCACACAGTCGGTCGGGAAGGGGGAGGCGGCGAGGAAGAAAACGCAAACTCTCGGCCGCCGAGCCCCGCCGCGGGTCCGCGAGTGTGTGCGTGCGTGTGAGTGTGCGTGTGCGCGGTGGGAGTCGGGGAGGCCTTTCCGCCGCGCACACACACTGCACACGCCGGGGAGACGCGCCTGCACATTCAACCAGTCCATTCTCCGCAGCCCGAGCGGGGAGAAAGTGGCCCGGCCTCTTTTCCCACTGCCTCGGTCTCCCGTACTTGTACTTCTCGCGCTCGCTCGCTCACTCGCTCGCTCTCCGGTGCGCGCCCGGCACAAAGGCCACACGGGCGGAGGGGGCCGCAGGGGCGGCGCGCGGGGCTCGCGCCTCCCGCCGCACCGATCCGCCGCCCCGGCCGCCCCCGCGCCGCCCCCCCCCCCAGCCGGCAGCCTCCCCCCCCTTCTCCCGCCCCAGCCTCGGCGGCCGCGCTCGCCGCCCGGGGCTGCAGCTCCGCGGCGCCCACTCGGGCACGCACCCCGGCGGAGCCCGGCGCCGCCGCGCTCCCCCACCCCGCGCCCGGTGTCATGAAAGCGACCAAAGTGACAAGCTCGGGGGGCGCGGGGGAGGGGGCCCACACGCATCCCGCCGCCTGCGCGCCGGCGAGAGCCCGACGCGGCCGCCTCGCCCCGGCTCCCTTCCGCACGGCCCCCCACACCCTTCCCCGTGTGCGCGCAAAGAAAAAAATACAAGTCTCTCCTCCCCCCATTTTTTCCTTTCTCTTTTCTCTCTCTTTTGTTCCTCTTTCACACTCGCACTCACTACTTGAGAGTGAGATGCCCAGAGACTCCCCCTCCAGCCGTTTCCGAGTCACTTGCCCACTTTTTTCCCCGGGATTAAGTTTTCTCCTCTTTCCCAGAGGCGCAGAGAAGTGGGGGAGAAACCCCTTCTGTCCTTTCCCCTCCCCTGATCTGTTTCACAAGACGAGGGTGCGCTTCCTTCTCTCTATAGGTCTCTTAACTTTCATCCGCACCCAGAAAAATAAATGAATGGCTTTGGCACGGACAAATCTTCTGATTAATTAGAGATTAGATCCGATCAACCGCTTCTTACCCCCAAATTTTCTCTTTTTTTTTTTCTCCGTCTCACGAGTAGTCCTGACAAATGGTCCAGGGCTGCGGGCGCAGTGCGCATGTGCGCGTAGAGTCAGGGCTGGGGAGAGGGGAAACTGCGCTGGTGCCGCCGCCGCCGCCGCCGCCGCCGCTGCCGGGGAGGCTCGCTCTGGCTTCCCTGTTACTGCTGCTGCGCCTTCGCCGCTGGAAAGCAGCAATAAAGCCGGTTGGCAAATGCAGCTGCCCGCAGATACTGTTTCAGGTGCATCTTTTCAATATCCTTGTCCCCGGCTCAGAGCTGGTTCAGGAGCAGTCAAAGCAAATATGAAAGACTGCTCAGGTTATAGATTTCTTTGTCTATTTTTCACTTTACTTTTTTTTTTTTTTGAAGGCAATTCTCAGAGCAGCTAATCCAGCACGCACTGTACATGTATTCATTCGGCCATTAAAGAGTGGGCCTTAGTCTTACACAAACACTACCCAAAGGCTTACATGCATGCTACAGGTCATGAAAAATAAGAAATAAAGTTTGAAGCTTTTACGCGGTGGAACCTCCCCCTATTTGGGGACTGGAAGCATGCATAGGAAAGTGTGTGTGTGCAAAACTTGCTTGATCTTTCGGTTCCTGAAGTGCTGGTCTTTATTGATAGCTTCAACATGTTAGGCCTCTGTTGTGAAAGATCTTGGAATTGGTTCATCAACTTAGAAGGCAGTGTTACCCTACCCTGGCAATAAACCCATGGAGGACTTACCCTCTTCGCGTACCCCGTCGTCGTCAAGATGGCTGAGTCGTCCTAAATAGCAAAACCTGTCTTTGTTAAGGCGTCAAAACTAGATCAAGGGAGAGTATTGTTTTTCAGTATTGACGGCCTTCCACTTATTGACTGCAGGCCTCCTTTCGGCCAGCTCACCATGCCCCTCTTCTACCAGACACAAGTATTGCAAAACAATTTGAGTAATTGAAGTTGTGATAGCCATTTTCATGTCAATAACAGTTTGCGGTTTGAGGGGGGGGGGGGGGAAGAGTAGCACGTGTGATTTCAAGAATGGCAGAGGCAAGTCTTACATTTTTCACTGGTGGGAAAGTGAGGGAAAGGCTCCACCCCTCAGAGTGGACTATTTATTTTGCATCTCGTAAAAGGTAAAGGAGGCCTTTCCCCAAAATTGCTGCCTGAGGCCTAGAATTTAAATATATCACAGATGGAAATGCTGTATTAAAACTCCTTCCTCAAAATGTAAGTAATATTATTTCTTGATTGAATTTTCTTACTTCAGGAATGTTCCTTGAACCAGTTTCAGAAAATAAACTGTTAATTTCTTTCTTTAGGACCATGAAATTACCCTAGAGAAACTGACCACCCCACAGTTTCTTCCGTTGGTAGAGTGACTAAATTCTCCAAACTGAAAATCAGGACATGTGGCTTGCCATGTACTCAAGAACAAAGGAACAAACCCAGGAAGTGAAAATGAGCTTAGAAAATATGCTTCATCCGTTGGGCAGTCCTTGGTTTAGGGGTGTGAAGTGCAGTGGGCTGGGTTAGTGAGAGCTATAGATAATCTCAGACCGCCAGTTAACTATTGATTCCACCCACCACATCCAACCCTTTTCAGGGCTGCTCCCAAACAGCCTAATTAACTGATCTGAATTTCAGCTTCTCTCCGTTTCTCCCTAGCCCTTGAATAATAAGCAGTGAAATGGCCAAAGGCAGACTATAGGAGGAGCAGGAAAAAAAGGCCATGAACTATGTGCAAAACTAAGACCACAAAAAAAAAAAATAATAATAATAAAATAAATAGAAATCTTAAATTTGAGATTTTTCTTTGTAAAAACCCCATTTTCAATTTATTTTCTCTGGATAAGTTTTGGATGATATTTCTGTTTCACATATATTTTCAGAGATGATGGTTCATCAATGTGTAAATTTATCTTAATGGCCTACCTGTGCTAAGCAGTCTGCAAGGTGCTAGGGAATAACAGCAGACAAAAACTAGGCCACAAGGAATTCAGTCTGGCAAGAGAGATGTCTGGCAAGCTGGGCATTGCATTCTAGTACGGTGTGTTGTAGTAAGGTATGCAGAGCAAGTACGTTTGAGGAGCACCTGTGGCAATAAGGACTGGCTTTCCAGGAAAAGTCATAGCTAAGCTGATGCTTGAAGGACAACCATCCTTGCTGTGTGGTTCCACTTTTCCTCTGGGAAAATGATCCAAGAAGAGGAGTCTGAAGGCTTAGAGAGCTAGGCTTGGGAGTGCCTGCATGGCTCAGGTGGTGAAGCCTCTGACTTCAGCTCAGGTCATGGTCTCGGGGCTCGTGAGTTCGAGCCCCGCATCAGGTTGTCTGCTGTCAGCACAAAGCCTGCTTAGGAGATCCTCTGTCTCCCTCTGTGTGCCACCCCCCTCAATAATAATAATAATAATAATAATAATAATAAACATAGAGAGCAAGGCTTGCCTGGGACCTGTGCACTTACTGAGGTTCACTAACAAAAATAAAGATGAGTTGAGGCTTTCTGCAATATATTGCTTTTCTCCTCCAGAGATCATCAGTAAAACCTCAAAGATTTCATCTCAGTTGTTCCCAAGATGTAGTTCAGGGTAGGAGATATTTTGAAGGTACTCACATGTAAAAATAAGACTGCTACCACATTTTTCTACAAAGAATCCTTTAGTGCCACCACCTGAGATAGAGGCAGAATGCAGTATTAGAATCTAGATAACTGTGGTATTCTTCATATACACTGGTACTATTTAAAGGACCTCTCTCTATCTGCTCCCTAAATGGTAATATACTAGTAGAAGCTTCTTTGCTGTTCCTTCACCTTCCACCATTCAGCTACTGGCGAATAATTCATGATGAATCCTTTCTTTCCAGTTTCACTTAATGTCATCATCCTCCACCATTCCCCTCTTCCCATACCACCCTGCTCTATTCCCTCACACCTACAAACCAAATCCATCCTTCCGATGAGATTTCAATTTCCTTCACACCTCAAACTAAAGTATTAGCTCAGTCCTTTAGTATTCTTTGTATTGATTTATCTAAACACAGGCTTATTCCCCCAAAATGACTTCAGGGTGCTCCGTTCCTAAATATTCTGAAGCTAAAGTTATTTGACATAGAAAATATTTAAAAATGTTTTATTATTATTATTTTTAATTTATTTTTGAGACAGGGAGAGACAGAGCATGAATGGGGGAGGGTCAGAGAGAGGGAGACACAGAATCTGAAACAGGCTCCAGGCTCTGAGCTGTCAGCACAGAGCCCGACTCGGGGCTCGAACTCACGGACCACGAGATCATGACCTGAGCCGAAGTCAGCTGCTTAACCGACTGAGCCACCCAGGCGCCCCAACAGAGAAAATATTTTAAATAAATCACTGCATTAGTTCTTCAGAGAGTTTTTGAAGCTTCTCACTACCGCCCAGTGAGGTCATTTAAAACCTCTCTCACTGTACTCTATTCTGTTACCTCTACTCTGTGTAAACTTTTATTTAAAAACCTAAACTCCCTTTTCCTAACACTAAGCTTGTCTGCATTGATAGGACTCACTCTTCCTGTCCTGGAACAGGTCAAGGATCACCTCCTGCATGGGTCAATCCCTCACAAATTGAAATTGGAGTCAAGTCCAAGAGATTTGTGTTCTAATCCAGTTCTACCACCGCCTACTGGGAACCATTAGGCAGGTCACCTCACGAGTCAGGGCTTCAGTTCTGTCACTAGTTAGACAAAGAAAACAGAGTAATTGAATTCTGAGGCCTCTTTGAAAGCCATGGTTTGAAAGCCATGTCCTTTCCCCATCGTTCCCACAGAACAGGAACATTGTCGTATTTTGGCACAAATAATATGGAACAAAAAAGGAATTTTAAGGAGTGAAAATCCCATCCATCCTCTAGGTATCAGAATGTTATCAGTTTATAGCTCATTCCATTGGTTTAAGCCTAGTACTAATGAGACAAAGGTCATGAGTTCCATTCCCTAATGGCTAGTTTTGATCTGCTTCATGGCCACAAACTGCTTTTCTGACACCAGCCCTCCATGTTGTAACGTGTGCCATTGGTCACAAGTCTTGAGGTAAAATTGAATCTTTCCATAGAAATGTTCTAAATGAATAATACCTGAAATCATCTTTTTAATGTATTATCTTAATTTTAAGTATGAGTCAAGTTATTGATTTTTTTTAGCCTACATAATTGTGTGCTCCATGTTTTCCCAAGTATAAAAATGATGTTATCATTGATTTGGCCAAGATTCTTATGACTGATATTTGTAAGAGCTGAGTTTGATGTTCTTGTTAGCGTTCTAGATAATACTGAAATGTTTATTAGGGGCTCTCATTTGAATCCTGGTTATCTTTACTGTGATACATCTGCATACATCCTTAACACGGGGCTTGTGATGATAAAGTGTAATTGAAATGCTGAGGGTGAAAGCAAAAGGGTATATTACTCATCAGGTAAGGAAGGGATTATAATGTGTATCACATTCTCAATATCCTAAGGAAATAATATAGAAAGAGCTTCTGGATAGATGTGAATATTTATTATCATTTTGTTTCGATACAAAAGTAAAGATAGAAATATGACAGACATAGCTTAAAAAGTAGAATAATATGGAATGGTAGACTGCCTTGTAAATTCAAAGGAAAAAGATAATTTACGATTTTTCATAATACACTAACTCATTTAAAGCCTAAATCCAGAAGCCTTATAACTAATCATATTAGAAGGCACCTTCCAGACTTCAGAACATGTCTGTGATGATAGCTCCTGATACCCTTAGCGCCTCGTTCTAGAATGTTCTTTCCATTTGACCTGGCCTCCTGGCCACAGTTGATTGGTCTAGGAAAGGGCATTTAATCCAAGGACTGAATTGAGTAGCAAGTGGTGGCCTATGAGTCAGCAGGGAGTGCTTTCCCATATGAATAAAAGTGATGAAATGGACCAGTCATGTTCTTAAACTTGGCCATATGAGCTGGGAATACCGAAGATAAAGTTAGTTGATAGGTATTATAAAAACTAAACGATTCACAAAGGGAACCAGGTAGAGTGCAGGCTCATTAGCTATTAGGCATTAGAAACTATGCATAAATAGAAATCATAAGGTAGAGCAGAGCAGAAGTTAGCCAGCCAGATAAAGATAAAGTTCCCAGAGCTTTAGTGGGCTCTGAATGACCTCGTATTTCCAAAGGTCATTCTAGTCTTGGAGAGGCCAGGCTGCTCTGTGGTGACCATGAAGACCTACCTGCATGGCTATAATTTCTGTCTTCACTACTACTGTCATAATAACTCCCCATCCCTGGAGTGGCTCAGTCGCTTAAGTGTCTGACTCTTGGTTTTGGCTCAGGTCATGATCTCACGGGCTCGTGAGTTCAAGCCCGTCATGGGGCTCTGTGCTGACAGCTCAGAGCCTGGAGCCTGCTTCGGATTCTGTGTCTCCGTCTTTCTCTGCCCCTCCCCTGCTCGTGCTGTGTCTTTCTCTCTCTCAAAACTAAATAAACACTAAAAATTAAAAACAGTAGTAATTCCCCATCCCTTATGGAAAATTGAGTCATTTTTTTGAATTACATAGATAAACAGAGGAACCCAAGCAACAGCAAGATGTATGACTTGTTCCCATTCGACGTGCAAAATTAGAGGCGAATTTTACCTCACTTTCTAGATCTGTAAAATGGGGATATGAATGGCACCTAGCTAATAGAGCTGTTATAATGATTTCATGGACTTACGTAAGATTAATCCTTGGCACATGGTTTAGTAATCAGAAATGTGAGCTTGAGAGTTGGGATTTTACCCTGTTTTAGTTTCCTGCAGTATTGCTAGTATCCAGAATTGTGCCAACACACCATTAACTATGAGAAAAATATGTATTGAATGACTTAAGGAAATACTAATACACAAATTAGTACACCTGTTCTTTTACTTGCCTCTTCCCCAGCTGGTAACTGGGCCATGGGTGTCATGTCGCAGACATGCTCATGGTAACATCCTCCTAAAAGTTCCTAAAAGCATGTAAACAGAGAGTGCTAATGGAATTCATAGGCCCTATTTCAAAGAAGCCTGCTGCTCAGAATATATTATCTTTATTTAGCATTTATATTACACTTTTACATTTTCAAAGCCCTTCTCAGTTTTTTAACTAAATATTTGTTATAACATCCCTACATTATCTTTCATAAGGGAGGTAACTGAGGCACAGTTCCCATCGTTAATACCTCTATCTGGAATTGAATTCATCACATAAATACAATAAGTGTAACTGTATATATAAAAAAAAAAATCTGGAACATGACTTGGTTCATGGAGAATGTCGAACGGAATGGCAGTGTTTGAGAAGAAGACAATCTTAAATTACACTAGCTATGCCTTTGCCCTGGTTCTCTTTCAGAAACTACAATCAATAGGAAGGTTTTTAAACTGAGGTTTCTCAATGGGTTTGAAGTCTTTAAAGAACAAAATTTTGAAATTCAGTATTGAAGTATTTTACAATATCTGAGTAGTTACACAATCTTTTTCTATTTTCCTGTGAAAATCTCTGCAAGAAAGCGGTTCTTTCCTAGTGTCAATGTGTTGAGGGTTTCTGTGTGTATGCCCTTAGAATTTGTAGAAGGTGAGGACAGAAATGGATAAAAATCAGTATGCCATTGATGAAATCAGTCAAGAGTAATCTAAGTTAAGCATCTACAAGAAGGCTAAGGAGATTTGGAAAACACCAAAATCCAATCAGGTGTCCCTGTGGAGTTTCAAGAAAGTCTGAAATGTATTGGACCAAAAATAGATCCTGAGCTTTGGTCTCTATTTCAGTTGACTGACTACAGAATTACAGTCAAACGTTGTATTAACTTTGTAATACATTGTATGATCTTACTGAAATATTTCGCATTGTGATAACTTTGTATGGCAACTGATGGTAACTATACTTATCATGGTGAACATTTCACAGAGTGTATATAATTGCTAACTCAGTATGTTACACATCTGAAATTAACATAACATTGTATATCAACTAAACTTCAATAATAAAACAAAACAAAAAATCCTAACTCAGAGGGGTCCCCAGCTAAGCTGGATAATTTATTCATCTGTCTCTAGTTGACTCCGTCTTTCATGGCCAAATCAGCTGTTTACTCATCTCAAGGTCAGACTCCGCTCCAGCGTTCTCTCCCAACACAAGCTCCTTCAACTCTTTCCTTCGACTTCCAAATCTCTCTCCTTTCCTCGCCCATCTCCAGGGGAAAACTTCCCTACTCCTTCCCCAGGCTGTGCCTCTAACTGCGCTCTTGGTCACACTGTCTCTAGTACTTCACGAATTTTCATGTCTCCCAACATTTACAGTCCGTTATTCTGCCCTGGCTTTTTCCACAGCCAAAAAACATACTCATGCTTATCTTCCCAATCCAGAAAAAGAAAACCTTCTGTCAACTCTATGCCCTTTCAAATACTGTGCCATAATTTCTCCTTTGCTTTGCTGCCAAACTTCTTAAACAAGTAGTTTACATTCACTTTCTTCATTTCTTCACCTCTCATTCATTCTTCAATCCATGGGCATTGCTATATATTCCCTCTTCTCTGTAAAGTCTCCAATGACTTCCTAAATGTCAAATCTACTGACCACAGTCCACTTTCTATTTAAGATTCTAGATTTGACAGTGTTGACTAATCCCTTCTCTGAAACTGTCTTTTCGTTCGAACTCGTTGCCAGTTCACTGTTCTCAATGTTCTCTTGTCCCTCAGGCTTCGTCCTTTTTCCCCCTCCCACTTGATAAATCTGAGTGCTTCTGGAATTAGCTTCTGGCCTTCCCTTCTGTCTCTACATTCTCTCTTGAGTGAACTCATGTACTCACCCAGCATCATTTGAAGAACTCACCACTGTGTAAAGAACTCATGGACTATATTTTTGTATGTGATCATTCTACTGAGCTACATTTATGATTTCTTGAGAGATGAATCCACACGTATATTCTATGTGTTTGAAGACAATGGAATGGTGTGGGGGTTATAAGAACAAAGCCTTCAACTTTGGAATTCCAACTGAGTGAGGGTCCCAATTCTATCACTTAACCAGATCTTCATAACTTAATCTACCCAAACTGAGTTCCCCCCCAAGTATAATAACCCCTACTTCAGGGACCATTATCAAGATTAAATGAGATAATGCATGCATGGAAGGCACCTAACTCAGAAGAGCTTAATAAAGGGTAACTATTGTTTTCGCCTGCTTCTTCCTTCCACATTCTTCATCCCAGTTTATAATGTCACTGTTCTCTCAGTCACTGATTGAAGTGCAACTTCCTCTTCCTGCCACCCATGTCCAGTTGTCGACAGATCTTATTGATAGTTCCTGTGTAATAATCTCTCCTCTACACCCTCTCCCGCCTTTTACTACTTTGTCTCCTGCCAGGATTATTACCCTGTATCTCTACCCATATCCTTTCCACTACAATTACTTTCCTCAGGTATAAAGTAGGTAATGTTACTCCCCTGCTCCGAATCCCTAAATGGTTCCTCACAACTTTAGAAAATGTTCATCTTAGTGCCCTTCAAGCATTGGAATAGATGGATCTTTCCATCTTCAGGTAGTACACCCCACAAAACCACGAGGAAGCCATGCAAAGCAAGCCCAATGCCTTGTTACTTGTCTTTGCTTCGGCCCATGCTATTTCCTAAGCTTAAAATGCCCTGTCTCTGCCCCCCCCCCCATGACCTATCAAAATTTCTAACTCACTTGAACAGATATTTCATATTGCATATTCACAATAGCCAAAAGGTGGGAACAGCACAAATGGCCATCAACAGAACAGGTACATGAAATGTGATATATACATACAATGGAATATCAGTAAGCCTTATAACAGGACGGAGATTCTGACACATGCTGTAACATGGATGAACCTTGAAGACAGGCTCCATGACATAAGCCAGGCACCAAAGGACAAGTACTGTAGGATTCCAGTTCTATGAGATACCCAGAGTAGTCAAATTCACAGAGACAGAGAGTAGAATGGTGATTGCCAGGAGCAGGGAGGAGGGGAAACGGGGAGTTATTGTTCAATGGGTACAGAGTTTCAGTTTTACAAGATGAAAAAAAACTCTGAAGATGGATGGTGGTGATGGTTTTGCAACAGTACAAATTTACTTAATACCACTGTACTGTACAATTAAAGATGGTTAAAACAGTCAATTTGGGGGCACCTGGGTGGCTCAGTTGGTTAAGCGTCCAACTTCAGCTCAGGTCATGATCTCGTGGTTCATAAGTTTGAGCCCTGCGTCGGGCTCTGTGCTGACAGCTCAGAGCCTGGAGCCTGCTTCTGATTCTGTGTCTCCCTCTCTCTCTGTCCCTTCCCCACTTGTGCTCTGTGTCTCTCTCTCTCTCTCAAAAATAAATTAACATTAAAAATAAAATGAAATGGTCAATTTTATGTTATGTGTATTTTACAATTTAAATTTTTCTCTAATTCATATTTTTAGTCACATATATTAAATGCCAAGGACTATTCTGGGTACTGGGAATTCAAAAAGTAAGTACGTACGTACATAAATAAATAAATAAATAAATAAAGTGCTAACTGTCCCAGAGGGACATATAAACTGAAAAAGGCTCAAATTCTACCTCTACCATGAAAAAGTCCAGGTAATTACACTGGAAATTTAAAGGTTTCCTCTGTCTCTGTATCTATTTTAGCACTTGCCACATTCTGCTCTATATTGTGTCTGGTCCTTGTAAACTTTTGTCTCTCTTTTGAGATAATAAAATACCCTAAGGGCAGGAGCTCTGTCTCATCTATTCATTTTTTTAATCTAGCATAGCCCTTAATGCAGTTCATTGTGCATAATGGGGGCTCAATAAATACTTACGAAGGAGAACAGAATGGAACGAAAGTTAAATTCAGCCGTCAGTGCTGTTCCAGGCTGGAAAGGACACCACCCGATTAGATGGGCCTCCCTCAGAAGGGGTTTACTGACCAATGGCATTCACCAACTGAAAGGTCAAAGGAAAGCCCACCTCAAAAACACCACCACATCCCTCAATACCAGGTACTCACAGCTGATACAGATTTTATTTATGGTCCTTAGTAAACATGGCTATCATCTCATATTGGAATTAATTTTCTAAAATTTCAAATTGAAAGCCGTAATTTAAACATGGATGGTTGGGCTTAGACACTGTCCAGCATATTTACAAGCGGAGCCGTGAGCCAACCATTAAGAGTTTTGTGAGAAGACATATAGCCACCATCAGTTGGCTTCCCTCCCTGACCCACAAAGTCTGAAGCAGTCTGTCTCATAGCTGGTTTGGTTTTGAGTACATGGCAATAATCAGCACAGATAGCACTTAGGAATCTAGAACTTTCTATCCTCTGATAACCCTTTAATTATAAATCATCAAGGTAGCAACAGGCACTTAAGCCTGTCTTCTTGAGTGCTAGGGAAATTTTTCCCTCATCAAGATGGGATTTCTCTTTTCATCTTCAGAGACAGTGTTCTTAATTTTACTGTCAACATGAAGTTCAGGCCCCCTCATGCTTAATAATTACGGTTAAAATTCACTGAGTGATTACGGGGCGCCAAGAACTGTGTTATGCACTTTATCTGTATTATCTCATGTCTTCTCAACAACGCTATAGGGACAAAGGTGCATTTATTTTGTTTGTGGCTTCCCCAGATTCCTTTCCTCTTCTTTCGTTAACATCACCACATGGTCCCCAGGGAACTCCCAGTCTTATTCCCTGTGGTCTGGGGGGGGGGGCAGTCTGTCAGTTCTAACACGTCCTGACCTCAAGGAAGCGTGGGTAATGGAAGTGAGGCCAATTACACTGTCAGGCGAATCTGATTCATGGGCCAAGTGACAAAGGTATGGTGGTTGGAGGTAAGTTATTTCAAACTACACCCCCCCCCAAAATTCCTGAATGCTAACCTCAGAGTAGCCCTGGTCCCTGTTACCCCAAGGCCCGATCATCTAATTTTTCCTTCAACCCTTTGACATACCAAATTGTGTTCCAATATATTCTGCTTTTAAAAAAATCTAATGTTAGCCAGAATCAGTTGCTTATAACCTAAAAACTTACCCCATAAGGTGGCCTATTTGTTTCCCTTTGTTGTATAACAAATGGCCATGAGTGTAGCTGCTGACAAATAACACATGTTTATTATCGCAGCTTCTTTGGGTTAGGGCTCTAGGCATACCTGAGATTGGGGGTCTCTCAATGCTACAGTCAATATGTCAGCCAGGGCTAAGCTTTCATCTGGGGTTTGGAGTCCTCTGAGGTTTGCACAGTTGTTGGCAGAATTCTGCACCTTGTGATTGTAGGACTGAAGTTCCCTTCTCTTGCTGGCTATCAGCTGGAGGCTGCAGTTTCTGTTACATGACCCTATCTCTAGGCCTCTCACAACAAGACAGTTTGCTTCTTCAAGCAGGGCAGCAAAATCTCTTTCCCTTCAGGAAAACCCTGGACTCTCCTTTTAAGGGCTCACCTAGTTAGGTCAGACCCACCCAGCATTATCTCCCTTTTTGATTAGCTCCAAGTTAAATGATTAGAAGCCTTAATTTCATCTGAAAAATGTCTTCAATTTCGTCACACACCATGCTCTAATCACCAGAGTAAAATTCCATCACAGGTCCCTCCCATAGTCAAGGAGAGGCAATTATAATGGGAGTGTAGGTACCAGTTGGGGGACACCTTTGGGGCCATCTTAGAATTCTGCCTAACATAGGTAGTTGCTCTTATTATTCTCAGTTTACAGATGAATACACTAAAGTTTAGAGAGGTTAAGTCCTCTAGCAAAGAATACAAACTGACAAATGTTCATGTCAAGATTTGAACCAGGTCTGTCCCCAGTGCTTAAGTTAAGCTGTGATGTCCTTGAAATGATTCTTACCCTCTCCATTTAAATCCTCTTGTACTTGCTGAAACCTTTCTGTATTTTTAAGAGTTTGGCTTCATATTTCCACCTGCTCTGAATACCCTGGTTCTCTACATCAGATGTCCACATAGACAATAGGGCAAGTCACCGCAGAGATGCTAAGGCATCCAACAAATACCTACGGACCATCAGCATATGTGAGTCACTGTGCTGGATCGCTCAAGAAAACTCAGAATGGACCCCCAAGAAGTGCATTTTCTGTCCAAAGACACAAGATCAAACACAGAACTAGGGACATAGGTGAAAAACCCAGGAAAGGGAATAATACATTCTGGCTGGAATGGAAGCACGGGAGAAGTCTTCTCAGAATAAATGAATAGGATTTGGCCTTTCAGAAAAGTGGAGAGGTAGCAAGGAGCATCTTCCTGACACTTCCTCTTTTCAAGAGTTTCTCCTCACTTGATCCTTGATCACAGTAAGTTGACACATGGGAAGCTTTTTTGGAATTAAAAGATGATAATAAGTTACCCCATATCTTGAGATTCTATTTGCTTTGGTTGGCCTAAGGTAGTTTAGAAACCAAACCAAGGAAAATAAATCAATTTTGGTCAATATGGAAAAGTAATCTCATACTTAATAGTGCCATTTAGAGACTGCTTTCACCAGGCTGTTATGTGTATATTATACTAACTTATTGTTTGCTACTTTTCTTAAGTGATTTATCCTATTGCTTTGTGGAGAATTCATTTTCCTCTTCCTTGGCTCAAAGTTGCATTGATGGCAAGTAAGGCAAATAGCACTAATATCACTAGGGAAAGTAGAGACAACAGAGAAAAAATAGCTTTCTTCTTTTTTTAATTATTAAAAAATGTGTACTTATCTTTGAGAGAGAAAGAGAGAGAGTGGGGGAGGGGCAGAGACAGAGGGAGGCAAAGAATCCCAAGCAGGCTCCACGCTGTGAGCACAGAGCCTGATGGGGACTTGAACTCACGAGTTGTGAGATCATGACCTGAGCCAAAACCAAGAATCAGAAGCATAACCAACTGAGCCACCCAAGTGCCCCGAAAACAGCTTTCTATATTGTACCAAACCATATTATATCCACATTAGAGATATCATGTGTATTTATTTTGCTAGAATTTTACATGAAACAGTAAAACAAATGATGTGAAAATATTGCTATTTAAAGTAGCTGCTATGAGGGGCGCCTGGGTGGCTCAGTCGGCTGAGCATCTGACTCTTGATTTCAGCTCAGGTCATGATTCTAGGGTTGTGGGATTGAGCCCTCCCTCAGGCTCTGTGCTGAGCGTGGAGTCTGCTTAAGATTCTCTCTCTCCCTCTGCCCCTCTCCCCTGCTCACACACACACTCTCTCTCTCCAAAATAAAATAAAATAATGAACTAATAAAATACAATAGTTGCTAGGAGATTTGGGGCCTTTAAATGAAAATTTCCAGATACGTTGAGCCCATGTTCTAGCTAAATTAATCCTTCTGTTTATTCATTAATTTGACAAATATTTATTGAGTGCCTACTATATGCCAGGCACTATCCTGGGTTCTAGGAAAAAAGCATTGAATAAGACACATGTCAGCACTCCCATTAGGATGTAAGATGTAGTGTAAATCTTGTAAATAAATAGGCAGTTATAATACATCATAATATATGCTATGGCAGAGAAAGTAAAAAGTCCTATGGGAGTATGAAGAAAAATAATTTTGTTGAGTTCAAGGGAAACTTGGGACATTTTCTGGAGGAGATGGCATTTAAGTTGATATCTGAAGATGGAATGGAAGATATAGGGCACCCTGTAATGAGCAAAAGATCAATAAATGCCAAAAGAAAAATTGTGATGGTTAGTTTGGGGACAGAGGGGAGGGAACTAAGAACTTTCATTTCTTTAAACTATTTGAAAATGTTAAGATTTTAAAAAAAAAACCCACCCCCCAGAGATATTTCATTATAGCACTTACTAGCCCATATCTATGAGCTGTAAACACCTGCAGTATCCAAGCAAGAACCCAAGAACTCACCTTGTCTGTCTCCATCAGTCTTTGCCTGGAATACAGCTCCACCCCACTCTGAAATCTTGCCTCTGTAATGACAAGCACTATTTCCTCCCATGGCCACCATGAACTTGGAATTTAGAAATGGTGAGGCCTTGTGTTCACTGGTGCAGTCAGTGTCAGCTGCCTCAAGGCCTCACGCAAAAGTTGTCAAATTATGTCAACTAAATACTGAACAAATGCCCAAAACTTATGGCCTCTCCCAAATTACTTTCATGATATAGGAGATTAATGGACAATCAACAATATATTTTGTATATTGTAATAGACTTTACACCCTTCTTTTTTTTTAATTTTTTAATTTTTTATTTTTTTGAGAGGGTATAGAGTGCAAGTGGGGGAGGGGCAGAGAGAGAGAGGGAGACACAAAATCCGAAGCAGGCTCCAGGCTCTGAGCTGTCAGCACAGAGCCCGATGCAGGGCTTGAATTCACAAACCATGAGATCATGACCTGAGTTGAAGTTGAATGCTTAACTAACTGAGCCATCCAAGTGCCCCAACTTTACACCTTTCTTAATTTTTATTCTTTTAAATCAATTTTTGCTCCCAAACATGTAAGTTGCATATGTGTGTATGTACATGCCATTCAACTCTGTTATATTTACCTGATCACAATTTAATATAACATTGATGCAATCTATTTTTATAAAGCTGTCATAAATTACTTACTTTGTTCAAAAAAAGCATGAGTTTGTAAGTTTTGCAACATATATCAAAATTACAAATCCACTTAAATCTTTGACCAGCATTTCTAATCCTGTCCTATGGATTTGCCCCTGCATGTGTGACATAACATAGGTACAGGGTCACTTACTGCAGCATTGTTTAGAAGAACAAAATAAGTTGCAAAAAATGTATCAGTATGGGACTAGTTTTAAAAATTATAGTTAATTCTTACAAAGAGATAATATATAGCCATAAAAAGAATAAGGAAGATATATATGTACTGATATGGATTAAGATCTGGTTTCTCACAGATAAGAGGTTGGAAAGCAGACAAGTATTGTCAACTTTTCCAGATAATTGTAGGTATTCTTCTTTGATATTATACCAAAACTCAACAACTAGTAGTTTCTTAAAGGTTAATTGCAATCTAGTATCTGAAACTCTATCAAAGAGCTATTCATACCCGGTTATGTTGAAATCCATTGTCTGCCTTCCACTTTGGATGGTTCTTTTACCCATGCATGATTTTTTTAAGATTATGCATTGGTCATTTGGGTAATATTAGTCCACTGAGTTATACAGATCTTTTAAATATTAATACATCTCATAAAAAAAATTGCATTTGCCAATTCACCAGCAATTCCACCAGAACAGTTTATAGATACTGAGAAGCTATGGAGCTCACAGTGGTGGATACAAGTTTTCCAAAATTCTAATTTCTATTAAAAAGCTCAAATTTAGTAATTTGAAGCTCATACCATCATTTGTTTTTCTTGAAGTAACAGGCACACTTTGTTCATTTTCAAGGAAATGTTCGCCAAACACTTGTATGAATAACCATAGTTTGTCATTCTTTCAACTAAAAAATGGCGTTCCATGAAAAATCAGCCAGTTGGGTTTGCAAATCCAACAACCAGCAAATGCATTTCCTTGAGCTAAACCAGTACTTTAGTATGCAGCAAAAGCACTTTTTATGTACTTCGCTTTTGCATCAGACTGACTCAAGAGTCAAGATTTAATAAAATTATTAGCTTTTCTTGCTCAGCAAAGACATTAAGTGAAATTTGAATGTTTTCATCTGTGAGCATGTGGCTCACACTACAATGGTTCCTGGTACAGTGTAGTGCACCGTCTTGGTTCATGTCAAAGTTCCAGTGATTTTGTCCACCATTGCTTTTGCGCCAACAGGGCAAATGCCCACAGTGAAAATGGCAAATGATGTCTCATTACCATTACGAAGTGGTTTTGATCTCACAGACTCCCTCAGTGCAGCGTGGAAACCCCCAGGGGTCCACGGATCACACTTCGAGAAATATTTGCATAAATAATTTTTGAAGTGATATATTAGAGGCTGGTGATATTATTTCCCTTCAGTGAAGAGCACTGGATGATTGAGGGACAGGTGTGGGAGGAAGACGTTTCACTATATGCCCTTTTTACTTTTTGAATTTGAACCAAGGAATGTATTAGTCATTCCAATATAAATTTAAAAATAATTTTAAGAACTGTAAGGAAGTTGAAAGCTGGACCAAGGAAAGCGAGGTGACAACTCATACAAGGATAATATCTCACATGACTGCGTAGTTGCAAAGTGGCTGGCTGGTATGGAACTCAGATGATTTTGGCTTATAAGGATGCTTAGCCTAGAGTCATCGGTGAAGCTCACACACAAACTGCTAATTGGCATAGTAGTTCAGGCATGGAGAGTAAGCAGGGAACTTACAATAAATCACATCAGAGGGGCGCCTGGGTAGCTCAGTCGGTTGGGTGTCTGACTTCAGCTCAGGTCATGATCTCACCGTCCGTGGGTTCGAGCCCGCATCGGGCTCTGTGCTGACAGCTCGGAGCCTGGAGCCTGTTGCAGATTCTGTGTCTCCCTCTCTCTCTGCCCCTCCCCTGCTTAAGCTCTGTCTGTCTCTCTCAAAAATAAATGTTAAAAATTTTTTTTAAAAATTAAAAAAAAAAATCACATCATAATTTGATAAGAGTAGAACTCAGGGAGGAAAGTCAGCAAGTTATATGTGACTGCAAACAACTAAAGACATTCAATGGTCCCTTATTACCAAGGACTTTTCTCCCCCCAGGAGTCTCATCCCTACTCCTAAGCATCCTTACTCCTACATGACAAAGATAAGTACTGGTGACATGGGAGGAACTGTCCTTTTCTACATCTAACCATCATGTTTGTGTATATCCTGATCTTGACCTACCTGATGCACCTTGCCCTTCTAAAGAAACAGTCATAAACTCAGGTGCTCAGAGTTTCCCATCAGGTAATATCAATAAGTGAAGGAGGCTATGAAAAAGAAATCCATTATCCTCTCAGTTTATCTTGCGTGTCTTCACTTATGGTAGAGATAAAGCCTAGGAGGTAAGTCATGTTCCTCTTGACTTTACTACAAGAGACATAAAAGTTCCAGTGTAACCGTAACTGGGAACTGACCACTGGCCTCTGTATCGCGAGGATAAAAACTGGTGGGGACCCTGGTGAACTGGGAAGCACAGCCCCATGTCAAAAGGACACCTATTTCTCGGCTCTCCTTAGCACCCCTGGATCTGGTGATGCCGTTGGAAATGTACACTTGGCATGACTATCATATCTCATTTTACAAGAAAAGGTGGAAATCTGAACTTTTACAGGCCATTTGCTAATTTTTTTTACACAGGTAACTAACTTTTAAGAATTCTTGAATTAAATTAAAGGGGCTCAGTACCCTGAGATACATCCACACCTCACTTACAAGCTGTGAGTAGCTCTTACACACTTGAGAACTGGTCTTGCTTCTGCAGAGGGGAGCTCTGTACTGCTAATGAGAGACAGGACAAAGACACTGCTCTATAAGGCACAAGACCAGCCTATCACAAGAAATATTCTAATGCAAACCCTTTGTGATCTTTCAGCCTCTGTCAGAGCTGAGGAAGACAATCCAGGGAAGCCAACCAACGCTTATATGCACAGCACTTACTCAGGATCCAGAGCCTCCAGCAGTATGGTCCAGTGATAGGTGAGAGACTTTTTAACCAAACCGACTAGATACGTGTGTTGGCATAAGACGCACACCCACAAATGCGATCCTTCCGCCATGTACAGGCGCTGTGGCCCACTAAAACTATTTGAAATGATCCTCTGGAATTTCTGATGACTCTAACTTTGCTAAATCCGTGTCCAGTATACACGCTGTTATGTCACATGCATACAGGCAAAGTAGATCTAAGGATCTGGAATAATTATTTTAAGCCCCTTGACCCACAAGCACCTCTGGCATAATATCACCTGTTATTTTATTACTGGATCTTCCCCTTTTCTTTCCTAAGATACAAAATCTTCTTGGTGGAAGTAGATTCCCTCAACAAAATGACACAAATTATTTCTGCATGGGAGGCCTATGCAGAAGTATTTTGCCTTCATGGACTCCCAACCACCTCATCTGCTCATTCTAGAAAGAAAATTCTGTTCAGACCCTTCTATCCATATCTATCCATCCATCTATCTATCTACCTATCGCAAATCACAGACCATTGGCCAGGCAGAAAGAATCTCACAAAACTCATTTCCAGATAATACATCTGGTCTACCACACTTGCTATGTGCAGAACTTGCTACAACCCTCCACCAAGAGCACTCTCCTCCCTAGTAACAATAATTTCTACTCCTGTTACTTCTTTACATCATCTTTCCAGCAATTGTTCAGTGCAGGGAATTACTTCAAGCTACCCAAGAAGAGCTACAGGACTTATTTGAACACGAAAAAGAACAAAATCCAAAGAGAATGGAACTAGAAACAAAATCAGAATCAGAGACAGCATCTGGCATTCTTCTTGACACACTCATAACCCTAACTTTTCAAAGTTTCTGGAAAACTCTTTCTCAGGACTGCCAAAGTCATGATAGCAATAATTGTACCTCAAATTGTAATAAGAATAAAAATAATTAGATAAGGAATTCTCCGTTCCAGGAAACTTCTGGCTTACTTGTTGAATTTGAAAGTGTGGAAAGTATAAAAACGAATAGTCAGATGAATGGATAAAAGAAGACATGTGTATTTATATTATAGATTGTAACTATATATTATAAGGATCCCATTGCAGCTGACCTGTTTCTTTTGTTGTTGTTGTTAATTTTTTTAATGTTTATTTATTTCTGAGGGGGGGGGACAGAGAGTGAGTGGGGGAGGGGCAGAGATAGAAGGAGACACAGAATCTGAAATAGGCTCCAGGCTCTGAGCTGTCAGTACAGAGTCCGACGCAGGGCTCAAAGTCACGAACCTCGAGATCATGACCTGAGCCAGAGTCGGACGCTTAACCAACTGAACACCCAGGTGCCCTGCAGCTGACCTGTTTCTCTTCATCAGGGAAGTTTATTCCCTGCTGGGAACTCCCCAGTCAGGGAAAAAGATCTACTGAAAATTAAAGGTATTATAATGCCTTTAATTTTCAGTAGATCTTTTTCCCTGACTGAGGGTCAGGGAATATATAATATATATTATAGTATATATAATATAATAGACAATTAAATGTTATATATATATATATATATATAATGGAATATTACTCAGCTATCAAAAAGAATTAAATCTTGCCATTTGCAAAAACATGGATTGAGCTAGAATGTATTAGGCTAACCGAAGTAAGTCAGTCAGAGAAAGACGAATACTGTATGATGTCACTCATATGTGGAATTAAAGAAACAAAACAGATGAACATATGGGAAGGAGGGAGTAGAAAGAGAAGAGAGGGTAACAAGTCTTGAGAGATTCTTAATGATAGAGAACAAACTTAGGGTTGATGGAGGGAGGTGGGTTGGAGATGGGCCAGATAGGTGATATGTATTAAAGAGGGCACTTGTGATACGCACTGGGTAATGTATGTAAGAGATGAATCACTGAATTCTACTCCGGAAACCAATATTGCACTGTATGTTAACTAACTAAAATTTACATAAAAATAATTAATTTTAAAAAATAATCTAATATCTAGGCAAAAAAAACCAAATAATCGACAAAAGAAAAACAACAACAACAACAACAAAAAGGCTGGCATCTCACTTCTGTCCACAGCAATAATCAATACCAGAGACCATGGAGAAATGTAAAAAGTTCTGAAGTAAAGAAAGCAGGATCAGAGAACATTTTTCCAGGCATGGTGTCATGTAAGTAAAAAAAAACATAGTTAAACAAGGAAAACTTCAGGGAATATACTTAGTTTTCCCTGTAAAGAAAAATATACTTATTTGATGACAAAAATCAAACTGTATAACAAAATGAGTCAAAATAAAAAAAACGAGGAATGGATAAGTAGATGGCAAAAGGACACGTGCTGAACAATTAATCCATTTCCATTACAGAATACTGGAAAATGACAACCAAACATAACTACCAGAAGTCTTGACAGGATAGAAGGAAAACAACGCAAAGATATGACAAAATTGAGAGGAGCAGGTTACAAGAAGTTTAAGAGTGCTCAAGTTCTCATGTCTTGTAGCACTGAGTCTACTGATAGTGTCTAAAACCAAACACTTAGTTGAAACCAAAAAAGTAGCAATTTTTTTGGGGGGCGCCTGGATGGCTCAGTCGGTTAAGCGTTCAACTTCCACTCAGGTCATGATCTCGCTGTTCGTGGGTTCGAGCCCCACGTCAGGCTCTGTGCTGACACAGCTCAGAGCCTGGAACCTGCTTAGGATTCTGTGTCTCCCTCTCTCTCTGGCTCTTCCCTGCTAGCATGTGTGCGCGCTCTCTCTCTCTTTCTCAAAAATAGATATTACAAAAATATTTTTAATAACAATTTTCATCTCTTGTTTTTTAATGCTAGGGTTTTTTTTTTTTTTTTTTACAGAGGAAATTACGTATTTTGTGATGGAGAGACATCTTTGAAGTCATTGATCTAACTTTTTCTCTATTGATTAAAATCAAAACTGTTACTTTTATTAACATGAGACCATTTAACAAAAGTCCATCCATCCATCAATCCATCCGTCCATCTAGTCGTCTACCTTTGTAATGTGCATTCTATATGAATGGTGACCTCTGGAGCAGTGTGATGTGGCAGTCCAGACGCTTCTATCTGTGAACATGTGTACGGAGTTGGTTAGAATGATGTTCTGCTACTGTTAATGGCCATTTCATAGGGGCAGGATTTGAAGCGATTAATGTTTAAACTTTCTTGTCTGCACGTTTTTAAAGTTCTATACCCTTTGACAAAGAAGACTTTCTTTAAGTGAAAACAAAGAAATAAAATTTCAAATGAACTAATTAACCTTGAATACTTCCCCCTGTATGAGGCAATCATCTTCAACTTATGCTTTTTTTCACACTCTTTGGCTTCAGTTCCATCTGCCCCGTTACAAAACTCTTGACCCACACCCTTGAGCCCACCCCGTCCTCTCTCTTCCCAGTATGTGGAACCTAACTTTTTCCTCTGAATTCCTATTCCTTCTCCAGGAGTCCTGGAAGGAATCTATGCTGCAGTGATTGCTGCCTGAAGACTTGAGTCAGTTGTCACAGTATGTAGTGAATGTTGTTATTTTACTCAGGAATTAATTTAACAGAACCCTAGGATTTTAATTAATTTTACCATTTTATAATATTGTATAAAATTAGAAATGAATTTTTTTTAATTGTCTACCCAGTATCTGAACTCCTGCCTTTATTGGAAGAATTCTCCAAGGTTTGAACCTTTGTTGCACATGCACAAAATCCAGAAGTATGCTTTCACTGCACCCTCTGTCACACACACCCCGACCTAAACCTGTCCAGCCACCAGAACCCTTCTGAGATTTGAATCTGGAGTGAGGGAGGCAAGGACTAGGAGAAGTGGAGAATTCATTTTAGCAACAGCGGCCTCAGCAACAGTTTCTGGAAGCTGTGCCAACGGCATAATCGTGCCCTGTGCTGGTAGAGACAGGTGTAAGAGCTGCAGCCTCCATTGTTCAGCAGTGGCTGTGATTCTAGCCGCTCAGCCTCCCTTTGTTCCTGCCTGTTTCCAAAAGCTGGCATCTTAGTCTTCCTGGAAATTCTGTCGGCTTCCCAATAACCTTTCAATACATTTCTTTTCCATTCCAATCAGCCTGTATCAGTGTCTACGACTTGCAATTAAAATTTTGACTGACACTGTACTTACGCTATGATTCTCTCTGTGTAGATCTGCTTGTATTTTAAATTGTTGTTAGTATACGACCTCCAGCCTTCAATTCAAATTCGGATAGTTGTCTGTATTGCTAAATCTGCCCAGGCTTTTGACAACCCTGTTTACTTAATAATGGACTCCTCTGTTTACATTTTCTAGTAATGCATACAACAAACATTTATTATGCAAAACATTGTGCTGGAATCTGGGGATAAAAAGAAAAAGAAAACCAAGACGTAGTATGTATCATCAAAGAATTCAAATTCTAGTGGGGAAGTTAGATAAGAAAATAACAAGGTGGCAAATGGTGGAATACGGATGGGCGCGAGGTGTTGTAGAAATACAGAAGAGCACAGAAGAGTGGCACCTGAAGAGTCAGGAGACTCCACCCCATGAGGGGACCTTAGGGATAAGTAGAAGTAAGCCAGGTGGAAAGGCACAGACAAATGACACAGTAGACATGACACAGTGTAGTTTATTCTGGAAACCTCATGCAAATTGGCTTTCTAAAATGACAAGAGGAATGGGAGTGTCTGAGGGCTGGGTTTCTCCATCTTGTGAGATCAGCAGAATCAGCTAAGGCTTGTTAAATATTAGATAGCTGGGGCTCTTCCTCCAGGGAATCTGGTTCAGGACTTGAGAGGGCTCCCAGGTGATTCACACGAAAGGGAAACTTTGTCCTGAGAAACTGAGGCTGAAGGCAAAACTCATGAAGCGCTTTGTATGCTAGATTTGAATCTAGCTGAGATTTGAAGAAAGCTGAGATTAGCAGTCAGGAAATCAGCGGGCAGAAAGATCAGCTAGGTTATTAAAAGGTCTCTGGTTGGGAGATAATATGGATCTAAAATAGATTATAATCTGCAAAATGGAGAGAACCAACAGGATAGAATTTAGTGCAGCAGACTTAGTTACTATTAGCTGTGGGCTTACGAGAAGAGAATTCAAAGATGGTGGCTAGACTTGGGACTTGTACGCCAGTGTAGATGAGGGTGATACTCACCTGGATGAGGCAGAGGAGAGAAATACAACACAAAACAAAAAACTATCAATTCAATTATGGCCACAGTTGAAAATGAAGTGTACATGAGATGACAGCCAAATGTCTTCGGGATCTTATATACATGAGTTGAACGCAAAACATGGATCAGAACAGAAGCTATAGACCATTCTCAGGATACAGAGGCCAGTTATGTTATGGTGCCATTCAAAAAACTGGAATGAAGACAGTAGTAATCCAGCCATAAAGGCCCACTCCAAGTTGTATGCATGGCAGGAAGTCAGTCTCAGTATCCGTTCACCAGAAGACTTCTACAAACTCAAGATTGCTGAGTACCACTGGCTGAGGCCTAAGGTAGGACTCAGAAATCCACATTTTTTTTTAAGAAACTTCCTAAGTGTTTCCATTGAGTAACTGGGTGTGAGAACCACCAAAGGAGGTAGTAGTTTCCAAATTTGGTTGCACATTAGGATCATATGGTAAGCTTTAAAATTTTTTTTTTTATTTTTTTATTTACTTTTGAGAGAGAGAGAGAGACAGACAGAGAGACAGAGCATGAGCAGGGGAGGGGCAGAGAGAGAGGGAGACACAGAATCTGAAGTAGGCCCCAGGCTCTGAGCTGTCAGCACACAGCCCAACGTGGGTCGAAATCACGAACCATGGGATCATGACCTTAGCCGAAGTCAGATGCTCAACCGACTGAGCCACCCTGGCACCCCCATATGGTAAGCTTTTTTAAAGTCCAGTGTCTAAGTCCCACCCCATGCCAATTAAATCAGCCTGTCTGGGGTGGAGACAGAGTGTCAGTATTTTTTTTTAAGAATCCTTAGGTGATTCCAATATGTTGTAAAATCTGGGAACTACTGATATAGATTCCTAATAACTAGATTAGGCTACGTAAAGTGTTTATGCATAGTAGCTGAAAGCAGTGCAAAAGCCTAGGCATGAATGTAGTCAAGGAGCCAATCATCAGACCCGCTGAGAAAAGGAAGTAGGTAAAGTTGACCCATGTGACCTTCTCAGAAATGAGTTCTAGCCAAAGCTATATGAATATTACAAGCTTAATATGTTCTCCAGAAGGAACATAGTGAAATAAATAAGAAGTTTAGGTCCTCTTATTTCTGTAAATTGACAATGAAAAGATTCTAAGTGAATTTATTTGAGATTGTACCAGAAGCAGACAAGGGAGAATCGAAGGATGCTGAACAAACCGTGGGGCACATTGGTCCTTTAAGAGGCAGGCAGGTGAAGGAACAGACCATGTTTAAGTGGAATGGAAAGGCAAGTTAGAGAGGCAGGAGGATGTCACAAGCACGCTATGAAGGCACACACACGAGTTGTGTCTTTCCACGGTGTCAGCTTTATTCAATCATAAAGCAAGGTTAATGTAAAGCAGGTTCAGGATTCCAAACTCAATGGCATTTCCCTACACATTTAACTTGGCTTCATACACGTCATACCAGGCAAAGCCCAATACAAAGTCATACAACAAACAAGAGACAACGAAGGGTAAGGAGTTAACAAACCAAACGCGAAGTCAGTCAGTGAGCATGCAATTGGGATGAGGCCTGGGTCTGGTCCAGGCCAGCTCTCGACGTGTGCTGCTTATTATGTTGAGGCAGTGGAAGATCTCTGCTACGTTCAGAGATCAATTGGGCAGAATCTTGGGTGGCAGTTGCTTTTTTAATGTCATCAGACATAAAAGGGTCAGTGTCTGGAGAGACTTGACAGTTTGCTGCAAAAATCCTCCCTTTTTAAAGGGGTTTAATCAGTCTTGGGCCTTTGCAGTCGTCCTCTCATTCTGCTTGCTGGTTATCAGTTCTGGATGTCATCAGCCTGTGACGCTTTCAGCGATATCAGGTCTTAGCTGCAATGCCCTTGGCTGCTTACGTCACAGCTTGGCATAAGTCACTGCTTGACGTGAGTGACCCCATCTTGCTCCCCACAGAAGAAAATCAGTAAGACTAGTATGGTAGAAGTTAGTAGGGTTTCAAGGACGGAATAATCCGGCGTGTCAAATGCTGCAGAACAAGTGTTAGGATATCTGGAAAATATGTCACTAGGACCCACCCCTTCATTCTTGTTAGAAACTAGTGGAGGGTAGGAGGCTATTTCTCTTGCAACCTGCTCGATACCCCCCACCCTGACCTCATATGACTGGTGCGTGATTGAGAGAGGGAGGAGAACTATTTGATCTGCAAAGTTCACCAGCACTGTCTTTTCTCAAGCCCACGCTGCACAAGAGTGATTGCAAAGCTAACAGAAGCATCCGGAAACAGGCCTCTAAAATAACCCAGAGGAAAGGAATGTAAGGCTACCTGTGAGCTGTGATTTTAGTTTCGGGAGGTGAAGGCTGAGCAGGCTGTGACTGAGGCACCTAATTAGTCCTTGGGTCTTCTCTATTCTACCTCTGCCATGTGTCTCATTCCTGCACACTCATTCGGCTCCCACCCACACTGGCCCCGTTAAATCCCTCGTGAACAACTCCCTTACTGGTCACTGTGCTTCCAGAGTCTGGCCCATCCGAGAGCCATCCTTTACACTAAGGCTCAAGCAGTGCTCTCCTCTTCCGGTGACTCCCCCATCCTGTTCCCTCCCACAGGAATCGACAAAGGGGCTCTGAATCAGATTGCCTCCCTGTACGTCCCTGCTCTGCCACTTGTCTGTCCTGTGACCTTGAACAAATAAGTTAAGTCCTCCATGTCTTATTTTTATCACCTGTAAAAGGGGTAATAGCAGTGCTTACGTCAGGGG
The DNA here is from genome assembly GCF_007474595.2 of Lynx canadensis. Classification (NCBI taxonomy): domain Eukaryota; kingdom Metazoa; phylum Chordata; class Mammalia; order Carnivora; family Felidae; genus Lynx; species Lynx canadensis. The sequence continues at coordinate 118,018,965 of NC_044307.1, read as the reverse complement.
AACATTATGAGATTTAAATGAGCTGGACATGGAAGGTATGGGGCAACAACTGTGTGACATTAAGCAATTAAGCTTGCTCAGGTTCCATTTTCTTATTTATAAAGGCCTATGCAATTCTTATCTACCTCGTATGGTGATGGAGATTAAATTAGAAGATGCACTTAAAGTAAATCGGCATAGTGTGTGGCACATAGTAAGCATCAACAAACTGGAGCTGTTTGTTTTTAAAACCCCAAGTAAAATGGCACCTGTATTGTGCAGGCTTTCCTAAGCCCAGTGGAAACACATCATTTCTTCTTCCATGTTCTGCTCTTCATTTTAGTTTTAGCATGGAAATCATTTCCCCTTCTTTTTCTTTTTCTTCCCTCTTTGTTTCATTGTGTCTTGTTCTCATCTTCCTCCTCTCCTCCGGATTATTAGATTGAAGGCAGAGGCTGAGAATCGTATCTTACTGATCTCTGTTATACAAAGTGTAGTATCATGTCGTGATTTTTCTTTTCTTTTATTTAAAGTTTCTTTACTTATTTTGAGAGAGAGAAAAGTGTGAGAGAGGGAGGAGCAGAGAGAGAGAGAATCCCAAGCAGGCTCTGCACTATCAGTGCGGAGCCCTATGCAGGGGTAGAACTGATGAACTGTAAGATCATGACCCAAACCAAAGTCAGATGCTTAACCAACTGAGCCACCCAGCTGCCCCTACCATGTCATGATTTTTAAGTTCACCTAGTACTTGCTCATTGATTGGAAGTTGAATGACTTCATTTACATTTTTAAATTGGGCTTTTTTTCCCTTTTAAATATATAGTGTAAATTTTAATGACAGTATGGATGCAATAAAAATGTGGGAAAACTCTATAAATTGGAGTGTAAATTGGAACAATTTTTGGAAGCAAATATAGCACCCAGAGTTCCCAAAATAGGGTACTTGTCAAATAATTTAGAATATATCAATATGATGGAACAATGTGGAATATTATCTATGTCATATTTTAAAATGTGTATATAGCATATACATACACATATATAGGCTGATTATTGAAAGAGCTCTATAACGTATCATAAGTATAAAAAGTTATAACACAATGTAAACTGTATAGTCCTTTGTGTAAAATTAAAATAAAGATAGATGTGAATTTATGCAGATTTATGCCTTTTAAAATTAGGAAGTAAAAAAGCAATTGTTCATATGGAGAGGGTAGTAGGGGAGAGGAAGGAGGGAAATAAGGCTTTCCCTTTCCATTTTGTAACTTTCTGCACTGCCTAAATTTTATAACCTTCTATATGCTTTACTCTTTATTAAAATGTTGATGGGAAGGGAGATTAAAGGCTACCCCATTTTGGTTGTTTTATTCTTTGTACCTCAGTTTATTAAAAAATTGCATTGCAAGAATTTGCCCATATTAAATTCTTTCCAAAATCATATTTTAATAGTTGTTTAAAATTCCATTATATGATACATAATTATGATTTATTAACCCTTTTTGTTGAGTATTTAAATTGTTTACAATGTTTGGGCGATTATGATACTGAAATAAATATTTGACTATTTAGTTCTGGGAATGAAATTGCTGAGGTAGTAGTAAAATTTGCCATTGATAATGATGCTTCCAGTAACAGTAGGTCTTAGAATACTCTCGGTGCATGCGCCCAAGGGTTTAATATGCAACTATGGAACTGGAAAATATGGAAGAGCTGGAATGCTCTGCACAATAGAGAAGAATTTTAAACCCCCTGAGGTAATGGGTGGTGGGGAATAAGAGAGAGAAATAAGATGTAAGACTGTACTCCAAGGATGTGACCCCCCCCCCTTAGTGGATTTTTTTGGGAGACTCTTGAAGAAGCTGAATTGTTGGAAAGAGAAACAAAGACAGCATACAAACACAGGAGCCCGAGGCCAGTTACACCACAGAGCATAAACCTAGAAATTAATAGGAACCAGGGGGAGGACCCAGGAGTTTCACCAATCAGGGAACTGAGGATGGAGTCAAATGTAACTAACTAGCAGGACTTTCTACCCCCTTTACAGCACACACGCCTCCTCTGAGGACCTCTGTGTTACTGGCATCATAAAATCTTGTGATTCCTATGACCGAATTGCCTCCTGGAGATGATGTATATGTTCTGCTTTCACCAGACATGGAGGTATAGGCCTGATTCACTCGCCATTGCCAATACTGGGTATTACAGTTTTTAAATCTGTAGCAAGTTAACAGGAAAAAAAAATCGTCTCATTGTTTATTTGCATGACTTTGAGCCTAGAGAGGTTAACACTCTTTTTGTATTTGTCCCATTTCATGGAGCAAATAGAAGTCAACAGGACCTTCTTTATCATCCCCACAATAACTACCACCTATGCCAGATATTTTTTAAGGGCTCTTATAAATGTTAACTCACTTATAAATTCACAAATCTATAACAGGGGTAATACTTTTCATCTGTTTTAGAGATGAAGAAATTGGAAGTCCAGAAAAGCATAACTTGAGCAAGCTAGTAAATGGAAGCGGTTGGATTTGAGCCTGTCCCATAGTCTGGCCCCTAAACTTTCTATCATGCTGCCTCTCTCCTTTATCCATCCTTTACAAACCCACTGCATAGTTTCACTACTTTCAGCCTCTTTAAAGTGTCAAAGACAAATCCTTCCACTCTCCTTTGGGTTACATTGCTCAATGTCTATGAGCTCTCATTCATCAATTCTCTCTTTCATTCATCATCAACTTCCCTTTAGCCCTGATATCACAAAAGACAGTCACACTAAAAAGCAGATAAACAATAGCAACAAAACCTGTCAAACGTATATTTCCTTCCAACTACCACTTTTCTCTATGATATTGTCCACTTACGTTTTCAACTTGTTCACCCCCCATTACTTCTCAACACTTTTCTATCTTGCTTCAACCCGCCCACCAAACGTGCATTTGCCAAGTACATCAACGACCTTAATTTTCCCCAAATTCAGTGGGTCCTTCTTTCACTTAATTTGTATCTGATACAGTTGATCATTCCCTCTACTTGGTATGCTACACTCTGGTTTTCATTCTGTCTTTCCCTTCTCTTCTTAGTCTGATTTGTTGGCAACTCTTCCAATGCCCAATCTTTAAATCTTAAAACTTTCATAAAAATTTAGACCGTGATTTCTTTCCCTCCCACTGTATGTGCTCGTTCAGCTCAACCACATCCAGCCTCGTGGATTTAAAGAATATCTATCTGGTGATATCTCCCTGGGTTATCTCACATGCCATTTCTACTGGGCTGTATCTCAGACATCACCTATAAAAATGGAATTCTTTATTTTCCTCCAAAATCGAAAGACTTTTTTCTTAACTCCTGTACCTAGTAGATTCTATGAAGTCAGGGATTAAGATTGGTTTTTTGTTTGCTTGTTTTTTATTTTTAGGGACCAAGATTGTTTTGATTTTCACTTTATATCTAGAACTTAGCATAGTTATTTATACATAGATGGTGCTCAGTGAATATTTAATGAGTGAATGAATGAATAATTTTTTTGTTTGAGATGATAATTCACAATCCAAACTCTTCTAACCTGCAGACCTATAATTGATTAATAATGCACACCCAGAATTAGTGGAAAAGATAGCCTATGTAATTAATGATTTTAAAAAACAGGAAAGGACTTTAGACATTTTTCCATCCGAAGGTCTCAGAGTTGAAAGGTGACATAGTTCAAATCTCTTTTGTTCTATAGATGAGAAAGCTAATATTAGTTCACTTGTCCAATATGACATCAATTTTGGCAAAACTGAAAGTAGAACTCTAGGGTCTTGTTACCATGCAGAATACTCCAAGATGTTTCAAAATTGTGTGTCAGTTCACTATACTTGATTTGTGTGTAGATAGATAGATAGATACATAGATAGATAGATGGATTCATACAATGATATGCATACCACTAACTAAAAACATTTTAGTTATTCCCTATCTACTCCCCCAACAGTATCCTCGGAGACTAGAAAAGTGCTTGTTACACACTGGGTGGTTAATAAATATTGTTGGCTGAGTGACAAATTTAGTGACAACTAAAATAAACCCTAAATTTCTCACTTCATAAACATAGTCACCTATTTTCTTAAACAAATAAATAAACAAAAATCCCAGGATGCATAGCATGAGAAGTCTGAATGAGATTATAGGCATACCTTATTTTCTTGCATTTCACAGATGTTGTGATTTTTACAAATGAATGTTTTGTTGCAGCCCCGCATTGAGCACATCAGCACTGTTTTTCCAACAGTATTTGCTCGCTTCATGTCTTTGTGTCACATTTTGGTAATTCTCACAATATATTCAAACTTTTTCATTCTTATATTTGTCACAGTGATCTGCGATCAGTGATTTTTGATGTTACTACTGTAACTGTTTTGGGACACCATTGGATAACTGACCAGCTAGCCCCCCATCTCTCTGCCCCTCCTCAGGCTTCCCTATTCCCTGAGACACAAAAATATTGAAATTAGGCCCATTAACAACCCCACAATGGCCTCTAAGTATTCAAGTGAAAAGAAGAGTCACATGTCTCTCCTTTAAAATCAAAAGCTAGAAGTGACTGAACTGAGTGAGGAAGTCATGTTGAAAGTCGAGATGGGCCAAAAGCTAGGCCTCTTGTGCCAAACAGTCAAGTTGTGAACGCAAGAGAAAAGTTCTTGAAGGAAATTAAAAGTGTTACTCCAATAAACACACTAATGATAAGAAAGTGAAACAGCCTGATTGCTGATAGGGAGAACATTTGAGTGATCTGGATAGAAGATCAAACCAGCCACAACATTCCCTTCAGCCAAAGCCCAGTCCAGAGAAAGGTCCTAACTCTCTTCAATTCTATGAAGGCTGAGAGAGGTGGGGCGGCTGCAGAAGAAAAGTTTGAAGCTCACAGAGGTTAGTTCATGAGGTTTAAGGAAAGAAGCCATTTCCATAGCAGAAAAGTGCAAGGTGAAGCAGTAAGTGCTGATGTAGAAGCTGCAGCAAGTTCTCCGGAAGATCTAGCTATGATCATTCATGAGGGTGACTACACTAAACAACAGATTTTAAATACAGACAAAACAGCTTGAGATTGGAAGATGCTGCCATCTAGGACTTTCATAGTAGAGAGAAGTCAATGCCTGGCCTCAAAGCTTCAAAGGACAGGCTGTCTCTCTTGTTGGGGGCTAATGTAGTTGGTGACTTTCAGTTGAAGCCAGTGCTCATTTACAATTCCAAAAATCCTAGGGCCTTTAAGAATTATGCTAACTCTACTCTGCCTGTGCATTGTAAGTGGAACAACAAAGGCTGGATGACAGCACATCTGCTTACAAGATAATTTACTGAATATTTTAAGCCCACGATTGAGACCTACTGCTCAGAAAAAAAGATTCCTTTCAAAATATTACTGCTCGTTGACAATGCACCTGGTCACCCAAGAGCTCTGATGGAGATGGGCAATGAGATTAATGTTGTTTTCATACCTGTTAACACAGCATCTGTTCTGTGGCCAAGGATCAAGGAGTAATTTTGACTTTCAAGTCTTATTATTTAAGAAATATACTTAGTAAGGCTATACCTGCCATAGGCAGTGCCTTCTCTGATGGATCTGGGCAGAGTAAATCAAAGACTTTCTTGAAAGGATTTACCATGCTAAATGCCATTAAGAACATTCGTGATTCATGGGCAGAAGTCAAAATATCAACATTAACAAGAGTTGTAAAGAAGTTGATTCTTTTTTAAAAATGTTTTTTAATGTTTATTTATTTTTGAGAGAGACAGAGACAGAGTGCACGCCAGAGAGGGGCAGAGAGAGAGAGGGAGACATAGAATCCAAAGCAGGCTCCAGGCTCCAAGCTGTCAGCACAGAGCTCGATGCTGGGCTCGAACTCATGAACCATGAGATCATGACCTGAGCCGAAGTCGGATGCTCAACCAACAGAGCAACCCAGGCGCCCCTGGAAGAAGTTGATTGTAACCTTCATGGATGACTTTAAGGCGTTCAAGACTTCAGCAGAGGAAGTAACTGCAGGTGAGGTCACATAGCAAGAGAACTAGAATTAGAAGTGGAGTTTGAAGATACAACTGAATTGCTGCACTCTCATGATCAAACTTAAATAGATGAGTTGCTTTTGATGGTTGAGCAAAGAAAGTAGTTTTTTGAGATGGCATCTACTGCTGGTGAAGATACTGTGAAAATTGTTGAAATGACAACAAAAGAATTTAGGGAGCACTGGGTGGCTCAGTCAGTTAAATGTCTGACTCTTGACTTAGGCTCAGGTCGTGATCTCATGGTTCATGGGTTCAAGCCTCACGTTTAGCTTCACATCAAGTCCCATGTCATTCTCTGTGCTTACAGTGTGGAGCGTGCTTGAGATTCTCTCTCTCTCCCTCCCTCCCTTCTCTTGCCCCTCCTCACTCGCTCTCAAAATAAATAAGTAAATTTTATTTATTTTTTTTAAGTAAGTAAATTTTAAAAAAAGAATTTAGAATATTACATAAATTAAGCTGATAAAGCAGTGGCAGTGGTTGAGAGGATTGACTCCAGTTTGAAAGACGTTCTACTGTGGGCAAAATGCTATCAAACAGAAAAATCATTCCTGAAAGGAAGAGTCAATTGATGCAGCAAATGTCATTGTTGTCTTATTTTAAGAAATTGCTACAGCTACATCTACCTTTGGTGATCAGTCAGCAGCCATCAGCATCAAGGTAAGACCATCCCCAAGCAAAGGTGACTTGCTGAAATCTCAGTTGATGGTTAGTGCTTTTCAGCAATAAAGTATCATTTAATTAAGGTGTGTGTGTTGTTTTCTTTTTTCAGGCATAATGCTATTATTATATAGTATACAGGATAGTATAAACATAACTTTTCTATGCACCAGGAAACCAAAAAATTCACTTGACTCTCTTCATTGTGATATTTACTGTATTATGGTGGTCTGGAATTGAACCTGCAATATCTCCAAGGTAAATCTGTATAGGTTTCATGGGACATGGGGAATCAAGCTTGGTTTTGAAAACCTGGTTCTTCTAAAACAGGAGGCAATCATTTCTTTCATTTCCTCTCTGTGCCACATACTTTAAATATTTTTTTAATGTTTGTTTATTTTTTAAGAGACAGAGACAGAGTGTGAGTGGGGAAGGGGCAGAGAGAGAGGTGGGGGGAAAACAGAATCCAAAACAGGATCCAGGCTCTGAGCTGTCAGCACAGAGCCTGATGTGGGGCTTGAACCCACCAGCCGCGAGATCATGAAATTATCACACTGTTTTCCAGTGCAGTTGTACAATTTTTCCTGAGAGCAGTGTTTGTTTCATATCTTTGTAAATGCTTGCTGTGGTCAATCTTTATCACTTTAACTATTCCAGGGCATGTGTGTGTAGTACTATTACACTATGATTTAGTTTGCATTTCCCTAATGCTTAATGGTGGTGAGAATTTTCCTATGTTTGCCATCTGTACATCTTCTTTTTATTCTTATGTAGTATTACATTGCATGAACACACCATAGATTTTTGTACATTCATATATTTTGAGGTTCAGTTATTGGGTGTGTACACATATGTTTCTTCCTAACCAAATGTCCTTTTCAGCATTATGAGATATTTCTCTTTATCTCTGGTAATAAACTTTGTTCTAAAGTCTACTTATGTTATTAACATTAATCATTCCAGTCTTCTTATGCTTATTCTTTGCACAGTATGTCTTTTCTACTTACTTTCAACCTAATTTTATATTTATATCATATGCTTTTATATTTTAAATGTGTCTTTTATAGGTAGAAGCTAGTTAGATTTTTTTTTTTGGTCCAATCTGATAATATCTTTCTTTTAATTGGAAATGTTTAGGCTTCAATTAATATCTCATATAATTACTGATATAGATGGATTTAGTCAGCCAATTTATTGATTTCTGGGCTTTTTTTATACTCTCTTTTTTTATTCCTCTATTCCTCCTTTTCTGCCTAATTTTGGGTCATTTCAATACTTTTCAGTATCCCATTTTAATTTATCTATTGGTTTTTTTTAGATATACTTTGAATATTTTTTAGGGTTGATCTAGGGATATCTATCTATATATCTATCTATCATCATTGTTCACAGTCTGCTTAAAGTTAATATTGTACTAACAACATCATGTAAAATATAGAAAGCTTTCAACAATATAGATTGCTTACCCCCCTCCATCTTGTATGTTATAGATATTATTTGTATTATATTTACATACATTGAAAACAACACATGACAATATTATATATTTTTTCTTTAAAAAGTCATGTAGATTTTAAAACACTCAAGAGAAAAAATAGACTTTTATATTCATTCAGATATTTATCATTTCTAATATTTACTATTTGATCTGAAATTCAAATTTCCCTCTAGCATCACTCGTTCAGGCTGGAGGGCTTTTTAGCATGTTTTATAGTGCAGGGCTGGTTTGCAACAAATTTTTTGCTTTCCTTTATATGAAAATGTTTTCATCTTGCCTTAATCCTGAGGGATATTTTGGCTGGGTATAGAATTCTGGGTTGATTTTTTTTTTCCTTTCAGCTCTTTGCAGATGTTGTTCCATGTCATCTGTCCTCCATGGAAACCATGAAGATAATAAATCTGCAGTCTTTTAAATCACTGATACTCCTTATGAATATGTCTTTTTAAAAATTTTTTTAAGTTTATTTATTTATTTTGAGAGAGAGAGAGACAGTGAGAGCGAGCAGGGGAGGGACAAAGAGAGAGGGAGAGAGAGAATCCCAAGCAGGCTCCACACTGTCAGTGAGGAGTCCAATGCAGGGCTCGAACTCACAAACTGCGAGATCATGACCAGAGTCTAAACCAAGAGTCAGATGCTTAACTGACTGAGACCCCCCAGGGACCCCTGAATATATCATTTTTAAATCACTACTTTTTAGATTTAAGAAGCAAAGTCTTTGGTGTTTATGGAGTTTGGTTATGATGTTTCTAAGCACGGTTTTCTTTGAATTCATCCTGTTTGAAGTTCCCTGAACACCTTGAATCTGTTTATGTACATGTTTTACACAATTTAGGAAGTTTTTGACCATAATTGCTTCAATTATTTTTTCTTTCCCAATCTCTTTTTCTTATCCTCCTTGGATTCCAATTATATGTACATTTAACCTTTTGATGTTTTTCCACACTTAGATCCCTGAGCATCTTTTTTTAAATCTTTTCTTCTCTCTGTTCTTCATATTGGAAAATTTCTATTGATCTAGAATTCAAAAAATTTTTGTCATCTATATTCTGCTATTGAGCTTATCCAGTGAAATTTTTACTTCTATTATGTTTTACTTCTAAACTTTCCATTTGGTTATTTTTTGTAATATATTTCTCATTGAGATTTCCTTTATTTCATTAACTTCAGATGTGTTCATCTTGATTTCATTGAAAGTTACATGTACTACTATAAAAGCCTTATCTGATGACTCTGATATCTTGATAATCTCAGAGTTGGTCTCTGTTGATTGTCTTTTCTCCTGAGAATGTATCATATTTTTCTGATTATTTTTATAGCAAGTAATTTTGGATTGTATCCTGGACATCATTACTCATATGATGTGTAGATTTTGGGTTCTGTTATAGTCCTCTGGAGAATATTGATAGTTTTATTTTAGCAGACAATTAACCAAGTTGGGTTCAGATGGTAACCTCTTCTTACCTTCTTTGAATGGTAGTCCAAATCTCAATTTATTTCTTTGAGCTTTTTTGATGCTGTCTTGGGTCTGTTTCATGCATATGGGGATTGGCAGAGTCTTCATGTATTCATAGGCAAAACTAGATAATTCTCTTTTCCAACTCTTTCCTGCTCAAGATTCTTCTTCACTTGCTAGCCTGCTTAGGCTATTTTCCATCTTTTCTTTCAAGAACTATATCAGGGTTTCTCTGGGAAATTTAGCTGCTCACACTGTTTCATGACTGTGGCTCTATCTTGGGAAAGCTGAAAACAACAACAACAACAACAACAACAACAACCATCACAGTAAACTGGTCCCTGTGCCAGGTACTTATCGAAGTTTAATTCCTCTTCATTCTATGTTTGTTTTTCTCTTACTATTCAGAGCTCTCAGGTAGTTGTTTTAAATATTTTGTTTATAGTTTATCATTGCTATCAATGTGAGGGATGGGTTTTTAAGGGATTTACATTGTCTTGGTAGAACTGGAACTGATTTGAATGATGTTTTTTGAAGATCAGAAGATTTTAATTTTTATTAATTCTAAATTATTATTATTTTTAAATTTTATGTTTGGCGGGTTCTATATCTTGTGTTATCTTTGCCTACCCAAAATATCGTGAAGGCTTGCATTTAGATTTCCTTCAGAAGATTTATGTTCTGGGGTTTTCTTGTGATCTGTTTCAAGTTGCTATCTATGTGTGGTTCAGGCTCAGGATCAAGGTTCATTTTTTTCCACCACATGGGTAATCAATTTTTCTTTTTTTTTTAATTTTAAAATATTTATTTATTTATTTATTTTGAGAGAGTGAGCGAGAGCGAGTGGGATGGGGGGGCAGAGGGAGAGGGAAACAGGCAGAGAATCCCAAGCAGGCTCCGTGCTGCTGAAATCAAGAATGGGACACTTAACCAACTGAGCCACCCAAGCACCCCAGATATTCCATTTTTCTAACATAATTTGTTAAAAAGACTTTTCATTCTTCATTAAACTATTTTTGGAGCTACTTTGGGAACCTAACTGATTGTATATGTATGGATCTCCTTCTGGACTCTATTCTGTTCCATTACTCTATATGTCTATCTTTACACAAATTCCTTCCATTTTGATTCATTTAACTATTATTAAATCTTGAAACTAGGAAGTGGAAGCCCTCCAATTTTCCTTTCCTTCTCAAAATTATTTCAGGCTATTCTAGGTCTTTTCTATCTCCATAGAAATTTTAGAATGAGTTTATCAAATTCTTTTTTAAATCTTTCAAAGCATTTAGTGGGGCTGCATTAAATCCATAGATCAATTTGGGGACAAGTAACATAATAATAATATTTGGTTTCCCAATCCACTAACATGGTTTATCTTTACCCAGATTTAGGTCTTTTAAATTTCTTTCAGTAATGTTACACAGATTTTAGTATGTAGGTTTGGCACATATTTGATTAAATATACCACTAAGTATTTTACTTTTTAAATTATTTTTTTAATGTTTATTTATTTTTAAGACAGAGAGAGAAACAGAGGTCCAGCGGGGGAGGGGCAGAGAGAGAGAGAGAGAGAGAAAGAGAGAGAGAGAGACAGAATCCGAAGCAGGCTCCAGGCTCTGAGCTGTCAGCACAGAGCATGAAGCAGGGCTTGAACTCATGAACCATGAGATCATGACCTGAGCTGAAGTTAAATGCTCAACCAAGTGAGCACCCAGGCACCCCAAGTATTTCTCATTTTTTGACACTATTGTAGACTGTATTTAAAAACTTTTGTTTTCAAATGTTATTGCTAATAGACATTTTATTGAGTTTTGCATATTGACCTTGTATCCTGCAATATGGCTACATTAAACTATTATTACTAATAATTTTTTTGGTGGGTTATTTAAGAATTTTTGCATACATGAGCATATAATTGTGTCATCTGTGAATTAAGACAACTTTGCCTTTTTAATCTGTATACCTTTTTTTTCTTGTCTTATTGAACTTGCCAATAAATGTAATAATACATTATTAAATAGTAATGGTGAGAGTGCACAGTTTTGCCCTGTCCCTGATCCTAGAAGGGAGGCATATATCAGCAAGATATATTAGTTGTAGAGTTTTATAGAAAACCTTTATTAATTTAAAGAAATTCCCTCTTGTTGCTAATTTGCTAAGTTTTTATTTCCCTAATAAAATAAGTGTTGAATTTTGTCCAATGCTTTTTCTGCATATGTTGAGATGATCATATGATGTCTTCTTTTTTATTCTGTTAATATGGTAAATTCTCTTGACTGAGTTTTGAATATTATATCAACCTTACATTCCTGAGATAAACACTAATTTGCCATGATAGATCTTCATTCTATGTATTACCACTTTTGATTTGCTAATATTTTTGTAAAAGATTTTTAATTTGGGGGAAGTTATGTTTACAAGGAATATCAATGTGTAATTTTCTTATCTGGTAATGTCTGGTTCAATATCAGAAGAATACTTTCTTCATAATATGATTTAAGATGTGTTCTTTCCTCTTCTGTTTTTTGAATGAGTTTTTCTAGAATTGTATTATTTCTTTTTAAATGTTTGATGTAATTCATCAGTGAAATCATCTAGCCCAGAGTTTTTGTGGAAAAGTTTAAATTACATGTTTAATATCTGTAACAAATATAGAGCTATTTAGAATTTCTATTTCTTCTTGAGTCACATTTGGTAATTTGCATTTTTCATGGAACTTGTTTACTATATATATATTTTAAAATAAATGTTTATTCAGTTTTTAAAAGTTTATTTATTTTCAGAGAGAGAGACAGTGGGAGTGGGGGGAAGGCAGAGAGAGCGGGAGACAGAGAATCCCATGCTGTTAGCATGGAGACTGACGCAGGGCTTGAACCCATGAAACTGTGAGATCATGACCTGAGCTGAAAACAAGAGTCAGATACTTCACTGATGAGCCACCCAGGTGCCCCTGTGTTTATTCATTTTTGAGAGAGAGAGTGTGTGTGTGCATGCACACATGAGTGGGGGAGGGGCAAAGAGAGAGGCGGACAAAGGATCAGAAGCGGGCTCATACTGACAGCAGTGGGACCAATGTAGGGCTCTAACTCACGAACCATGAGATCATGGCTGGGTGGAAGTCAGATGCTCAACTCACTGAGCAACCCAGGCACCCCTGTTCATTTAATTATCAAATTTCTTCTCCTAAACTTGCTCATTAGATTTCCTTTTGTCTTTTTTTTTTTAAATCTACAGTCATTTTCTTTTACTCCTGATATTTCTGATATTGGCAATTTTAATTTCTGTTGTGATTTCTTTTTTTCTTGCTCAGCCAAATAGTGGTTTGTACATTTTATTGATTTTTTTTCAAAGAACTAGCTTTTGTTTCACAATGTTTTAACTTTTTATTGTTTGGCCCTTTCCTATTTCATTGCTGCTGTCTTTTCTTATTGTTACTATTCCCTTCCTTCAAATTTAGTCTTGATTTAATTGTCTTGTCTTTTACTAGTTTCTTAGGGTAAAAGCAGAGATGATTGATTTTAGAGTTTTTCTTTTCTAGCATAAGCGTTTAAAGTTTTTTTTTTTTTCTAAGCATTGATTTAGCTGCATCATATAAATCTTGTTTGTTGTATTTACATTTTTTATTCAGTTAAAATATATTGTAATTTCTCTCGTGGTTTCTTTTTGACTATGACGTATTTCTGTGTTGTTTATTTCCAAATAACTTGAAGTTTTCCACATATTACTGTTACTGATTTCTGATTTAATCTCATTGTTGTTAAAGAATATACTACATGTGTTTTGTTGTTTTTGTTCTACTTCATTGAGATATGATTGACATATAAAGCTGTGTAACTTTAAGGTATGTAACATGTCTATTTGATAAATGTATATTGAAGATGATTAACACTGCAGCATTAGCTAACATATTGTGTATATTTTCAATCTACTTACATCTCAGAGCCTTCTCTTATGGCTCAGCATATCATTTATTTTAATTAGTATTGTTTGTACACTGGAAAAGAATGTACATTCTGTATATGTTTAATATAGCATTCTCTAAATATCAATTAGGTCAAGTTGATCAATAGTGATGTTCAGCTTTTCTATATTCCTGCAGAGTGTTTTCCTATTGAATTTATCAATTCCTGAGACAATAGTATTAAAGCCTTCAACTTTCGTGTGTTTCAGCTATTTCTTATTTTACATCTGTCGGTTTTGGCTTCATATATTTTAAGTTCATTAATATGTACATACATATTTAAGATTTGTATATATTTTGACAGTTTGCTTCTTTTATCATTTTGAAATGTCCTTCTATCTTTGTCAATATTCTTTATTCCATGAAGTATTTGTTCTGATATTAGTATTGCTACTCCAGCTTTCTTATGATTAGTGTTTGCATGTTATACTTTTTTACTTTCAACCTATCTGTATCTTTATATTTAAAGTGCTTTTATTCATAGACACCACATAACTGGGTCTTCTTTCTACCCAGTCCGACAGTGTCTGCCTTTTAATTGCAGTGCTTAGACCATTTACATTTAATGTGATCAATGCAACAATTGGATTTCATTCTACAATGATCCGATTCCTTTGACTCTTTGTTCCGTCTGTTCTTTGTCTTGTTTTTTTCTTTTCCCGTCTTCTTTTGCATTTTCACTATTTTGTTTTATCCCCATGTTTGGTTTTATCTACACCTCTTTATTTATTTTTAAGTGGTTGTTCTATGAATTACCATATACATCTTTATTTTTTCACAGTCTTCTTTCATATAATATTATAACACTCCATCTTTTTTTTTTTTTCAACGTTTTTATTTATTTTTGGGACAGAGAGAGACAGAGCATGAACGGGGGAGGGGCAGAGAGAGAGGGAGACACAGAATCGGAAACAGGCTCCAGGCTCCGAGCCATCAGCCCAGAGCCTGATGCGGGGCTCGAACTCACGGACCGCGAGATCGTGACCTGGCTGAAGTCGGACGCTTAACCGACTGCGCCACCCAGGCGCCCCTAACACTCCATCTTTAATGTAAAAATGGTACACTTCCATTTCTCTCTCTGTCTTTTTATTATTTTCATAATTTCACTTTTGCCTAACTAGATATGTTATAATACGTTATTTTTTAACTAGTTGATTATCATTTGATAACATTAACACATGAGAAAAAAGTCTTTTATATTTACTGACATATTTATAATTTTTATCATTCTTCATTCCTTTGTATAGATATGTTTCCTTTACTGTTTAATATTTTTGCTGGATGTAGAATTCTAATTGTTAGTAAGTCATCTATCTCTTTTTTTGTTAGCTGTCTTTTTTTCAAACCCTTTGTTCATTTTAAGAATTGAGCTTACTATCCTTTTATTATTAGTTGTAGGAGTTATTTATAGATGATGATTACCAATGTCTTGTATGCTTTGCAAACATTTCCCTCCAGTTTGTGGCTTTGCCTATCTATTTTAATAATGTCTTTTGATAAACAGTTATTTTTAAAATTTGGTCAACATATTTTTTTTATGCTTATTGCTTTCTATGACCTCAGAAAGCTTTGCCTACCATCAAATTACAAAGATATTGTCATATTTTGGGGGCACCTGGTTGGCTCAGTCGGTTAAGCAGCTGACTTCAGCTGACGTCATCATCTCATGGTTCACGAGTTTGAGCCCTGCATCTGGCTCTGTGCTGACAGCTCAAAGCCTGGAGCCCGCTTCAGATTCTCTGTCTCCCTCTCCCTCTGCCCCTCCCCAGCTTGTACTCTGTCTCTCTCTCTCTCTCTGTCTCTCAAAAAAAAATAAACATTTAAAAAACTAAAAAAAAAAGATATTGTCATATTTTTCTTCTACAAACACATGGATTTGATTTTTGTGTATAGTCTATGATCCATCTTGAGCTAATTTTTGTATAGGGTGTGAGATAGGTATATATTTAGTTTTAATTTTGCTTTTTTCAAGTTGTGGATAGTCTATATCATCTTTTCAAATCTACACTTTCACTTATAAATTTCTCTCTTTACAGATATCTTCAAGTATTTTTTTTATTTCTTTAAACATAGTGAGTGTTGTTTTAGATTTTGTGTTTGATAATTCTAATATCTGAAGTCTTTGTGCATCTGTTTCTGTTGTTCGTTGTTTCTGTTGGTTCTCATTCATAGAGTTTCATTTCCTTATTTGCCCCTTATTTATCATGTATGGAATATTATATTTGCAAAATTTTTGTGGAAATAGCCTGAGACTTACGATGAAGCTACCTTCTTCCAGACAGGATTTATATTTGCTTCTGTCAAACACTTGGGGGCACTGCCAGACTATGGCTATATTAAACCACTTCAAGTAATTTGAACTTGGGCTTTAATTATACTTGGGAGTTTTAACTTCTGGTTCACCCTTACCCTGATGGTATAGCCCAACAGGAGTACCAGCTTCCCAATAGGAAAGCTCCTCTCTAGGATGAGTTATAGGTTTTGGTTTCCTTTCCCCTCACCCCATCAGTTGTCAAAACTAAGCTACATTTCAAGGATCAGAATGTGCTCTAAGAGCAAAGGCATTTTTGAGTTAATGAAATTATCTTGGTTCTTATTTTCTTTCAGTTTGGGCCTAGAAATTTTCACTGTCTCATCATATCTTCTATGCGTTGAGAAAGCTATTTTTTACATTTTATCTAGGCTTTTTAGTTATTTCCATCAAGAGTTGATCTATTCAGAGTTCGTCTGAATAGCACAGTCTGCAATTGCTGTCTGACCAGTTTTTCCCCCCAAATGTTTAACCACTTAGTCAACAACACTTGTTGAAAAAATGCATCTTTTTCACACAGGTTTCAAATAACATATTTATGTTTTACTCAGCAAACGCATTGGTCTGTTTCTGACCCTTTTCTCTATTGCATTCATTTCTCATTATTCCCAGTAGACACCACCACAGGAAGCCTGCCTATCCCAACTCCTTTTCTTGGTTTTCTCTAACCAATAAACTAGATTTTTCAGGTGATAGGAAAGTACTCGTCTCAAATGTTGGACTAGGACAATCTCATAAATTGCTCATGGGAATGCAGAACAGTGTATGCTTTATAGAGGAGAGAGTTCAACTATATCTTTAAAAAACTATGTATGCACTTATGCTTTTTTGCAGAAATACCACTTATAAGAATTTATCTCGAATTTACACCTCAAAAAATAAAAAAATGCATGCAATATTATTTATTGCAGCATTGTGTGTAATTGGAAAATATTGAAATGACCTAAATGCCCATACATTAGAAATTGTTTAAATAAACTATCATATGTTCATGCAATGGTGAACTATTAATCTGTCAAGATGAGAAGTATCCCTATGAACCTATATAGATTTCTATGGAACATAGTTAAATGGAAAATGCAAGGTACAAAAAAGTTTGTATAGTGTGCTACCTTTTGTATAAGAAGAAACATAAGACATATACACATATATGCTTATTTTTGTGAAGAGGAACACAGGATGAACAAACTTGTAAAATTGGTTTCCTTTAGAGATTGATGGGAACTGGATGAACCATATAATATTTTGAGTATTCAAAACATTAAAGTTAAAAGACAAAAATGTAAATCACTAACTAGTATGAAACAGGAAAAAAAACTAAATGTATGTCAAAATAATAAAATAATCACTCAGAAAAAACATAATTCAAGGAACTTTGAACACAGTCCTTTATATATCTTCAATAGTCTATTAAATAAACATAAAGAATTTTTAAACTTTATTCAGTAACAACTTTGTTGCTCTTTGCGGCATCAGTGTGTTAATTGTAACCATTGCATGTATTTATATGATAGAGCAGATAAGTAAACATGTTGATTCTGTTGGGGGCAGGGTTTTCACTGTGGGAGAAGGGAGATAGAAAACGTGATATTGGGGAAGGGGAGAAACAGGAAAAGTACACAGTCCCAGAGTATTTCCCCAGATACTTATTAATTACAAAGAAGAGAAATGTTAACTTTACATGGAGAAACTGACAAACACCAATTTAAGAGATTAAAATCAACATTACTGGGGTGCCTGGGTAGCTAAGTCAGTTAAGTGTCTGACTTCAGCTCAGGTCAGGAACTCGCAGTTTGTGAGTTCGAGCCCCACGTCAAGCTCTGTGCTGACAGGTCAGAACCTGGAGCTTGCTTCAGATTCTGTCTCCCTCTCTCTCTGTTCCTCCAGAGCTCGTACTCTGTCTCTCTGTCTCTCTCAAAAATAAAAATTAAAAAAATTTTAAAAAGTCAACATTACCAATATTAGAACAAACTAATATCAGGGGCCTTATATAAGATACAAGGCACTGAAAAGAACATACCATAATTTCTGTACTATTTCTATCAAAAATGAATAACCTGCATCTAATAATAAGGAAACATCAGACATACACAAGTTGAGAAATAATGTATGAAACAACTGCTGTGTCTTCTTCAAAAATATCAAAGTTGTGAAATACAGAGAGAGGCTGACGGACTGTTCCAGATAAAAGCTCATTGAAGAGACATGACCACTGGGTGCAGTGCATGACCCTATATTGGATCGTGGAAAGGGGAAACACAGGAGACTGTTTTAAACAAAATTTTTTTAATGTTTAGTTATTTTTGAGACAGAGAGAGACAGAGCATGAATGGGGGAAGGTCAGAGAGAAGGAGACACAGAATCTGAAACAGGCTCCAGGCTCCGAGCTGTCAGCACAGAGCCTGATGCGGGGCTTGAACTCATGGACTGCGAGATCATGCCCTGAGCCAAAGTCAGCTGCTTAACTGAGCCACCCAGGCGCCCCACTGGAGACTGTTTAAATATTGACTATACATTGCATAACAAAATTTACTCTTGTTAAATTTCCTCAATTTTATAAATGAATGGTACTATAATCACAGAAGTTATTGTCCTTGTGTTTAAGTTATACACACTGAAATATTTAGTGCTAAGAGGTATGATGACTGGAGCTCACTCTCAAATGGTTCTAAGGTAATAAAATATGTATAATATGTATGTCTATATTTATATAATACATATGTAAGCGTACCTACAGACATATATGGAAAGAGTGCGTGTGCTAAAGCAAGTGTGCAAAAATGTTAACAGTGGTAAATTTGAGGTTTTTAAAATGTAAGCCACAGCAATCTGAGTCTGGCATGAAAATCAGATTTGGGCCTAGAATCTTTAGTTTATGAAGAACATGCCTTAGTGCTTTGATGTACTTTGTGTACTATATTGTCTAGAAGATGATTAACTAAAGACCAGAGGAGACAGACCTCTGGCTGGTATACCAAAAACATGGTGCAGATACTACTTTAGGAAATTGGTCCAAAGGGACTTCTGGTTAGAAATAAAGATATTAAAGATTCAAGGAAATACAATTTAAACTCATCAAATGGGCAATTATTAAAAATCTTCCAATTCAAAGAGTTGAAGAAATGGAAATTCTCATACACTGCTGGTGTGAAGTGGTAAATTCGTGCAATCATTTTGGAGATTCAATTAGTTATGAATCAGTCTGAGTTTAAGCAGGCTACAGAAACCTCACAGTTATTTGAACGAGGCAAGTGTAATATAAAGAGTCGTTACTCCCATCCTCAGAATTAATAAGGGATTGGTAGTAAGAAGTGAACTCTAAAGGAAGGGCAGATATAGGAGCAGCCACTACCCTTAGGGCTGAGATAGATGCCCAAGGAAGAGCTCACACCCTTCAGACCAGAGATCCAGACCATGTTGGAGAGGACACAGTATGGCTAACTGAATGGCAGAGAATTCATTCTGATGCCACACCAGTGGAACTTGCCAGAAATTTGCCCTCTGGAACCTGCCAGGAATCCACCCTTGAGAGTGCTGAGGAAAGCTGTTCACAGGGAGAGATGTCTTGCCAGAGTCAAAAACACCTGAGGGGTTTTGCAGGGGAAGCTTCTGGCTACTAAGTGCTGCAGGCTGCAATGCACCACAGGAGTCTGGTGCTGGAGAAGCTGCCCGTGCTGCAGAAGCCAGACACTGGAGAGGTTGCCCGTGCATTAGGAGCTTGGTGTTGGGGAAGCTGTCTACACTGCAGCAGTTGCCAAACAGGCACACCAGAACCAGGAAGCAAAATCCTTCCCCCCTGCTATGCCTCTCTCTTGCTGTCTACCGATGGAACTTAATTAACATGAAGTACCAATACTTCTGCCAGTACCATCTGGCAAAGAAAAATATTTAAAGATCCATTTTCATAGTGCAGGCAAAAATTATGAATTTGGACTTCTGTGATAATAAACAAGCTGGCACAGAAAAGCTTACGATGTGTGTCTCATACTATTGGGAGGTAATTCTCCAGAAACGAATGATCTTACCTGCTTCCTGGGTCTAAGTAGCAGGAACTATTGGATGATCTCTTTTGGGACCACCACGGAGGCATAGGTATTCTAAGTCCTTAGGTCACTTCACTCAAGAGCCAAATTTCTGGGAGAAGATGACCCAGCTTGGTTCATCCTTTGTCAGGATATCACGGTGTTCATGGCCCCACTAAGACTGCAATAAATGGAGACCAGAGCAATTTCCCTCCTCTGCCTCCCCCAACATGGAGGGGCAGTTATGGGTAAGTGTCATAGATGCCGGGTAGAAAAGCTAACAGATGCCTTTAGAACAGGGGACCTGCAAACTACAAGCGTATGGGCCAAATCTGGCTTGCCACATATTTTTGTATGGCCTGTGCAGTAAGAACAGTTTCTACATTTTTAATGGTTGGAAGCAATCAAAAGAAAAATAATATTTGATGACATATGCAAATGATATAAAATTTAAATTTTAATGCCCACAAATAAAGTTTTATTGGAACAGAGGTACACTTCTTTAGATATTGTCTATGGCTTTGTGTTCTCATGCTACGACGGCAGAATTGTGTAGTTATGACACAGGTTGTATGGTTCCCATGGGCTAAAATATTTGCAATTTGACCCTTCATGGAAAATTTTCCGTATTCTTTCCTCCTACTCTAGAGTATTTCTACTCAAAGTATGGTGTGTATACCAGCACACAGGCCCCACTCCTTATCTACTGACTCAGAGTCTACAGTATTACAGGATTCCCAAGTGATTCACATGCACATGAAAAGTCAGAGACGCACAGCTTTAGACAAGATAAATTTAGCGGGGCTTATTTTATTCCTGTGTTTATTACCATTTACCCACTGCCAATATGAGTGAGACAATACGCTTCACAGTCATTGTTCATTAGGTTCTTTCTATTTTCCAAAGTCGCAGGTATGTTAAACCTAACCTGGATAATAGAACTTTATTGTAAGGATATTGAGGAGGGAAAGAAGATCGAGATACTGTCTCAGCTGGCCTCATGAAGGTCTGTGGGAGGCATTTATCCTAGTTTGGAGATCTGAAAGTAGCCCTACTGGTCCCTAGAAGCTGTTGTAGATGGATGTGATGTTTAAGCCTCCGCTACTCCCTCTCCTACTCCACCCTTTGGTTTCTGCTTGCTCGGAATTCCTACTTTCTCAACTCCTGACCATCTTTAGGGGTCCCCGAGGAGTGCAGGTATTTTCAATACCAGAATAGAATTGGATAGCAAAGACCAGCATGCATTATATATAGAAAGAATAAGGTAAGCAGAGAAATAGAGAAAATTTTCTTCACCTCCCACCTCTCATTTTCTCTTGAATCTACTCTGGTCAATACATTTAAAGCAGAGATAATACCTATCCTTCTCAAGCTATTCCAAAAAATAGAAAGGGAAGGAAAACTTCCAGACTCATTCTATGAAGCCAGTATTACTTTGATTCCTAAACCAGATAAAGACCCAGTAAAAAAAGAGAACTATAGGCCAATATCCCTGATGAATATGGATGCAAAAATTCTCAATAAGATACTAGTGAATCGAATTCAACAGCATATAAAAAGAATTATTCACCATGATCAAGTGGGATTCATTCCTGGGATGCAGGGCTGGTTCAACATTCACAAATCAATCAATGTGATACATCACATTAATAAAAGAAAAGATAAGAACCATATGATCCTGTCAATCGATGCAGAAAAAGCATTTGACAAACTTCAGCATCCTTTCTTAATAAAAACCCTTGAGAAAGTCAGGGTAGAAGGAACATACTTAAACATCATAAAAGCCATTTATGAAAAGCCCACAGCTAATATCATCCTCAATGGGGAAAAACTGAGAGCTTTCCCCCTGAGATCAGGAACATGACAGGGATGTCCACTGTCACCGCTGTTGTTTAACATAGTGTTGGAAGTTCTGGCATCAGCAATCAGACAACAAAAGGAAATTAAAGGCATCAAAATTGGCAAAGATGAAGTCAAGCTTTCACTTTTTGCAGATGACATGATATTATACATGGAAAATCCGATAGACTCCACCAAAAGTCTGCTAGAACTGATACATGAATTCAGCAAAGTTGCAGGATACAAAATCAATGTACAGAAATCAGTTGCATTCTTATACACTAACAATGAAGCAACAGAAAGACAAATAAAGAAACTGATTCCATTCACAATTGCACCAAGAAGCATAAAATACCTAGGAATAAATCTAACCAAAGATGTAAAAGATCTGTATGCTGAAAACTATAGAAAGCTTATGAAGGAAATTGAAGAAGATATAAAGAAATGCAAAGACATTCTGTGCTCATGGGTTGGAAGAATAAATATTGTTAAAATGTCAATACTACCCAAAGCTATCTACACATTCAATGCAATCCCAATCAAAATTGAACCAGCACTCTTCTCGAAGTTAGAACAAGCAATTCTAAAATTCATATGGAACCACAAAAGGCCCCGTATAGCCAAAGTAATTTTGAAGAAGAAGACCAAAGCAGGAGGCATCACAATCCCAGACTTTAGCCTCTACTACAAAGCTGTCATCATCAAGACAGCATGGTATTGGCACAAAAACAGACACATAGACCGATGGAATGGAATAGAAACCCCAGAACTAGACCCACAAACGTATGGCCAACTAATCTTTGACAAAGCAGGAAAGAATATCCAATGGTAAAAAGACAGTGTCTTTAACAAATGGTGCTGGGAGAACTGGACAGCAACATGCAGAAGAATGAAACTAGACCACTTTCTTACACCATTCACAAAAATAAACTCAAAATGGATAAAGGACTTGAATGTGAGACAGGAAACCATCAAAACACTGGAGGAGAAAGCAGGAAAAGACCTCTCTGACCTCAGCCACAGCAATTTCTTACTTGACACATCCCCAAAGGCAAGGGAATTAAAAGCAAAAATGAACTATTGGGACCTCATGAAGATAAAAAGCTTCTGCACAGCAAAGGAAACAATCAACAAAACTAAAAGGCAACCAACGGAATGGGAAAAGATATTTGTAAATGACATATCGGACAAAGGGCTAGTATCCAAAATCTATAAAGAGATCACCAAACTCCACACCCGAAAAACAAATAGTCCAGTGAAGAAATGGGCAGAAAACATGAATAGACACTTCTCTAAAGAAGACATCCGGATGGCCAACAGGCACATGAAAAAATGCTCAACATCACTCCTAATCAGGGAAATACAAATCAAAACCACACTCAGATATCACCTCACGCCAGTCAGAGTGGCCAAAATGAACAAATCAGGAGACTATAGATGCTGGCGAGGATGTGGAGAAACAGGAACCCTCTTGCACTGTTGGTGGGAATGCAAACTGGTACAGCTGCTCTGGAAAACAGTGTGGAGGTTTCTCAAAAAATTAAAAATAGACCTACCCTATGACCCAGCAATAGCACTGCTAGGAATTTACCCAGGGGATATAGGAGTACTGATGCATAGGGGCACTTGTACCCCAATGTTTATAGCAGCACTCTCAACAATAGCCAAATTGTGGAAAAAGCCTAAATGGCCATCAGTTGATGAATGGATAAAGAAATTGTGGTTTATATCCACAGTGGAGTACTACGTGGCAATGAGAAAGAATGAAATATGGCCCTTTGTAGCAACGTGGATGGAACTGGAGAGTGTGATGCTAAGTGAAATAAGCCATACAGAGAAAGACAGATACCATATGTTTTCACTCTTATGTGGATCCTGAGAAACTTAACAGAAACCCATGGGGGAGGGGAACGAAAAAAAAGAAAAAAAGAGGTTAGAGTGGGAGAGAAAGCCAAAGCATAAGAGACTCTTAAAAACTGAGAACAAACTGAGGGTTGATGGGGGGTGGGAGGGGGGGAGGGTAGGTGATGGGCATTGAAGAGGGCATCTTTTGGGATGAGCACTGGGTGTTGTATGGAAACTAATTTGACAATAAATTTCATATAATAAAAAAAAAAAAAGAATCTACTCTGGTCAGATTGTACTCTCACCTCTCCACTGCAACTGTTCTCATCAATGCCATTGATGACCTTCACATTGGTGAATTCAACAGTCAATTCTCAAGTCCTCGTCTTGATTGACCTTTCAGCAAATTTGACACAGTTAATTAGTCTCCTCAAAACACTGTCTTCATTTGGCTTCCAGATCCTCCTTATTTCCCCCGAGTCACTGGCTGCCTGCGTTTCTGCAGTCTCCTTTAATCACTCCCATGGTGACCTCATTCTATCTAATGGCTTTAAATACTATCCATATTCTGATGATTCCTAAATGTATCAGCTTCTCCCTGACCAAGGATTCCTATATATGATTGTGTACTTACCTTCTCCTCTCAGATGTTTAAATGTAATAAGTCCAAAATCAAAGTCTCAATCTACTAATTCCCTCTCCGACACACTCCAAAGATTTTGTTTCTCCTACAGTCTTGTCTAATTCAATAAGGTCACCACCATTAACAAGGTGTTCAAGACAAAAACCTTGGAGCCATCTCTGATTCCTTCTTTCTCTCACATCCCCATATTTAACCCACCAGCAAATCCTATGAATTTCACTTCCTAAATGTACTCAAACTCCAATCACTACCTCCACCACAAATATTCTATCACAAGTTGCCATCATGTTTTCCTTGGATTATTGTAATAGTCTCCTAACTTGCCTTCTATTCTCCATGCAGTGTTCAGAGTGTTAAAAATCCTCAGTGACTTTTGTCACACTTAAAATAAAAATCCAAGGTCTTTGCCACGTTCTACAAGGTCTTCCATAATGTGCACCTCCCACTACCTCTCTGACTTCGCTCTCCCCTTTCCTCACTATGCTCCAGCCACAGGAAACTTTCTTTGAGGCCTCAAACACTTTGCACCTGCTCTCTCCACAGAACCTTTGCTTTTGCAGTTTCATGTGGAAAAGCCCTTCCCTAGATAACTGCACGGCTCACTTTCTCACTTCTTTCAGATTTCTGCTCAAATGTCTCTTCAGTAGAAAGGCCTTCCTTGAACACCACATCCAAAAATAGCATAATCTGGCCATTACTCTCTATCCCCTTATCTGCTTTATTTTTCTTTATGGCAGTTAGCACTGACATTATATAGCTACTGAGTTTCAGCAACTCTGAGATGTTATCCGTTGAAAGATGGACCATTATTTTATACGCCCATCAAGAAAGAGAAACTCTGACAAATAAAATTCACATCATCTTTCTTATCACTTAGAATTTTTATTTTAGACTCATTGAAAAAACCCTTTCAGACTTATTTAGGCTTATTTTTTTTTTAAAAAAAATCATATATCCTTCACACACGAAAAGAAAACTATAAGCAAAATAAATCAGTTAAATTATATCTAAGACATCTTTATATTCAGAATTTAATATTCTGATATAGTCTTCAACTCATACTCAATGTCAGTGACTTTCCACACAGTATCTCACTAATAAAATGTAACATAGCTTCATCTACTTGTGGGTGTCTTCCTTTTTTCAAACCCGTAGAGCAAGAAATATGGAATTGTGGTCATTCTTTAAACGATCTTACTTGCTCCCCCAATATCAAATTTACATCTCATTTCTCTATTTCTGAGCCTGGCTGTCTACACAATAACTTCTTTTTCAGCCATATAAGAATACCATCTTTGGAAGACATTTTAAGCAGTGTCTAAACTCCTCTTAGACAGTTTCATCAGTGCACACAATTCAATCATGCTTATAGTAATAAACAGATATAACTAAGATCATGGAGGGAAACAACTCTGTGATGGCAGTCTATCTAACTGTATGTATAAGGTGTCAGTGACTGTAAGATGTATTCCGTTTTCAGAAATCTAAAACTGTGGGGAAAAAATGCATATCTTCAAATCAATTAAATACAATAATGTATTTGTCCCTCCCACCAGAATGTGAATGTTAGCAGGGAATTGGATCGTTTTGTTCACTGGCTATATTCTCATCATCTAGAAAAATATTTGGAAAATAATAGAAGCTCAAGAAGTGTTTGTTGAATAAATGAATGTATAAATTTCTGCCTCCGTTACTAACAGTGGACTCCAATACTTCATAATTAAACCCTAAGACAGAGAATTCAACTGGTTTAGTCACCATCCAGTAAAAGGTACCCCTGCTCTGGGGGGAAGATCTATTTCCAGGCACCTGATAGACTCCTAATTAGCCATCTAGTCATTCACACCTGTAGACGACCACCTTTGACATTAGCACCCACCTCACAGCTTTGCCTGCAGTAATCATGACTTCCGGGGAAAACCTAGAGAAAGACAGGCAAACACAGCTCTCAGAAATTTGTGAGACTTTTATTACAATTACCTGTGAAACCCTCAAAGAAGGCCATGGACAAGGCAAGCACTTCAAAGCCTCAAAAAAAAAAAAAAAAAAAAAAGTATAGAGAAACTGGAAGGAACTCCCCTGGTCAGCCTAATAGCCATTTGTTTTTGGTTTTGTTTTTATTTAATCCCCATGACAACCTTTTGAGGTAGAAATTCTTTTCAATACTTTAGAGATAAGAAAATTAATACATCTCTTAGTCAACGCCACATAATGGCAGATTTTAATGGAGATTTGTGTATTTCTACTTTGCTATGCATTTTCCAGGTGCCAAGCACAGGGCTAGGTGATTCAGTGGTGAACAAAAGCAACCATTAATCCTGAGCTCACTGAATTTTGAGACAGTGATCAAAGGAATCTTAGTCCACATACTCAACATGCATCCAAATATGGTTCTCTAAATATACTTACTTCTGACTGTAAGCATTTATCTTATGAGGCTTAGTCACTTCAGTGTCTCTCTTCCTGACTACACACATTCAGACCCTAAGCTGGCCACAGGTGTTAGAGTCTAAGGTGACACCAAAGCATTTGGAAGCCCTTCCAGTCCTCAGATTATATTGGTTTTTGTTCAAGATATTCATTACCTTTGTACATATAGTTCCATTCTGTCAGAAAGTTCTACTTTTATCATGAAGGAAGTAGCAGCATCTTGCCTAAGCTACAAACCCATGACTGGTATCCTTCTTCCCTAGACACGTCATGTAGCCACACCTTCTTCAGACTTTCACCTCTCCTGAGAAACTGCCACAAACTCACGGGCCCCTTTCTCCTTCACAGTCTGTAGAATTTGCTGCCCTTCTTGTCAGTCCCTCGAAATCCCTCTCCTTCTCCCCTGCAGTCACACTGCAAAAGCTCTTCAGTGAGTATTACCAAAATATGGTTGACTTCAGCCATCTTCTGCCGAAACCTCTGATTGAGGGATTAAAATGCCTGGCTACTTACATGAAGTAGGGTAAAAAGAAGACTATAGGGGAACCAGAAATTATCATTCTTCTCATAGTTTCTTCATCCAGGTGTCCCCCAAAAGAGTGGAACCTAGTCTCTGTTCCAAATTGGGTTTTCCACATTTTCACATATGAAGCAGCACCTGGTTTGAGACTAAGTGTTTGACTTTATTCCTAGCTGCTTAAGTAAGATGCCTCCCTTGTCCTGCTGCTTTATGCTTCTATGCAGTATAGGTATCCCCAGGCCCAAAGGTATGTCATAAAGTCAGAGGAGGAAGGTCGGAGGTCTAAGGATTATCCGATATTTTGTATAGTTATCTAATATCATGTTTCCTATAACCCACATTAAAATGGAAGAATGACATATAGTTTAATTTGATTTCATTCATACACTGATTCCAAAAGGAATGTGAAGCAGCTAAGGAATGTAAGGAAGATATTTAATGACAAACACTGAAAGGGAAAGGGCTTGCTGCCTAACCTGAAAATTCAATTTAGCAGAGTGGTTCATTCAGAATGTTCCAGTTAAGTGAGATTTAATTATGCTTTATGTTTGTATTTACTAATGCAGCATTTGTTCTTACTTATATAGTAGAGAGAGCTCTTGAATGATTTGTCAAGCTGGACAGAAAGAGGTTTTGTTTTTGTTTTTGTTCTTTTGCAATGAGATAATTGGCATTCTCCTGTTACTCTTCTAAAGTTTCAGACATTTACTAGCCATAAAAACGACGGGGAGAGAAGGGAGGCAGGAAATGTCAATAGCATGGTTTCAAATATATTACCTGGCCAAACATTTTTAAAACAATATAAACTAAAATATTCTACTTCATATGGAGAGAATTGGTGTTAACAGCTTTATTTTTAACAGTCTTAGTGTTGGCTGAAGTAACAAAGACCAACAATAAAACAGTGATTTCAAAATCCCTGTGTTCTGAGGGGAGGTGCTAGACCACCGCTATAAAACCCAATTATTTAAACCCTTATGCCATTACCCACCTGAGGGCATAAATTTATTGAAGTTATTTTTGAGGAATCTCCCTACTGTTTCCATAGCTACTGCACTATTTTTTCTTAAATTTTTATTTTATTTACGTTGAGAAAGAGAGAGAAAGATCTGGGGAGGGGGCGGGAGGAGAAAGAGAATCCTAAGCCCCTATGTGGGGCTTAAACTCATGAACTGTGAGATCATGACCAGAGCCGAAATCTAGAGTCCGACGCTTAATCAACTGAGCTGCCCAGGCGTCCCATAGCTGCTGCACTATTTTACATTCCCAACAGTGTAAGAGGGTCGCGATTTCTCCACATCCTCGCCGATACTTGTTGTCTGTTTTTTTTGTTGTTGTTGTTGTTGTTTTGTTTTTAATAACAGCCATCCTAACATCATGCTAAGTAAAAT
Organism: Lynx canadensis; assembly: GCF_007474595.2. Lineage (NCBI taxonomy): Eukaryota > Metazoa > Chordata > Mammalia > Carnivora > Felidae > Lynx > Lynx canadensis. Next base: position 117,990,374 of record NC_044307.1, on the reverse strand, counting down.
AAGCCAAGGATAGAAGGATAAATATTGCATGATTCCACTTATGTGAGGAATCTAAAACAGCCAAACTTACAGAAGCAGAGTAATATGGTGAGGACCTGAGGGAGAAGGGAAATAGAAGTTGCTGTTCAACGATTCTAATGTTTCAGATATGCAAGATGAATCGGTTCTAGAGATCTGCAGTGCAACATAATGTCTTTAGTTAACAATACTGTATTGTGCACTTAAACATTTGCTAAGTATTCTTAACACACCCACACATGAGGGTGGAGAGGTGGAGGGAATTTTGCAGGTGATAGATATGTTTATTGACCCTTCTTGTGGTGTACGTGGACACCTAAACGTATCAAGTTGAATACCTTAAATATGCACAGTTGTTTTGGATGTCAATTGCCTCAATAAAGCTAATTTTGAAGAATGAGACATACTTAGAGTGAACTCTGCAGACAAATAAGAAAACATGTTCTAATCCTACTCTAATTCCCATTCATACCAGGGATAGGACACGAGCTCCTTGAAACAATGTCAAATAGCCTTGAATGACTATATAAGTGTATAATTACTTCTCTTTGCTCTTTTCTCCAGTTAATTGTTTTAGAATGCCCAGGCTCTTTTCTACACATAGTTCTGTCTTTGTGGTCCTCATCTGCATACCGTTTGCCCCTGCAGCCTAAAATGTAGATAAATTTTGTTTTTTAAAAAAAATGGACTTTATTTTTTAGAGCAGTTTTACGTTCCAAGCAAAATTGAGCAGAAGATACAGAGACTTCCCATATACTCCCTGGAAAGTATGTAATATATAATATATAAGTATGTATGTATTGTGTATACATATATAATATACACATACATATGTATGCATGGTGGTAAAATATACACAATAAAATTTATCATTTTAACATTTTTAGGTGTGCAGTCAGGGGTTTTAAGTGCATACATACCGTGGTGCAACTATCCCCATCATCAATCTCCAAAATTTTTCATCATCCTTAAACTGCAATTGTACCCATGAAACAATAATTCTCCATTCTTCCTCCCCCTAGCCCTGGCAACCACCATTCTACTTTTCGTCTTGATTAAGTTGACTACTCGAGGTACCTCAGGTAAAGTGGAATCAGACAATACTTGTCCTTTGGAGCTGGCCTTTTCACTTAGCATAATGTTTTCAAGGTTGTTGGTTGTCGCATGCGTCAAGAGTTCCTTTGTTTTAAAGGCTGAATAACATTTCATTGGCGTATATACCACTTTTTGTGTATCTATTCATCTAATGATGGACATTTGGGTTGTTTCCACCGTTTAGCTATTGTGAATAAATACTGTCACTCAAATTGGGAGTCTTCCCCTGATGACTTTCTCTGAAATAAAACCTTCCCTAACCCTCTCATCCCTTGCTGTCCTTATTACTGGGCTGGCTGTGGGCTCACTACGGAATATGGAATCACCACACCACACTTACTTGTTCTTAACTCAGAATCTTATAATGTTTTCTGTCCTCATCCAGAGTACAAAATCGAAAGTCTTTCTTTTCCCACAAGACTGTACACCATGGGATTTCAGAAGGAAGTTAGTGCCTCTAAAATGACAGCCATCCAAAGTTTCTCTTTATTCTTCCTTGTCTGGAAAGGAGTTGTTTGCTACTTTCCTATAACAGAAAGATTCTGTTCTGCCTCACACCATTTGATGGTTTTTCACTGCTCCTTAGATCCTACAGCCTGACCTGCATAGGTGCTGAGGAAACCCAACACCGCAATCAGGCAAACAACTCACCGTAGGATACATTTAGTGTTGAGAAGCAAATTAGTAGTGCAGAAAATCTACTGGGAAAATGTGTCAGAACACAGAGCAAAATACAAAGAGGAGGAATTAATGAGGGAAAAGAAAAGAGGGGACAGATCCAGGAAACCCAACAAGGGATGAATTCAACATGTGGGACTCCTCCTGGAACTCAGAAGAAGGCAAATTGGGAGTAACAATTTAAATAATAAGATGAAATTTCCCTGAGTAGCAAGAAACATGAGTGTATGGATGAACAGGGTTTACCAAACTTTAGGGAAGATTACTTTAAAAAACAAAAAAAAGACACAACTTTGACTTCTAGCCATGCTGGAATTAGAGGAATTGGATTTACCCTCCCACATTGAGTAACTACAACACCTGACGACATATACATCATAATAGGAATCACTGAGAAAAAGGAAATAAATGAGGTGAGCTCTGTGAATGTCCCCACTTACTGCCTAGAAGAGTTTGAATATCATATTGAAATTCCTAAAATTTAAGAATAAAAAAATTACAAAACAGAGAGGACAGGGCATGTGGGAGATCGAGGAAGTAAAAACATTCTTGTTCTCAGATGTGGGGAGGAGAGAAATGAACACAGAAAGTAGGTAGGATTCGATACAGTTGTTCATATATTCTGATATTATAATAGATAAGTATGGACTTAGCTATAGCTTTAATTACCAGCATAATTTAAAAGAGAGACAAAATTCTAAATTCCCAAGTTTGAAAAAGCAATGAAGAAAAATTCTGCATAGGCAGAATAGGTAATAAAGAGAAAATAGTAATAAGATAGTAAAATATAAAGAAAGCATATGACATGATGGCGGAATAAAATGAAGAATATCAGTTCTCACTAAATTTCTTATGGCCATATTAAAAAACAATTTTATTTATTTATTTATTTATTTTTTAATATTTTTTTTTAACATTTATTTACTTTTGAGACAGAGAGAGACAGAGCATGAACGGGGGAGGGTCAGAGAGAGAGAGGGAGACACAGAATCTGAAACAGGCTCCAGGCTCTGAGCTGTCAGCACAGAGCCCGACACGGGGCTCGAACTCACGAACCGCGAGATCATGACCTGAGCTGAAGTCAGACGCTTAGCCGACTAAGCCACCCAGGCGCCCCTAAAAAACAATTTTAAAATGAAACTCACTTGCAACAAGTTTGCAAAGATATGTCAAAAATGAGATATTGACAAATACATGCCAGGTAAATACAAACAGAATGCAGGTGTGAAAATACCAATAAGAAACTTGGTCAAGAATATTAAACAGAACTGAGACATTATTTAATGGTGACACATACCATTCACCTAGACTTAGGAAAGTGTGCTCCCATAATTTATGCACTACATTTTATGTACAGAACAACAGAGCCATCAAATACATAAAAAGGCTCTATAAGTACAGCTAGATCTTAAAAGAAATATAGTGGAAGAATTTAATATACCTTTTCCAGAACTTGATAGCTCAAGTAGACAAATAATAAGTAAGGACATAGATTATTTTAATAATACAATCAACAAGCTATAAAAAACTATGTCTTACATCAGAGAACATATATTTTCTGCTTAGCTCCATGAATAAAAATTAATCATGTTCTTGGCTACAAAGAAAACCATAAATTTTAAAAAGTAGAGATTTTACAGACTTCATTTTCTGATAATAATTCAACAAAGTTAGAGATAAAAAAATAAATAATCCTTGAAAAAATTAACTCCTTGGAAATGAAAATATGCTATTTTTTTAAAATCCTAAATCAAAGAGGAAATCAAAACCAAAGGAAAAAAACGATCTAAAAAGAAACAAAACTGAGGACTCATAATATCAAAACCTGTGTAAACACATGAACACATGTGCTGGGTGTGGAGCCTGCTTAAGAATCTCTTTCTCTCTCTCTGCCCTTTTCTCCCGCCCCCTGCTCGCTCGCACATGCTCTCTCTCTCTCTCTAAAATAAAAACAAACAAAAAAGCACACAAATAAGTAAATAAATGAAAACCTCTACAAGCATTTGGAAAGATGATCAAACTTAACCATTTGAGAATGCACTGAGTCCATAGCGATTTTCAACTGATAGTAACATTTAAAAAATAGATAAGATGAATCTTATTTTATGCTAATACTTATCTTAATATTAATATTATTTCACACACTTAGTACTTATTCTAGTATTAGTATTCATAAATACTAATTTTAACTATGCCAACTCATAGGGAAAAAAACCAAGCTCCTCCGTTTCTTTATGAAACTGATTTGAACTTAAACCAGCACCCATTACAGAGCATAAAGCAGGTAGAATGAAAATCATATATGCCGAATTTACTAACAGATATATCAGTGGTCCTTGACTTAGTATGGTTGGACTTACAATTTTTTTACTTTAGGATGGTGCCAAAGCAACATGCATTCAGCAGAAACCATACCTGGGGTTTTGAATTCTAATCTTTTCCCAGGCTAGTGATGTGAAGGACCATGCTCTCTTGGCCATGGCAAGGAGCTAACGCTGCCATTCAGCCGTGCAATCATGAGATAAACAACCGATATGATTAGAACCATTCTTTTTTTCACTTTTAGTACTGAACTCAATAAATTACATAAGATACTCAACACTTTTTTATAAAGTAGGCTTTGTGTTAGATGATCTTGCCCAACTGGGGGCTCCTGGAAGCGCTCTGAGCACGTTTCAGGTGGGCTAGGCTAAGCCATGATGTTCAGTAGGTCAAGGGCATTAAACGCATTTCGACTAAGTACGTTTTCAACTTGCGATGGGTTTATTGGAATGTAACTCCATCATAAGTTGAGGAATATCTACAGATGCAGATTTTCTAAATAAATTATTAATAAATGGAATAGCAGTGCGTCAAACGAATGCTACATAACCAAGTAGTTTGTTCTAGGAACGTGTGAATGATTCAAATCCAGGGAATCTTTCAATATAATCACTACATCAATAAATTAAGGGAGAAAGCCATGAATGTATCATAGATGCTAAAAATATTTTGATAAAGAACCTCCTAATGCTAAATGTAAAATAGGAATTTCAAATATTACTGAAATATGATACAGGCTATTTACCAACACAAGCACAATTATCGTATTAATCAATATTAAGAATACTGCCAGAATAAGCTTAATGAAGTGAAAAGGCCAAGTCCCTCTGTAATCAATAGCTATTCTAAAACTTAAAAACCTCACTTCGCAAAGATTCTTCATGTGGTACTCCTCTGGACCAAGACTGTGAGTACTTTATATAGCCTGAATGTATTCCTTTGACGGCTTTCAAATATATGGTATTAGTATCCCTTTCAAATTGCCTTTTTTAACTTTCCTAACTTATGATAAGGTCAATCTTCTCCTTCCCGTGGGACCTTTATACATTTATTAGATGTCGTCACATGAAGCTGCTCGTTGAGTCAGACTTGGTTACTGATCTATGCAAAAGTGTTAGTTTCATATTATAGCTTACTTGAGAAATAGAAAACAGTTTAATGCGTTAACAGCTAAAGACAGAACCTCTATCATATATACAAAGGATCGAAAAGACCAGCACAAACAAAAACACAATTTAAGTGAATTCTTTTAGCTATAGACATTTGTAGCTGCTGGATCTCTTGCTGAATTTAAGCCAATGGTCTCTACGACTGTTTTTGTGAATTCCACCAGGACATAAATGAAATTTTGTGAGCAAAGTACAACATTACAATAGAAGTAAAATAGTTCATATGATACATTCATACTCCTAGATGAGTCAGATATTTAATCATGCACCTACAAGTCTTTTTTTTTTTCTATTTTTAATGTTTTTTATTTATTTTTGAGACACAGAGAGAGAGACAGAGTATAAGCCAGGGAGGGGCAGAGAGAGAGGGAGACACAGAATCCGAAGCAGGCTCCGGGCTATGAGCTGTCACCACAGAGCCCGACAGGGGACTTGAACCCATGAACCATGAGATCATGACCTGAGCCCAAGTCAGATGCTTAGCTGACTGAGCCACCCAGTCATCCCACATGCATCTACAAGTCTTTTCACCACATAATAAACTCGTATAGAATATTTGACCTAAAAGGGAATGGACATATCATATTCAATATTTTCCTCATAACTTTAGGAGAGAAAAATGAAATATGCTATCTCCCTGAAGTAAAGTTTCTCAGAGGAATTCCGATGCTTTCACTGAGCTAGAACCCTATCTAAATCTTAGTGACAGAAATATTTAACCTTATACCAACACTACCACAACCCAAACACAAAAAAAAGAAAATTGAAAGCACTTCTCATAACAGACATTTTATTTTCTTTGGTCATTTTTTCTGTGTATGTATGATTCCTCAAGCCACCCCACTGTGAAGTTAAACATAGGACCGCTTCAACAAAGTCACCTCTGTTTTGCTGCCTTGGGAAAGCACCAGACCACAGAACCCCTGGAAAATCTTGCCCTGCTCCCAATGTGTTGGTATGGTTTCCAGAGGGTGTCCCTACAGGTGCCCAGATGCCAGGCCAGGTGGTTGCCCCCAGACCCCATGGCTGTTTCTGCAGGGTCCGTTGCTTTTTACTGCTGAGAACTGCCCTAACCCGCTGAAGCCTTCAAAGCTCCAAGCCAGGGGCAGGACCCCAGACAAGCAGGAAAGAAAGCCTCCCTTCACATCGTGTCTTTTTTTTTTTTTTTTTTTTTAATATATGAAATTTATTGTCAAATTGGTTTCCATACAACACCCAGTGCTCATCCCAAAAGATGCCCTCTTCAATGCCCATCATCTCCCCTCCCCTCCCTCCCACCCCCGACAACCCTCAGTTTGTTCTCAGTTTTTAAGAGTCTCTTATGCTTTGGTTCTCTCCCACTCTAACCTTTTTTTTTTTTTTTTTCCTTCACATCGTGTCTTACATCCTGCCATGTACATGCTAAAACAGGGCTGCTGGCTGATATAGGCATTTTGCAAGGCTTTCCTTTAAGCAGCTCTTCTCTTTTTGCATAAAGTCCTCTGCTTTCCCCCACCAGCTCCAAGTCTCTGGAGACCCAACCAGGGCGGGTGCGGGGGCACACACTCATCCTGGGCGTCTTCGCCTAGCCAACTTTGTTTTCCCTTTACACCTAGAATGAGTTATTTTCTAGGAGGTTCCTTCGTTCCCACAAGCGAATTGAAAGCAGCCCAGAAGGCCAGCCGCCAGTTCCTTAGGCCTGCTCAGACTTGCTTACCTCGCAGAAGGAAGGTGACACACAAGGCAAACTGAGAAGCCCTCCTACACAGATCGCTTTGCTGTTCATGGAAGAGGGGTGGTGCTGTCCGCAGTCTTCATCCTGCTTCCTTACGTTTAATGCCCTGTCACACGTGCTTTCCTTACCGCTTAAAACATGATTTTTTCCTTCCTACAAAAAAATTCTGTCTTACGAAGAAGTCATCATGTATTTAACTAGATTCCTATTGTTAGGCACGGAAATTTCCAATTTTCCTGTAAAACATAATTGCAATGAACATCCTTTAATTAAAAAAAACCCACAACTTTGGGTTTCTCTGTGGTTATTTCTACAGAATAAATAGCTGGAAATTGAATTACTTTGCCTTGGTCTGTGCATCGAGTTGCTCTCCAGAAAGTCAAATAATTTTTATTTCTAGCACTGTACGAATGTCTAATTTTTCTACTTTAGCCAGGGATTACTGTAATGTTTTAATGTTTTCCAATTTGCTATAAAAATTATGTTATCTAAATGTATATTTCTTTTAACAAAAACAAATTTTAATATTTTTCCCTATAAATATTGGTCAGCTTTATTTTTTCTTTTGTTAAAAAACATGTGCTTGCATGTTTAAAAAAAACATTGGAGACAGAACAGTTTAAGAAAATTTCTTAATTTTGTTAAGAAAAGTGCTTAATTTTCTTAAGAAATTTAAGAAAATTTCTTAATGTTCTTGAGAAAATTTCTTAATGTTCTTAAGAAAATTTCTTAATTTTCTTAAATTTTCTTAAGAAAATTTCTTAATTTTCTTAAATTTTCTTAAGAAAATTAAGGGGTACCTGGGTGGCTCAGTCTGTTAAGCCTCTGACTCAATTTCAGCTCAAGTCATGCTCTCACAATTTGTGGGGTTGAGCCCCACAGCAGGCTCTGTGCTGACAGTGCAGAACCTGCTTGGGATCCTCTCTCTCTGCCCCTCCCCTGCTTGTGCCCTCTCTCTCTCTCTCTCTCTGGCTCTCAAAATAAATAAATAAACTTAAAAATTTTTTAACACATATAAGGGAAAACAAAGATGTAGAAAATTAAATCAACAATGTCTCAATCACCACTTTACGCTGTATACAGTCTAAGAAATAAAAATTAACAGTAGAGTTGATGTCCCCATGAATTCTTTCCCACTCTTCTCCTTCTCTCTTCTCCAGAGAGAAGCTTTATTTGCACATGCCCATGAGCGCACACACACACGTGCACACATCCACAAAGTTAATACATTCATATATCCTCGTGAATATGTTTAAATACTTATCATCTTTATTAGTTTTTTATTTGAGTATATTTGACACACAATGTTACATTAGTTTCAGCCATACAACTTAGTGACTTGAAAAGTTTATACCTTATATTATGTTCACCACAATGTAGCTACATCTGTTCCATTATATCAGTAATATAATATCACTGACTCTATACTTGATGCCGTGCCTTTTATTCCCATGGTTTATTCATTCCATAATGGAAAATCTGTATCTCACTCTCCCCTTCGCCCATTTTTCCCAACCCCCCATCATCTAGTTACCAGCAGTTTGTTCTCTGTATTTATAGGTGTGGTTCTGCTTTTTGTTTGCTTATTCATTTTTTTTAATCCACTTTTGAATAAAACTTATGTTTTTTATGGTTTTTTTTATTCCACTTATGCATAGAACCACAGAATATTTGTCTCGGTCTGACCTATTTCACTTAGCCTGGTACCCTCTAGGTGTATCCATGTTGTCTCAAATGGCACATTGCATTTCACCATTGAGTATGATGTTAGCTGTGGGTTTTTCATATATGGCCTTTGTTATGTTGAAGTATGTTCTCCTAAACCCCACTTTGTAGAGTTTTTATTATAAATGCATGTTGAATCTTGTCATAATGCCACTTCTCTAAAGAAGACATCCAGATGGCCAACAGGCACATGAAAAGATGCTCAATGTCGCTCCTCATCAGGGAAATACAAATCAAAACCACACTCAGATATCACCTCACGCCAGAGTGGCCAAAATGAACAAATCAGGAGACTATAGATGCTGGCGAGGATGTGGAGAAACGGGAACCCTCTTGCACTGTTGGTGGGAATGCAAACCGGTACAGCCGCTCTGGAAAACAGTGTGGAGGTTTCTCAAAAAATTAAAAATAGACCTACCCTATGACCCAGCAATAGCACTGCTAGGAATTTACCCAGGGGATATAGGAGTACTGATGCATAGGGGCACTTGTACCCCAATGTTTATAGCAGCACTCTCAACAATAGCCAAATTATGGAAAGAGCCTGGATGTCCATCAACTGATGAATGGATAAAAAAAATTGTGGTTTATATACACAATGGAGTACTACGTGGCAATGAGAAAGAATGAAATCTGGACATTTGTAGCAATGTGGATGGAACTGGAGAGTGTTATGCTAAGTGAAATAAGCCATACAGAGAAAGACAGATACCATATGTTTTCACTCTTATGTGGATCCTGAGAAACTTAACAGAAACCCATGGGGGAGGGGAAGGAAAAAAAAAAAGAGGTTAGAGTGGAAGAGAGTCAAAGCATAAGAGACTCTTAAAAACTGAGAACAAACTGAGGGTTGATGGGGGGTGGGTGATGGGTATTGAGGAGGGCACCTTTTGGGATGAGCACTGGGTGTTGTATGGAAACCAATTTGACAATAAACTTCATATATTGAAAAAAAAAAGAATCTTGTCATAATGCTTTTTCTGCCTCTATTGAAATAACCATATAATTTTTATCCTTCATTTTATTTTTTTATTTTTTTAGCATTTATTTATTTTTGAGACAGAAAGAGACAGAGCACGAGTCGGGGAGGGGCAGAGAGAGAGGGAGACACAGAATCTGAAACAGGCTCCAGGCTTTGGGTTGTCAGCACAAAGCCCGACGTGGGGCTCGAACTCAGACCATGAGATCATGACCTGAGCCGAAGTCAGATGCTCAACCAACCAAGCCACTCAGGTGCCCCTATCCTTCATTTTATTGACGTGGTGTATGATGTTGATTGATATGCAAGTATTGAACGATCCTTGCATCCCTAGAACAAATCCCACCTGATCATGGTAGATGTTCTTTTTGATGTATTGTTGTATGTACTTTGCTAATATTTTGTTAAGGACTTTTGCATCTATGTTCCTATTATACTGTTAAGATACTATTGTGCTATTTGTCTTTACATTTTCTTAAGTTTTTGATTTACAGAAGTTATTTTCAAAACTTTAAAAGTCAACTCAACTTCTCCTTTCTTGAGATATTTTAGGAAGATCCTTTTCACCCCAATATCAGATATCCATCTATGCTTTGTGCCGATATTCTAATAGTTGTTTTTATACTTAATTCTTCCTATGTCTAGAACTCAAAATTATGTATGTTATGAATTAATGTTCCAACAGAATTAATCCCAAAATAGCTTCTTTGCAGGGACACCTTCAATTTTCAGATGAGGAAACAAATCTCAGAGGGTTTTTTGTTTTTTGTTTTTTTTGCTCAAATAAAGTCTAGAATTTAAACATCATCCTTAGCCCAAGTTCATTGCTCTTACCTCCTCTCATTTTTCTTTCCAAACCATAAACAAATGGGTGAGGGTCTCAATGATCTGAATAATTTCCTAGCTGTGATCTCAAACATCATTTGCCCAAGTACACCAGCCTAGAAAAAAAGATTATTTTCCAGAATAGGTATAGAGTTTTTATCCAGAAAGCAGATCAAATATCACTGTGTTGTAGACCAGTGGCTACAATAGAGCCAAATATAAAACACATAACTTGTTTTCTTATAAACTCTGTTCTAGTCTTCAGTGAAACAGAACAAAAGTCTCTCTAAAACCTGGTCAACAAATCGGATCCTAATTCAGCGCTTACAATGTGCCAAGTACTAGTCTGAGGGCTTTGCATGCACTAATTCACCAAAGCCTTGCAATAGCACTGTGATACAGGTTCTTTCTTTTAAATCTCTAAGTTGCAGGTGAGGAAACTGAGGCAGAGAGAAAATAAGTAATTTACACAAGTTTTGTTACACGTTGCAAGCAGTAGGGCTGGGATTTGAACTTTGGCATCCTGATTATAGAGTCTGCACAAGCTGCTTCTTATAGTAATTGTAATATGTGGCTCCAAGGCAGTGGTCACAGGTGCTAATCTGGCAGAAATAGGTTTTGGAGCAATCTTGAGTTCTCCACATCTGTCAGATGTATTTTATGGTAACAGGCCAGGGGGAGATATTCTGATTTTAAACAATTCTAGGTCCTCCAGCTGCCTGTCTACACACACACGGTTCTCTCTTAAAATTATATATATACATATGTACATACATATTTATTTATTTCAATGACACAGTATAATAACCTTCATAGAAAGCAGATCTCTAAAGAAAACAATTAGAATATAGAAACCATTATCTATAAAAGTAGGTAAATAATGAGAGCAAGAGAGAAAGAGAGAGAGGATGGAGAGCTAGTGACACATGAAGCTGACAGTTTTATTATGACCCTAAGGGACAAGGCTTATTATAGGCAATGAACTATATTGGTTTACAGTTCAAATTTTATTTTGATCAAAAGCAGATATTTTCTCAAACAATCCCCGGCCACAGCCTTCTTGGCTGAAAGACCAAATGGCTGGCTACTTCTGTACTGTTGAATGTCTGAGTATGTTTGGACAACTGAGTGCAAGAGAAAAAAGTCACAAGTCAGCCTTTTTTGCTCCTATATCAGCAGAAGAAATGAGCTTACATAATGAGCCCATGAGATCGATAGGGAAGACTCCAAGTTACAATGCTGCAGCCTGAAGTCCCATTTTGCCTTGCCCCTCCACTGAGCTGATAAACCTAAAAAAGAAATTACAGAAAGATTACTCATCAAGAGGGGAGAAAAAAGGAGTTACACTTTGTAGGACTTTCTAACCACTAATGCCAGATTATGCCCACTGGATTTCAAGCTTGGACTATGTTACACATTTCAGAAGGAACCCTCTTCTCTCCAAAGCCTGTGGCTGAGTTATCTGCAGGAAGCTGTGGCCACCAGTAGCCACAGAGACCACGATCCATTTAAGCATCAGATTCCAACCTGCCATTTCATACTGAAAGGAACAAAGCTATTTCAGTACAGGTACCTTCATGAATTTGTGCAAAAATATGCAGCAGCTTACAGCCAGATACAAGGTGACAGTGAGAGGGGGAGAAATATGGCATCAGATAGCATCTTATTCTTTTTATGAGTGTTCTGGGAAATTTGAGGAAGCCACTTAACTCCTCTGGGTCTTGGCTTCTAACACACAAAGCAAGATAGTTTAATGAGACATTAGTTCATGTCTATTCTCACTGATGTAGAATCATCAAAGGAATTAAAAGGTAGTTTCCTAGTACTTAATACCACACTTTTGTGTTCTGAGTTTCTTGTCCAAGGACAAATAAATAGTTTCTGGGTTTTAGAAGCCTTCTCAAATATATCGCCATTCAGATCTCAGGTGGGAAGTAGTTGGATTTGCCAAACGTGTGAGAACTGGGGTGGGTGGCAAAGGACAGGTTCTAATACTTGGACGTGAAGGCAGTAGTTTGGAGGATGACTTAACTCTGGGGCAGAGCTGGGTTCCCAGATGCTTAGAAAGTAGAGGAGTGTAGTGAGACCCCAATGGGGCACAGACCAGTATTCTACCACCATATGGCCCAGGTTGTAGCACGACCTCTAACTTGTCAGCGTGTGGCTTCCTGGGACTGAACACTAAGGGCTGTGCTTTGAGGACCAAAGCAAGCATGACAGTGGTTGAGAACAGTGCAGAGGGAGAGGATGCCAAGAGAAGCAGAATGGTATAACTTCAAATGCAACACATGGGTAGCTACATTTCAAGGATTTATTAATCAGTATTAATCAGGGCCTCCAGAGAAACAGAATACATATATGTGCATATGTGCTCATATTATAGAGGCTGGTAAGTTTGAAATTTGTAGAGCAGACTAGCAGCCTGGGATTTCAGGGAAGAGTCGATACTCTAGTCTTGAGTCAGAAATTGTCAAATTGGAAACTCAGGTAGGATTTCTATGCTGCAGTCTTCAGGCAGATTGCTGCTTCTGTGGGAAACCTTGTTTTTTCGCTTTTATGGCCTTCAACTAATTTGATGAGGCCCACTCACATTGTGGACAGTAATCTGCTTAATCAAATCTATTAGTTTATGTATTAATCACATCTAAAAATTACTTTCACAGCAACATCTATCTGGTGCTTAACCAAACAACTGGGAACCAGAGCTTAGCAAGGCTGACATACTAACCATCACAGAAACCTTGATGGAAGGCCAGATAGAAGTCCAGAAGACCTCTCCCAATGGTCTCCAGTTTGTGTGTGACCCTGAATCAAGGAAGGGGCCATACTCCAAAACAATAAAGAATAGATTTTCAGCAACCCTACGGGTTGAGGGCCTAGCAAGATTTGACTTGGAAAAATTAAGAAGTACCATTTTTTCTTATGTCCAAGGGTCATAGGGTAAATCCACAACAGACATAGATATAAAATGGGACTAAAAGACTTTAAGGTTCTTTCCAATTGTAGACATCCTATGATTTCATAATATTCTAAGGCTCTGATGAGCCTGTCCTGAGGTATTGCAGTAGGTTATCCTGTTTTCTGCAGAAGTATTTCCTGGTTAAACTAGAATTACATACCCTATTTAAAAAAAAAAAAGTTTGATTCTTCACATACAACTCTCTAAATAGAGACTGGTGAAAGCCAATTCTTAAAATAATTTAAAAATTTTATTGGCATCTATTTACTTAAGATGAGGTAGATACATTCAACTTGATCAGAACCTGCAACCTAAAAACATTGCAGATTTCTTAGAACAGTAAGAGGAAATTACTGTATATCTCAGTTAAAATTTTATTCATAAGATAATATGCCTTTTCATGAAACTCTCAGGAGGGCCTTATCTATATCATGTGATATGGTAAGAATCCATTAATTTTCATTCTGTGATTCATATTAATCTGTAGAAAAACATGTAAGCATGAACTTCTAACTCACAAATTTAAGTCTATGGTTTACATTATAAGAAAGTAAGAAGACATAAATTACGAAAAAGCAAACAGAAATATTTTTGTTAAGTCTAGCCTATTATCCACATTAGGCATGTAAGCAGCATAATCACTGATCAGAAAAATAACATGTATTTACCTATGGTGAGATGTTGGTGAACAAATGGATTAATATCAAAGTGTATTTTAGAAAGGTCTTCTGTGATCACCACAATTTAGTTATTAGGTTCAAAGACCCATGGTTATTATGTATCTGGAACAAAATAGAAAAGGACCATTTTACCCTTCTCTGGAAAGAAACAATCTTATTCTCAAAAACCAATGGCTTGCTAATTCATAGTTCCCCCTAACTCTGATGCTAAATTATGAAACAAATAAATAAGCCCTATACACACAACCTACTCAACCAATCCACACACCCACACACAGAGTCTGCCCAACACTGCTTCCTTTGCAAAGGCACTAAAGGCCAGAAATGCTAATAAAGTTTGCAACATAATCAGAGAGGTGATGTGAGTTTGGTGTATTACTCTAATAAAGGACACAATAGTAAAGGAAGAAGGGGTGAAGCTATTCAGGCTGATGTCCTGAAGTGTTAATGTAAGAAGTGTTGTTTATGTCACTTGTTACGCAGGATGACAACTTCTGCCATTGCCAACTGAAGTCAGACTGCTTTTCACTTGTCTTTGTCTAAATGATGATTGGAAGAAAGGCGTTAAGAAAGCAAACAGCCTGAGAAAGTCAGTGGAAAGAGCAGTCCAGGAGAAATCAATCCGGTCCTAGTGTTAGTCTTGCCTATGTAAATCTGCACCAAATCCTCCAGAGATCCTGTTACTGAATTCCCACATTTTTAGTTTGTATGCAAAATAATGTATTTCTGTACCCATTTAACCAATATTTATGGAATGTTTATGTGATTCAGGCAATGCGTGTGCGCTAAGAATACAAATAGCACATAAGAGGGACACCACGCTTGCTTTCACAAATAGTGACTCAAATGAATGTAATGCAGATTTAACTACTGAAACAATAGAGAAAATACAGAGTGGTGTGAGAGCATAACGAAGGTGACTAGTTCAGTCTCTATTTTGTTCATCAAGTTATTTACTTCTTTGCACTATCTTCCTTAGTTCAGTGTAAGATTTAAAAGAGAGACGGGCTAAAAATGGTGGAAGAATGCACATGGATGCATTCTTTCTCACTTCCAATCTCTTAAGGGAAAAGACAGGAAGATTTTATTTGTTTGCTTCTCTAGAATAAAAGTATATCAGTGCTGGAAAATGAGAAAAGATGCCCAGAAAATTAAAGTTTCAAGGAAGATAAATAGAAACAAAATGGAATCAGGTTGATGAAGAAACAAGGTTAGAGAAAACCTCAGGCTAAAACACGGGGAAGAGAAAATTTTACAGTGTTGAAAGAATTTCAGTGATTTTTTTCCAAGCTCACAGTCAACGCATTCTTGAAATAGCTAGGCCAGTTGGGCACCTTCTTCCTCTCTCTCTCTTCCCACTTATTCTGAGTGTCGGGGATTAGCAGTGTTTGGCCCTGGATAAAGTCAGAGAAACCCTCTCTGAAAGGTGAAAGACCTGTTATAGGAAGATGAAGGCTTCTCTGAGAATTACTCTGCCTTAGAGAAGCTGGGCAGAGCTGGGGGGACTCCTCTGGAACTCCACTGCAGATACAGAAAGAAGAAAAAAAGAACATGTATCTAAAGACACTAATGGGATCCACTCCAAATGTTGGCAACAACTTGGGAGAGGTTGCCAGCCTTCCTGATTTCTTCCTGTCTAGAATGAAATGTGGCAGTCAGAATACCCTGCCAATTTCACATAGAACACAAATAAGTCTCCCTTTTGAGAAGGAGCTAGTTGGGGAAGCAAAGCAACACAATTCAGAGGACACCTTAGCCAGCTGCCTAGATACTGGTCAACTAATGTTTGTCATCTATGATTAAGAAAAAAAGTGAAAAGACAAAATTACCAATATTAAAAATAAGTTTACTGTTTTATATTTTAAAAAATGGAAAATTTAGAATGAAAGGGAAGGATTTCTAGAAAATACAATTTGTTGTGTTTGACTGAAGAGGAAATCAAGAACCTGGATAGACCAATAACCTTAGAAGAGACTGGAAGGAGTCAAAGATCAACTTTAAAAAGGCACCAGTCCTAGATGGTTTTACAGGTGAGTTTTTCCAACCCTTCTATAGAAATTTTTCCATATTTGTCTCTATATTCAATATAATTCCATTAAAAATTTCTACAGAACGTTGTAAGAAAATTGGAAAGGCATCCAAAAAGATGTCTGGAAGGAAATTGATGGGAAAATACTTAAGTTCATCTAAAAAAGGAGATGTATAAAAACATCAGGAAAAGTTGAAAAAAGAAGAACAAGTGAATATCACAACATACAGTTATATAACTGAAATAGTGTAACATTGTGAACAGAATATAAAAGAATAACTAGGAAATAAGATTTGGAAACAGACCAATTACGTTATGAGAATTTAATTTGTAGGAAGGGTAGGTTTTCAAATCAGTGGGTAATTCTTAATCCGTTCCATAATTGATAAAGCAACTGGTTATGAACTTAGAAAAAAATAAATATTGCTCTCAACTTACAGCATAGACATACACAAATAATTCTAGATTGTTTTAAAAGTTAAATCTTTAAAAATATATCAATATATATTTATAAATTAGAGAACTTTTATGGTCTTGTGGTAAAGACTTCCTAAGCAATATACAATGTCTAGAAACCATAAAGGAAAATTAATAGGGTTGATTGCTTAAAAAAATTAAAATTTCATATGACTAAACACCATGAACAAAGTTAAATCTGGGGAATATTTGCAAAACATATAAGGACAAATGAATAAATTGTTCCTGCAAAGGATTTTTAAAAATTGGGCAAAAATTCCAAGAGAAAAAAAAAAGAACATATATAAATAGAAAATTTAAAGAAGAAATATAAATGACCAATGAAATCTAAAGAGATGCCCATTCTCATCATTGATACAGGAAACAACAATTATATATAACAAGAAAAAGGTTATTTTTTATTATTCTTCAAATTGGCAAAAATTAAAATGGATTATTGATATCCAGGGTTGGCAAGGTTGTATGGAAATGGACATTCTCATACACTATTGGTGGGAATGAAGTTATTACAGCTTTTTCTTGAGGACCCTTTTGTAATATTTATGTTTTCTTTTTTGATACAGAAGAAATATCCTCATATAAGCATGAAGAAATATGTACAAATATATTCGCCCCAATATTTTCATAGGGAAAAATTGAAACAATAAATATCCACTAACAGAGGAATATTTTAATTATGATACCTCTGTAATATGAAATGCAATGTAGAACTTGATAAGACATCTCTATGTAGTGATGTAGAACCATGTACAATACATACCAGTAAATTTAAAATAGCAAAGTTTTCTTTCATCATTATGCTTTGATCAGAATTATGTTAAAAGAAATAAAACCAAATTATATATTTTTATATAAATGTGTATGTGTAAATACATAGAAAAGTATCCAGAAGTATATGTAACACATTGTTGATGGTAATTTTGAGAAAGCAGGTTGGATTGTTGTAGGAGGAGGCTGTTAAAAAGGGATTCTTTTTTTTTTTTTTAATGGTGCATATGTATTTTTTTAAGTTTATTTATTTGTTTTTGAGGGAAAGACAGATGCACGCATGAGTGGGGTAGGGACAGAGAGAGAGAGAGAGAGAGAGAGAGAGAGAGAGAATCCCAGGCAGGCTCCACTCTATCTGCAAAGCTCCATGTGGGGCTTGAACCCACGAACCATGAGATCATGACCAGAGCCAAAACCAAGAGTTGGACATTCAACCAACTGATCCACCTAGGTGCCCCTGTGCATATGTATTTTTAAATAAAGTTTAAAAAATAATGAATATATAATTACACATTAAATAAAGTTGTAGTGATATATATAAACCATGATCCTAGTAAGTAAAAAAATTCATTTGTGTGGAAACAGAACTAAGTTTTTCATCCATATGAACAGTATCACTAGATTTTTACAATAAAAATGCAGTAATGTATTACTTATATAACTTAAAAATTAATTCATTGAAAGTATATAGCTTTAACATACAAGACATTGTTAAGTGACAAAACAAAAACCAGTTGTAGAACAATACTTATAGTAAGATCTCCTAAAGAATAAGGTGTGGAAGTTTTACACACCTGATACAAGGAAAATGTATTCATGTACTTTTAATATAATTCACAGAAAAAAAATGAGCAAAAAGAAAATCATATTTTGTATGAATTCAGAGCCTACCATTCAGCTACCTGGTTGCAGTGGGCAAAATTATAAGCATCGACTGATCCCTGTCCTAGAAATCAGGGGTATTAAGAGTGCCCAGGTATTTCCAAGGGGACTGCACCCTGGTCACAGCTGAAGGGCACAGAGTTGGGTACCCGGGCCAAGGTGAGATAGTTCTCTGGTGTCTTAGTTTGGCCTGCTATAATAAAATATCATAGGCTAGGTGGCTTAAACAACAAATAATTTATTTCTCTCAGTTGTGGAGCCCAGGAAGTCCAAGATCAAGGTGCCAGAAGATTCAATGCCTGGCAAGAGCCCACTTCCTTTTTTTTATTTGTTTGTGAGAATCCAGTTGTCTTCTACTAAGACGCATAGCAAAGAGATCTACAGAATGCAAAACAATGCCACTGCACCCACTAATTCCTTTGGAAATAGAGTTATGTCTCAAAAAACCACACATTCTTTATGTTTAATCTATATTCATGTGTAGAGGGTTTGTTATTGTGAGTTTATTTCTTTATCATTTTTAAAATAAATTTATTTAAATCCAAATTAGTTAACCTATAGTGTAATAATGGTTTCAGGAATAGAATTTAGGAATTCATCACTTACATATAACACCCAGTGTTCATCCCAAGATGTGCCCTCCTTAGTACCCATCACCCATTTAGCCCATCCCCCCAACCTAACACCCCTCCAGCAACCCTTAGTTTGTTCTTTGTATTTGAGAGTTTCATAGGGTTTGCCTCCCTCTCTGTTTTTACCTTATCTTTCCTTCCCTTCCCCTATGTTCATCTGTTTTGCTTCTGAAATTCCACATATGGTGAAATCATACAATATCTGTCTTTCTCTGACTGACTTATTTTGCTTAGCATAATACATTCTAGCTCCATCCATGTTGTTACAAATTGCAAGACTTTATTCTTTTTGATCACCAAGTAATATTCCATTATATACATACACACACACACACACACATATATATATATATATAAATGTATACACACACACACACACATATATATATATATATATATATATGTATACACCACATCTTTTTTAGCCATTCATCAGTTGGACATTTGGGCTTTTTTCATAATTCAGCCATTGTTGATAGATAGTGCTGATGAGCCCACTTCCCGGTTTGTAGATGGTTGTCTTCTGCCTGTATTCTTATGAGGTGAAAAGCAGAGAGGAGGCTAGCCCTCCAGCATCTCTTCTTAGAAGGGCACTGATCTCCACAGGTGAGCTTCACTCTCTTGATCTAATCATCTCCTGAAGCTCCCACCTCCAAGTTCTATCACATTAGGAATTGGGGTATCAACATTTGAATTTCAAGGGAACACAAATATTCCATGGTACCTTAGTACTGTGTCCATAGTACCTTATGAATGGGAGTGAGAGAGAATCCATTTCTGTATGTGGTTGGACGTGAATATACCTTCTGTAAGTCTTGGTGCTGTGGACATCATCCATCTTTCCTCACCCTGGGGGCTGAGGAGCAAAGAAGGTAACTCCACGGAGAAGGAAGCACGAATTAGTTGGCAGAGACATGCTGAAATGAGACTTCTGAGAGAGAAATAAACTTTCTAGATTTTCCCAAATCTTTGGTAATCTTGGTTTCCAAAGTTCCTGGTATTAACTGCATTCTCCTCTTGGGCTGGGACCTTCTCTAACCTATTGTAAATTTCTCTTCCTTGCTGCTTCTTGCAACCAAAGGCGATGTCAGCATTTCCCTGTGTGACCATGAAGATATATTCCTGTAAATTGGGTTTGTCAGATTTTATGGTCCCTGTACTATATCTATCCTATGTAGATAGCATCTGCTACTTGATACTATTTCAAAGTTAAAATAATGGAATTATGGATGTATTTAAAATGAATAATGTCTATGTTCAGGCACTTTCTGGCTATCAGTTTTCCCTCATGTGCCAAAGTAGTAAACAATATTTAAAATGTCACACTATAATTCCCACTTCCCAAAGTATAAGCCACCACCGCCGCCCCCCCCCCCACCCAACCGATTCTCTTTTAGAAGTTAGTTGTTTTATAATTGAGTTCCTACAAGAACTCAATTACTCTATTTTAGACACACACACACACACACACACAAATGTGTTTGGTGAGGGCTAATTAGTCTGAAACATCCTCAATCAATTTTGAGTGCTTTTAGAAAGCACCTGGTAAAATCAGTAAAAAACGACATAAAGAAATTTAACACCATTTTAGTCATTATTTTTTGATAGGGTGGAGTAGGACTTCACAACTGCAAGTGTTAAATTAGTGTGGTAAGACTAAAATCACTTACACAGGAAGTGGGTAGTTACATTGTGGAGACTATCACAGATTTACTGCATACAAACGAGATTTTAAAAAGCACTTAATGACATGGGAAGAAGTAAAAAATAAAGGGCACAAAACTAAATTTATAATCTGAACTAAATTTTTAAAACTTACAAATAAAACAACATAAAATTTGGTAAACAAATATTAATGTTTCTCTTCTTGGAGTTTACTTAATTCTTTCTTTGATCTATTTTTCAATTTTTTAAAGAAAACATGTATTAATATTGTAATCAGAAATTAATTCCAAAATGTTAATATAAAATTTTTGAAAATATGAGTCCAAGGGCAATTTATGAATCCCTGATAGGTGGCATTAATGTTTAACTTTCACAGAACTACAAATATGTTTTTATTTATGAATTGTGAGTTAAATATTGAACATTATCTTTTTATATTTTGTTAGATGTCTCTTGTTGCCATGGGAACATTCAGGTTAATAGTAATGTTACAGAAAAATAATCTGTACTTAATCCACATGTAAGATTCATTTTTTAAGATGATTAACATACAGTGTTTAAAATGTTTCAGCATACTTTTCTATTCTATAGAGCACAAACTATTATTATTAAAATTGAGTAATTAGCTGGTACTTTCAGAAGTTATGGCATACCAAATGAATGCTTAACAACTTAATTGGTCAGCAATTTTTGGTATTTGTATTTTTAATGCAAATGTGTTTTTCAAAATAAAACAGGTACTTTATTGTATTTAATTCATATTAAGGCGATTTAAGAAACGAACAGAACAAATTAATTTTTTTCTGGATTATTCAATTCAGATTATGGTAGCTTAAAAATTCAGCAGAACATGGGGCGCCTGGGTGGCTCAGTTGGTTAAGCATCTGACTTTGGCTCAGGTCATGATCTTATGGTTCGCAAGTTCGAGCCCCGTATCGGGTTCTGTGCTGGGCGCTGGGGTTTGCTACGGATTCTGTGTCTGCCCCTCCCCTGCTCCCTCTCTCTGCTCCTCCCTTGCTTGTGCTCTGTCTCTCTCTCCAAAATAAATAAACATTAAAAATATTTTTTTTTAATTTTTTTTCCACGTTTTTACTTATTTTTGGGACAGAGAGAGACAGAGCATGAACGGGGGAGGGGCAGAGAGAGAGGGAGACACAGAATCGGAAACAGGCTCCAGGCTCCGAGCCATCAGCCCAGAACCTGACGCGGGGCTGGAACTCACGGACCGTGAGATGTGACCTGGCTGAAGTCAGACGCTTAACCGACTGCGCCACCCAGGCGCCCCAACATTAAAAATATTTTTAAAAAAACTAAGCAGAACAAATTTGAGGGAAACCATGAAGCACAAAAATCAAACTAGATTTTTGAAATTGGTTTAGGAAGCATATGTATTTTGTTGTTGAGAAAAAGGAAAAAAAGATTGAATCATGTACTAGATCAAGTACGTCCTCTTCAAAATGACGAGGGCAACATGGTGACGCACACAGTAGGTGCTCAATAAAGGCTGGATGGAGAGCACCCTACAATTCCTGCAGGTTGGGGCCATCATCCGTGCAGTTTCTTGTCCCTGTATCTATGTTCGAGCTGTCCCTTCTACCTGGAATATCTTCTCCCTCCTTCTTGCCCCTCCTCCAGGGCACTCCCTCACTGCCTTCTCTCCAGTCCCCTAGACCACTTCTTTCCCCTTCAGGAAGCCTTCTCCTTCTGGAGATTCTCTCTTTAAAACCCTATGCTTACTTTCCCCCCTGACAACTAGATTGTGTGAGACTTTTAATACAGACATTTCAAAGCCTCAGGGGACTGTGGGCACGCAGGGGAACATACCATGAGGTCTTGGTCCCATCATGCCTGGGAGGGTAGAGAGCATCTCTCATGACATTTTGACGGGGCTGTTCCCACAGTCATTCTGATGCAGCCATTTCTGAGGCAGCCACAGCACAATGATGCAGCGGTTGTGATGTCAGAGTCTTTGAAACAGTCACTTTGGCACAACGTTTCCCAAGGCAGGGGCATTTTGATGAGGTATTTGGACCAAGTTTTCACTCAGTTTTTTCTTTTCAGCAACTTATATTACCAGGTAGTGGTAAAAGCAAACCATTTTACCCCATCCGTGGGAAAACTCATCCCATTTTTTCCCCTCTACGAACAGGGGGCACTCTAAGATGGAGACATTCTGGCAGAAACATGATCACAAAACCTTCTGTTTCCGTCCTTGCCCATCTCAGGAAAGGCCATCAATCATTCGTTCCAGGCAATGCATTTGCTCATCTCTGAGAATTCACTTGCATCTTGAATGAGCTGCATATGATTTCCTCATCTCTCCCCTAAAGTTAAAGACACCGGGGAGCAGAATGTTTGGTCCACATAC
Source organism: Lynx canadensis (assembly GCF_007474595.2). Taxonomy (NCBI): domain Eukaryota; kingdom Metazoa; phylum Chordata; class Mammalia; order Carnivora; family Felidae; genus Lynx; species Lynx canadensis. The sequence continues at coordinate 117,967,389 of NC_044307.1, read as the reverse complement.
ATGATCTCCTGTTCTTAAGACCACACTACACAATAATGATCAATTCAATTTCTGACATTTCTCTCAGTAAAATTAAGAAAGCATGATTACCATTGCAGAACTTCATTATTAGTAATGCATTGGGGGACGTCATGATTATTTCTTAGAAGTTCACCCAATTCTATCAAATTAGAGAAAGAAATCTTTTTTCCCCTGTTTCAAAAAGTAATACAAACCCCAAAATATTCAAATCACACTTGATGAGGTAGGAAACATAAATCTCTTATAATCTTGGTGTGCCTGGCAAGCAGAGTAAGGTTCAGGGATGTTCTATGCACTGCTGGGGAAAACAAACTACAAGAAACAAAACAGATTTGACGGTTTTCACGGGGCCACAAAGTGTCCCCTGCATTGAAACAACATTTCAGCCGTATCCTGTTCAGCTTCATGAACAGTCCCCATCAGGCACAGAGGTTCCACTTTTTCTCTTGCTCCACTCCACCCATCCCTCTCCTCCCCCGACACCTTTCCCCTTCATCCTCAGCTTCTGAGGATGTCTCAGGGCAGCTGGTGTCCTACCTGAGAACAATGGTGTGCATGTTGGGATGACCACCTTTTACGGCTCTTGACTCCATTAGTCTCAAGGAGCAGTGCTGTGTTCCCCCTCCCAGAGTCTAGGTCAACTTTTGCCTTTAGAAGTGCCTAGGTAGCTCTGTTTGCTACTTGTTTCTACTTGTCTCATAGAGCCCTTTAGAAAAACAATTTCTTCAGCTTCTGTCTGAGGCTCCTTTCTCTGTAAGACTCACAATTAGTGCAGGAAATCATCACAGTGGAAGGGGTCTCTGGAGCATACCGCCTGGACCTACATCCTGGCTATGACACTTAGGGCTGTGTGATCTTCGTTAAATTCATTAAACTGTGCTTCTGTTTCCTCATGTGCAAAATGGAATGGGAGTTACAGTGCCCACTCCGGTGCTCCTTGTTGCGATGGGCTCTTATGAAAAGTGAATGAAAGACAAAGTCCCTAGAACAGTGTCCGGACTCAGGCCAACACTTGATCAACATTAATTATTGTTTAAAAAGAAAAAGAGAAAAAAGGCTCGTGGCCGGGGACAAGACACCAGGTTGTCCCAGCTCTCACTTACCCCATTCATTGTGAACCTGTGCACAACACGTTGTCCTGACAGGTTCCCTTATATAAACGCTTACATAACCAGACATCGAGCCAAATCCAGGTCTTACGCTCTCCGTTGCTCAGTCAGGACCATCCTGCTACATTATTCAGTTTCTTTTTATTCCTCCCCTGCTATTCCCTGAAAGCATGAATTCGTCTTTCCTTTCCATGTGTTGCCAGCACTGTGATGGCAGTGAACACATAGCAGTTTTGATAAGTGGATGAATGAATGAATGGATGGACGTAGTGCTATTTCTCTCAAATACTTCCATTCAAGACTGCTTGGTTCCTGAATTATATTTGAATGAATCTCACTTCACAAAATTGTACTGAGTCTAGAGTAGAATTAAAATAAAACATACAAGAGAACCATCTTTTAAATAGGAAATTGGAAGTAAGAATGTAGGAAAGATAAAGAATAAAAATGCACATGTTTTCCACAGAAAGGCTGAACACCAAATGAATGCTTTTTCTTCTATAGGTTTTTGTTTTGGCATCGTTATCCCACCATTTAGAGGATATGATGACTTATGGTCTGAAAATGAAACTGTATATCATTAAAGCCTTATTTTCATGAAGATATTTTCTTCTAATTAAATTCAATACCATCCAGTGGAAGAATAGCTTATTCAACACGATGCATAGCAATGCTTTGCCATGTAATAGAGAGCTCAAATAAAGAGTTCATGTTTTACTGTGAATCAAGGAAAAACACACTCCGGTTTTATAGGCTTTCTATGGGCAAGCATTTTCTCTTAACTGAACAGTTTGGGCTTTATGTCGTAAGTGGAAAAGAAGCCTAAACCTGATTAATTTACCATGGCTCACGATGAAACATTAAAAGTGGGGATAAAATTGTTTCCACCAAATAACTGTAAGAGTGACCACTATTCTTTTAATTCGTGGCACTGAAGCCCTCACAAACAAACAAACAAACAAACAAAAGCAAGCACATAAAGAACAACAAAAGCAAATAAAAAGTAAAAAAAAAAGTAAACACATTTAAATTATTGATGGTAAGCTTCACCATGTTCTAGGAGTCTCTGCAATTTATTCAGCAAATGTTTAGGAAAACCCTGGATTGTGTCAAGCAAGGCTAAGCCCTTAAATGTAAAGATGATGGAGAGAACACACAGGTGGTGCTTTCAAGTGAATCACAGTCTAGTAATTTTGGCACATTTCTTCTAGAAATGTGATCCAATAAGAAGCCTAAAGGGAAACACCTGTATGCATATATACACGTAGCTCTGTTTATTCACTACGGAAACGTATTTGTTGGCTGCTGATTTAGTGAAAAGTAAGGTAGTGAAAAAAAGTGCATACATAATTTATGATTTCCCTCCAAAAAGCTTTTATCCTGAATCCATACATGAGAGTGACAAACTTTACAAATAGTGATGGAGTAGTGTTAACAGTAGCAATAATAAAAAACAATGGTTAATAAGAGTGAATCAAATCTTGCTAACCAAACCATTCCTTAAATTTTCAAAGCTATTTAAAAACCATCTCAGCTTTCAGATGATGAAAACATGGAGAGGAAAACATTTTTCAAAAACCTACAGAGGAAAGATTCAAAGTAACCAAAAATCACACCTAGTGCCCAAATCTTGGTTTCTAACACCATTCTCCAATGAAAGGAACCAGAGCTCCTTGCAGAAATGGTGGAATCTAAGGCTTCGGCAGGAAATATACAAGATGAGCTTGGAGCACATAGTAGCTTCAGAAAGTAAGAGTGTTCCCAAAACAAAATGGCGGAGCGCGTCAAAGGGATGCAGAAGCCAACGTGAAAGAGATCCTAGGGGCTCAAACTAGGAGAATTTGAACATCAGAATAAATAACATAGTATGCGATTATGAGCAAAAGTATAAAATAAATATCCATGAGTCCATATGATATAAATAAATGACTTATAAATAAACAAATGAGGGAGAAGAGACAAATTTCTCATACAGAAGAATTCCAAATAATTTATGTGAATAATTCCCACTTGAGGAGGTAAGTATAACTCCTGACCCCTTAAGTGTGGACTTTGCATAGTCTCTTCCTTCCGAAGAGTACAATGTAGACAGAAAAGAAAAACTGGAGAAACCTGGCAAACGCTACCTTGGCCAGATGATCAAGGTTAACATCAACAGTGATAAATCACATAGATAGTATTACCCTTGATAATACTGATAAGTACCCTTGATAATACTGATAAGTGAGAAGAATGGCACTTACCACTTGTGGTCTCCTTCTCAAAAACAAACGAACAAACAAACAAACAAAAAACTATAACCTCAGTCTAATCATGAGAAAAACATCGGACAAACACAAATTGAGAAAACAGTTTACAAAATACCTACCTGGCCACTACTCCTCAAAATTGTCAAAGTCTTCAAAAACAAGGGAGATCGGAGAAACTGTCACAGCCAAGAGGGTCATAAGGAGACATAATGACTAAATGCAATATGGTATCCTGAATGGGATCCTGGAACAACAACAACAAAAGGATATCAGGTGATAACTAAGGCAATTTGAGCAAAATATGGACTTAAGTTAATAATAATGCACCAATATTTGTTTTTCAGTTCTGACAAATGTCCCATAGCAATGTGAGATACTAATGGAGGAAACTGAGTACAGAGCGCATGGGAAATCTCGTGTCTTCAATCTTTGCAATTTTTCTGCGAATCTAAAACTTTTATAAAATTTAAAACTACTTAAAAATAAGCAGAAATATGGCAATCAAAGAGAATAAAATCTTGCCATATGCAACTATGTGGATGGAACTGGAGGGTATTATGCTAAGTGAAATTAGCCAGTCAGAGAAAGACAAATATCATATGACTTCATTCATATGAGGACTTTAAGATACAAAAAAGATGAACATAAGTGAAAGGAAGCAAGAATAATATAAAAACAGGGAGGGGGACAAAACATAAGAGACTCTTAAATACAGAGAACAAACAGAGGGTTACTGGAGGGATTGTGGGAGGGGGGATGGACTAAATGGGTAAGGGGCATTAAAGAATCTACCCCTGAAATCATTGTTACACTATATGCTAACTAACTTGGATGTAAATTTTTAAAAAAATAAACATGGTTAAAATAAAAAAAAAAAAGCAGAAATAAAATACCTAAAACCAATAAAGACCTGACACAACTATTTTCATAAATAATAGATTTACAAATGCTAGAATAAATAATAAAAATTGAGATTATACTTTAATGCTATCTGCCATCTCATTATGGGATTGTGTAGTGTGCTTCAGTTTAGTGTATGTCCAAAATTTTGAAGACTAAAAAGTAATACAGAATTCTAATACACTGCCTTGAACCTTTGTACCTAACTCTGCTCCCAGTTTCTTTGGTTCCCCTCATCTCATGATTCTAGGGACTGTAGACATTTTGAAAAATTTTCTAGCCATTTGACTGATAAAGCTGCTGTATGTTTTTATTGAAAATACACTTTCAAAATTTGAGTAATTTTCTCTGATTATTGTCTGTTTTCCCATTTTCTCATGTGATTGACTACCATATGGTATAGAAACAATGTGAGAGGTCAAAATCATTCTGATTGTAGAATGTGGTCATATTTTATGCAAACCTGGAATAGTGCAAAATAAGTATGTTAGCAAAGTCCAAGTTTAGCATAAAATTTGAAATATTGTTAATTCTTCAAATTAAAAACTGATGAAGAATCATAATCTGAAAGCTGACGGTACAATGCATTTTAAAACTGTTTACTACCACATGGTGGCAGCACATCAGCTGGTGAATGTCAAGCCTTGGCAAACCTTGGATGAGTCTTGAATTGACTGACTTGTGGATTACATGACTTTATCCGGAGCTCCGCCTATGTTCAAATTCTATCCTTCATTTTACAAATGGAATAACTGGAGTCCAGAGAGCTAAATGATTCTCCCAAGTCTACACAAGGGTCTACTACTGAGCCAGGAATAGAATAGAATATGCTTCCTTTTACTTGGTTCTGTGCCATAATATGTATACATTTCTACAACAACATCATTTTATGGGGGGGGGGAATAGACTTCTTACTGTCATTTTAAAATTCGTGCACATAAGTAAATGTCCAACATATATTAAAATATCAATTAAGTCTATTTTCTTTCCTTAGGTCCCTGAAAGTTTCAATACTTTGGTTTTTGCTTTGGAAAATTTTTCCTGAGGCAAGACAATTTAGGAACCATTGAATTAGAACCATATAAAATGACTTAAATTTTTCACAAAGTATTGTTAAATGAAAATATAATAAGTGAAAAAGGATTATATTATCTTAATCCCATGTTTATAAACCGAATAATAATAAAAATTACAACACTCTGGATAGTATGCATACAAATGTACATGTCTGTATATCTATATCTATATAGAATAATTTAAAACAAATTTTTAATGTTTATTTTTGAGAGAGACAGAGCATGAGCGCGGAAAGGGCCGGGAGAGAGATGGAGACACAGAATCCGAAGCAGGCTCCAGGCTCTAAGCTGTCAGCACAGAGCCCGACGCGGGGCTCGAACTCACGGACAGCGAGATCATGACCTGAGCCGAAGTCGGCCTCTTAACCAACTGAGCCACCCAGGTGCCCCTGTTTTATTTTGATTTTAGTCAAAAAATATATTGTGGTTGTTTTTCCATGTCAATTTATACAGAACTCATTAGCACTTTTTAACAGTTTCATAATGTTCCATTACATAGGTGGAGCACAATTTATTTAATTTATCCCATATTGACCTTGGCTTTTCCCAGTTAATAATTAAAAGTTATACAATGAATGTTATTGTCATGTTTGCTTTCTTGGCTGGCTCTTTTCTTAAGATTACTTTCTAGAAATGGAGCTATAGAGTCAAGTGACACGTATGTTTTAATTTTTTTTTAATTTTTTTTTTATGTTTCTTTTGAGACAGAGAGAGAGAGAAAAAGAGAGAGAGAGAGGGAGTGCAAGCAGGGGAGGGGCAGAGAGAGAGGGAGACACAGAATCCTAAACAGGCTCCAGGCTCTGAGCTGTCAGCACAGAGTCCGACGTGGGGCTCGAACGCACAGACCATGAGATCATGACCTGAGCCAAAGCCAGATGCTTAACCAACTGAGCCACCCAGGTGCCTCTAGAATTATTTAAATACAGTAAGAAATATGGATGATATATAAATTCTTTAATATATGTTACTTTTGCAGGGAAAGGAAAGAGATTCACGTAAGAAGAAAAGTAGAAGAGAATGAGGAGAAAGCCAAACAAAACAGGAAAAGAATTGCACACACACAAAATCCCTATCTATGGTCACATTTAGGCATTTATGTAAAATTTTATTTATATGAATATATGTATAGATACATTTAAATACTTTGTTTTACAAAATAAAATTTACTATAAGGACAAGTAAAATTTACCACAAATCAAGAGAAAAGGAAAATAAAAATCTACAAAAATTATTTGTGATAAAAATGACAGCAGAGATAGCTAATTTCCTTAAAAAAATAAGGAAAGGGGCGCCTGGGTGGCTCATTTGGTTAAGTGTCCAACCTCGGCTCAGGTCATGATCTCGTGGTTTGTGAGTTCAAGTCTAGAGTCGGGCTCTGTGCTGACAGCTCAGAGCCTGGAGCCTGCTTTAGATTCTGTGTCTCCTTCTCTCTCTGTCCCTCCCCTTCCTGCTCTCTGTCTATCTTTCTCAAAAATAAATAAACATTAAAAAAAACTTAAAAAAAACCAAAATAATCCTCCTACAAAGCAATTAAAAATGAAACATGAATAATAGCCTAATAGAAAAGGTAACAGCCTAAAAGCTAAGACCACCAATGGGCCATTTACATAAAAGAAAAATATAAATACTTCTACATAAAAACACTTGTTCCCATTTGTAATCAGGAAAATGCAAATTAAAATCACAATAAAATTCTATTTAAAATTCATAATATTGGCAAAAAATTAATATATCCTAAAACCAAGTTTTGGCACAATTACTTTCAAAAGCAACTTAGCAATATGAAGTAAAGTTGAAGATGTCCAATCCCTATGGTAGATCTCCTCTAAGGTTTATGCCCACCTGTATATTGATGAAGAGACATTTACAAGAATGATCACAACAGCATTGTCTAAAAGAGCAACAATTGGAAAAAAACTAAATGGACAAAAATAGTATAAACTGTGATATATTTATTCAGTGGGGTATAAACAGTAAGGTAAATATATACATATATATGTATCATATATATTTGAACTAATATAGATCATGAATAAATTTTCACAAAATGATGTTGAGAATAAAGAGCACACTGCAGAGGAATACAGGCAAATGACACTATTTACATGAAGTTTTAAAACATACAAATTAATTATATGCACATACATATCACTTGGGAATACATATGTCTCTTATAAATTGGTGCAGCCCCTATGGAAAACAATGGGGAGGCTCTTCAAAAAATGAACGATAGAAGTACCATGTGATCTGGTAATTCTACTTCTGGGTATTTACCTGAATAAAATGAAAATACTGGCTCTAAAAGATTCACGCACCTCCATGTTTATTGCAGAATTATTTACAACAGCCAAGATATGGAAGCAGTCCAAGTGTCCATCCACAAATGACTGGATAAAGAAGAAGTGTTTCATATACGATGGAACATTGCTTAACCTTAAAAAAGAATGAAATCTTACCATTCACAACAACATGGATGCACCTAGAGGGTATTATGCTGAGTGAAATAAGTCAGACAGAGAAAGGGCAATACCATACGATTTCACTTGTATTTGGCATCTGAAAAACAAAGAAAATGAACAAACAACACTAACAAGAAAATAGAAACAAACTCCTAAATACAGAGTTGCTGGAGGACAAGGGGATGGGAAAACAGGCAAAATATGTGAAGGGCATTAAGAGGTACAAATTTCCAGTTATGAATAAGTCACAAGGATGAAAAGTACAGAAAAAAAACATATGACATTATATAGTCAATAATATCGTAATGACTTTGTAGGGTGTCTAATGATAACTACAGTACTGTGGGTGAGCATTTCATAATATATATAATTGTCAAATCACTATGTTGTACGCCTGAAACCAGTATAATATTATACGTCAACTATACTACATTTTAAAACGAAAACAAAGATGCCTGGGAGTGATAAATATTAAATTTAAGGGAGCAAATACTTCTGAAAGAAGAAATGGGAAAATTCAACCAGAAATCAGTATGCAGTGGTCTTCATCTGATTGATTATGTGCTTTGTAAGCCAAGTGGTGTGTGCTTATGTTATTTTTTGTTATCATTACATTTTAAAATGTATTTTTGTTTATAATTATTATAATACTATACTTATTATACATTCACTTTCTTTACTAATATTATTTTATAGTATTCTCTACAAAGAAACTCAACTCCCTCATAAGAGGAGTACTTATTAAGGGGCACCTGGGTGGCTCAGTCGGTTAAGCCTCCAACTCTTGATTTCAGATCAGGTCAGGATCTCGGAGTTCATGAGATTAAGCCCCGCCTCGGGCTCTGTGCCTGCCATGTAGAGCTTGCTTGGGATTCTCTCTCTCCTTCTTTCTCTGCCCCTCCCCTGCTCATGCTCTCTCCCTCTCTCAAAATAAAAAATAAATAAACTTTTTAAAAAAAGAGTACTTAATTGAGATGACAGTGAGAAACTATTTCTCACCCATCACAACAGTAAAGATAAACATTTCGATAGTATATGTTCTGGATGTAGGGGCAAATGTACTTTCAGGAATTGCTGGGAGAGTACATTTGTAGAAGTCTGTGGAAACATTTGCAAGGGTTAGCAAAATTCAATGCATGTATACACTTATACATACACATTAACTTACATTTAATGCATATACATATCACTTTTAGGGATGTAGTCTTTAGATATTCTCCAGCAAGTACACAAGGACACATATACACAGTTATTCATTGTCACATTATCTATGATAGCAAATGATGAGGAACAACCCAGCACCACCTTCAGAAGGGGCTGGTTAGAAAGAAACGATTCTTCTATACAATGGATATTATGCAGGAGATGAAAAAGAATGAGCTACCACTGTATAAACTGATATGGAATCGTGCTTAGGATAGTAAGGAGGGGGGAAAAGCGAGGAAAGGACACTTATCTGGTAATCACATCTGGCCCAGCAAGTGATCTGTACTTGGTGATCACTGTATTTGGTGATCACTTGTATTTGGTTTACCGATATTTTGTTTAAGAATGTTGTGTCTATGTACATGAGGAATATTCATCTATAATCTCTTTCTTTTTCTTTATAGTTCTCCCTCCCTCCCTTCGTTCCATCTTTCCTTATTTCATTTTCTTTCAAACTCTGTCAGATTTTAATATCAAGATTTTGGTAGCCTAAGTACCTCTGGCTGGCTCATTTGGAAGGGCATGTGACTCTTGACCTTGGTGTCATGAGTTCAAGCCCCACATTAGGCATCAAGATTACTTAAAAATAAATAAATAAATAAACTTCTAAAATGTTAAAAAATATTTTGGTAGCCTCATAAAACAAGTTGGAAAGTATTCCCTCTTCCTTTATTTTCTTAAATAGTTTGTGTAAGTGTTGTTATTTCTTCCTGAAATGTTTGATATAATTCACCAATAAAATTTTCCAGGCTTTGTGATTAGATGCACTGATAATCAAATAATTTTTCTTTGTACTATTTGAAGTCTTAGCCATATTGATAAAGCTCTGTGCTTTAATTGGTGTGTTCATCATATTAAATTACAGATTTTAATCCCTAGAGGTGTAGACATATCAAATTTGTTTCTGGTATTAGAAATTTTAACAGACACAGGACTATTCAGATTTTGTGTTTACAATTATTGTAACATTCATATTTATCATTATATATATGTTGTTTATTAATGTTAGTTTGTAGTGTTTTGTAAAGATTCTATTTAATCTTGTGGCAGTTTTGGTAAGCTTTTTATTTTCTTTAAGGTATTTATCCATTCCATCTAAATTGTTGAACTTATTGGCATAAGGTTGTTCATACCATTACTTTATCATCCTTGACATTTGTGGAACTAAAATATCACTTCTTTAATTACCAATACTGGTGATATCTCTTCTCTCTTTCTTTTTTTTTTTTAATGTTTTATTTAGTTTTGAGACAGAGCGTGAGCAGGGAGGGGCAAAGAGAGAGGGAGACAGAGGATCCTAAGTGAGCTCTGAGCTAAGAGCAGCTATCCAGATGCAAGGCTAGAAGAACTCATGAACTGTGAGATCATGCCTTGAGCTGAAGTCAGATGTCCAACCGACTGAGTCACCCAGGTGCCCCTCTCTTTCTTTATTCTTTTAGTACTATGGCTACAGCTTTCTCAATTTTACTTGTCTTTTTAAAGCACTAAATTTTACCTTTCTTGATTTTCTCTGTTTGTTTTCGGTTTTGTTGATTTTGGCTTGTTGTTATTTCCTTGCACTATTTACTTAAGGTTCACTGTACCATTTTTAAATTTTAAATGTACCTGTATCTTTATGCTTAAAGGGATGGTGGAGCCATAGCTATACGGAACCTGGGTCTCTAAAAGGCTACATGGAACATTTTCTACCCTGCCCCTCCTTCAACCCATACCCTGCATTAAACTGTGATATGAAGAAATAAACCTTTATTGTGTTACACTTCTGAGATTTGGAAGTTGCTTTACAACAAGTTATCCTGCTGAAGGCAGGATGGGTGATAGGAGACTACTACAGGAATCTGGACATGAGATGGTGAAGTCCTAACTCAGAAGGAGGCCCTGGGAAATAACAAGATGAGAAAGATGTGAGAAGCATTTTGAATTCAGAATGAGCAGGCTTGTGTCTAGTTGGATGTAGGAGAAGTCTAATATAGAATTGTTATAAGGATCAAATAAAGAAAAGTACACAACAAAGTTTTTAATGCAAGATGGTGGTCACACATCGGGAGGATGTAATGCAGTGCAGTGATAAGCAGGACTTGACTGTTACCTTAGGCAGCCTTGGGCTCTCATGGGTGGTGACCTCTGGGTGAATAAAATGGCCTGACTGAGACTTTCAGCAGCTAGGTATGGGCCTCTCCATGAAGCTATTTGCTTGGTTTTGCTTTCTTTATACTATTAAGAAGCAAAAAGTATCATGACTTACGTTTCATAATTTATGTAACTAATTTGATTCTATGTTGTTTATGTAAGCACTTTCCTAATAAGTAAGTACTAATTTATTTTTCCCCCCGGGACATCAAGCCATTATGTGATGATGTTAGAAGGACATATTCTGATGTATGTGTATGGGACACACTTTGTGACATGGAAGGTATATATCTTCCCATATTCCCTGAAACTATGCATACTTGTTGTCACACTCCTTCTTTAGGACTCAAGTTACTGCTTGATTGAAACTCTCCCTTCCCTTTTCCTAGCTTCAGGAAAAAAAAAGTGTGAAACTCACTTATTCTAGGAAATAATTATTTACAGTTTAAATAGGACTCCAAAAATATTTTTTAAAGTAAGCTCTCTGCCCAACATAGGGCTTGAACTCATAACTCCAAGATCAGGAGTCTTATGTTTTACTGACTGAGACAGCCAGGTACCCCCCCCCCCAACTATTATTCACATTAGTGAGAATTATAGTTTTAAGATAAAAAGGATAAAGATTTAGAAATAAGTGCATTAGGAAATGGTAAGAAATAATAGATACACTAAGCAAACCTAAAAGTTGATTATTTGAAAACAATAAAATAGAGAAGAAATTAGCTGAAACAACCAAGGTAAGAGGAGAGAAATATTCCAATTAGGAAAGAAAATGGGAATGTAACTCAATACAGAGTGATTTAAGTAGTTGTAAGGGGTTATTTTGCTCAACCGTATAAAAAATAATTTGAAAACCTCTTTGAGATATATTTCCCTAAGTATATTCCTAGTATATTTCCCTAAGTATATTCCCTAGTATATTCCTTTTGAGGAAAATATAAATTGTCAAAACCAACCATCATTGAGGTAGAAAATACAAATAAAAACAGGGAAATGTACAAAAAGCCAGCTTGTTCTTTCTCCTGTCCAAGGCCCAGGAATTTCACCGGGGTATTTTCTGAAACGTTAAAGAGCAGAGAAGTCCAATGTAATTAAACTGTTCCAGAACATAGAGAAATAAATAAAATTTCAAAATTCTTTTTAAGGAGCTAGAATAAATATCATGACCAAATCTGACAGAGATATTATTTTAAAAATTTTCTTTAAAATGTTTATTCATTTCTGAGAGACAGAGAGTAAGCAGTGGACAGGCAGAGAGAGAGAGAGAGAGAGAGAGAGGATCCAAAGCAGGCTCCAGGCTCCAGGCTCTGAGGTATCAGCATAGAGCCCAGTGAGGGGCTCAAACTCACAAACCATGAGATCATGACCTGAGCCAAAGTTGGTTGCCTAACCGACTGAGCCACCCAGGCACCCCCTGACAGAGATATTATAAAAGCAGAAAACAGATTTATTTCACTTATAAGAATTGATTTTTTTTTTAATTTTTTTTTTAACATTTATTTATATTTGAGACAGGGAGAGACAGCATGAACGGGGGGAGGGTCAGAGAGAGAGGGAGACATAGAATCTGAAACAGGCTCCAGGCTCTGAGCTGTCAGCACAGAGCCCGACGCGGGGCTCGAACTCACAGACCGCGAGATCATGACCTGAGCCGAAGTCGGACGCTCAACCGACTGAGCCACCCAGGCGCCCCAAGAATTGATTTTTTTAATTAAAAAAAAATAGTAAGTAAAATTGATCATATTTTAAAATAATGATAGATCTTGACTACATAAGGATCATATCAGAAATTCAAGAGTGTTTCTGTTTTAGCAAACCTAATAATATAGTTCACTATATTAATAGATCAGATAAGAAAGTAATATAATCATCTTCACAAATGCTGAAAAAATATTTGATAAAATACTAACATTTACTTGTGATAAAAGTTCTTAATAAAATAAGACTAGGACCATTAAAAAATTTTTACTTAGTAATAAGATAACTCAGTAGTCATTAGGATATATCCTTTGTATTAACAAAGAGTAACCAGATGTAAAATTTTAAATGAAAAAGAAAAAGGTAATAGCAACAAAAAGAATATCTGAGGACAAACTTAGTAAAAAATGTGCAAAACTCTAGGAGGCCAACTTTAAATTCCTACTAAAGGACAAAAGAGACATAAATATGTGCAAGGTATACCCTAGTCTTAGGGAAATGTACAGTTTAAATATCTCTATTGTGCCTAAAGTAATCTATCATTTTTTTATGGTCCAAATAATATACGAATAGATCTTTTTCACTAAATAAGATTGTAAATTTCATATGTGAAGATAAGCATACAAGAATAGTTAGAGGGCACTTAGGTCATTCAGTAGATTAAGTCTCCGACTCTTGATCTCATCTCAGTTCTTGATCCCACAGTTCATGATATCAAGTCCCACATGAGGCTCTATGATGACAGCATGTAGCCTGCTTGGGATTCTCTCTCTCCTCTCTCTGTTTCTCCCCAGCTCACAGGCACATGCTCTCTCTCTCTCAATATAAATAAGTAATCATTAAAAAAAATAATTAGGAAAATTTTGTGGGAAAAAATTCAGCCATGGGGAAAGATTAGCCTTATTGTGAAATAAGGAAACTTAACTCAAAATTGGAGTCAGAAAGCCATGAAGGGAGAGGTCTCACAAATGTACCACTCATTGCAGCTTCTTCCAGCAAGAAGAAGGAAGATTTCTTCTTCATACAGCAACAACCAGCCCTAGGCACCTGACCAGGACAAGTTGCCCCTGCCTGCTGCCAGTGAGACAGTACCGCCATTTTGAATTCTCATTTTTGTCCAGTGAACTTTTGTTCAAAACAACCCCTCCCAACACCTTCTTTCCTGTATAAAAGGATACTCTCCTCCTTTGTTCTCTGGACTTGCCTGTGGTTCATCATATGGTTCTGCTATTCTGGAATAAACTCGAATTTGCTGGCTGAATCACTTATCTTTTTCTTTTAAATGGTTTAATTAAGGTAATTGAAATAGCGTTGTACTAGCACATGTACATACAAACAGACCAATGAAATAGCAGAATGGGTTTAGTTATTTATGTAAAAAATTTTTTTAACATTTATTCATTTTTGAGACAGAGAGACACAGAGCATGAATGGGGGAAGATCAGAGAGAGAGGGAGACACAGAATCTGAAACAGGCTCCAGGCTCTGAGCTGTCAGCACAGAGCCTGACGCAGGGCTCGAACTCACGGACTGCGAGATCATGACCTGAGCTGAAGTCGGATGCCCAACCGACTGAGCCACCCAGGCGCCCCTAGTTATTTATTTAAAAAAAAATTCTTTTATTTTAGAGAAAGAGAACAGAGAGAGAAGGACAGAGGATCCAAAGTGGGCTCAGTGCTGACAGCAGTGAGCCCTTAGGGGGCTCAAACTCACAAACCAGCAGATCATGACCTAAGTTCAAGTTGGATGTTTAACCAACTGAGCCACCCAGGTGCCCCCAGATTGGGTTTATAAATAGAATCCCCAAATAAAATTTAGCAATGCTGAAGTTGGAATTTCACATCATTGGAGGAAAATAGAATGTTCAATAATTCTGGGATAATTGAATATTTGGAAAAATAAAATTGAATTTTCACCCAACCCTTACATCAATATAATTTCCAGATGGATCAAATATTCATAAATTAAAATAAAACTGTAACATTATTATAAGAAAATGTGAGTCCTTTTATGTAAACTCAAGGAGGAGAAAACTTTTCTAACTTTAAATATATTTTTAAAATATGCATGTCAAAAAATTTTTAGCCAAAATTCAAGGGTATATCCAAACTGAGAGAAAAAAATCTGTGTCATGTTACAGACTGAATGTTAAAGTTGCTACAGAAGAATCTTTAAAAATTAAGACCAGGGGTGCCTAAGTGGTTCAGTTGGTTAAGCGAAGACTCTTGATTTCAGCTTAGGTCCTGATCTCCTGTGAGATGGAGTCCCACATCGGACTCTGCACTGACAGTGTGGAGCCTGCTTGGGATTCTCTCTGTCCTTCTCTCTCTGTCCCTCCCCTGCTCATGTGCTCTCTCTGTCTCCAAATAAAGGGACAAACTTCAAAAAAAGAAAAGTAAAAAGTAAGACCATAAAGCACAAAAGGAAACAGACACAAAGTCCAGTAATGAAAAGGAAAATACGACTATCAAACATTTGAAAATTGTTCAACATTACTCTAAGAAAATTGCCAGTTAAAGTGCCTCTCACCATATCTCACCCTTATTCTGTCTAAGATCAACAGATTTGGTATATGGGTTTTGGCAAGGGTGTGGAGTACGGATCCTCTGGAGTTTCTGGAATCCAGTAAAATAAAACATGTGCAAACTCTGGCATATAATTTTCATTTCTAGTAATTAATTTTGCAGGTATACTTGCACAGGTGGACAAAAATATAGGTATGAAGATGTTTATTGCAGCATTGTTTTTACTAGCAAAAGGCTGGAAACATCCAATATGTCTAAGGGTGAACTGTTAAATGAATTGTGGTGTCAGAGTGCAATGGATATTTTAACAGAACCAGGCAATTCTATGTTCTGTCACAAATGGTCTCCAAAATATATTGTTAAAATTTGTGTACCGAAAAAAGTTTCACATATGCAAATAAACTTGCATATGCAATCGCATATTCATAGAATATCTCTGGAAGTCTACAAAAGAAACTGGTATCAGTCAAAGCCTTTCAGGGGATCCTGGGAGGTTGGGGGTTGAGGCCAGAGGGAGAATTACTGTCTATTATATATTGTTTGGTATCTTCTGAATTTTGCACTATGTGTATGGATTACATATTCAAAACTTAACTGACAGTAGATTTTTTTTTAATATTCAAGAGCACATCAGATTAGTAGTGTTACATAGAAGGTTATTTTCTGTTCTCTTTATATCAAAGCACACACGGTTACTGTCTACTTTTCTTTGGATCCTGAGTTCATATCTGGAGTAAAACTAGTATTGCTAATACAAATAGGGATTGGAAAGAAATATCAAACAAGACAGAGCTTTGGAAATTCTGGAGACCTACAACACATATGTTAGTTGTCATTATCACCATTATAATTCTTTGATAAAATATCTTATGGTTTTTATTATATAACTTTTAAAAAGAAGACCTGTTTCTAAGTTTTCTTAACTCTTGAGTTGTCTAATTCTAGGCCATCGTGTTTTGTAAATGCTATTTGAATCTTCTTCTTCAGATCACACTAAGAAATCAGCAAAACCAGTAACCCGTATATTGAGAAGGGAAAGAAGATGGTGGGGCCTCTAAACATCATGTCAGATGAGAAATGATTGAAAAACTTACTTTTATTCTGTGTAGCTTTAGAGGAGAGAACAAAGATCGGTGAATCTCGTTATAGGAAGCAGAAAGACTTACTGTAAGAGAGACACTTCCAGTGATGATAACAACTTGAAAACTTACTGGGCTCTTTTATTATTTGAGTGTTCCCTCTCTAGAAATGCTCAATCAAACCACATTATAGCAAGAAATAGTCATGCACTATGAAAAGAATCATCAGTCCACAATATGAGTGTGCCTTTGGCAAACCTTTAAAAATAAAGTCCACTCCTGCCCAAAGTTTCTTATTCTATTATCTCATCTTCCAGGTCAAGGTATCCAGAATTATGACAGCTCAGCAATGAAGCAAATGTTTCTCTCTTGTAAATTTAATTTACTCCTTTGACCTAAAAGATGCCTGGATAATGTTATTATTGACACACCAGAAGTTCAGAGATATGGCCGACGCTATTTGTCATTTTTGTGCTATGACCAAACATTCTGAGGTTAATGGGCTTAGAAGACAGGACATCATTTATCAAAAGTTATTTAGCACTGAAAGGGATTTTACTTATTCACAGTTGAAATTTATTTAATAAGCAACTTTTTAATCTACTGTTTAATTCAAAAAGGAAGAATGTCCCAAAGATCCACATTTATAATTCAGTCTTGCCTCAGGAATTCTATTTATTTACAAGAAAATACATGCATAGAATATCTTCACATTATTCTCTAACAATCAATAAATGAATTCCCCACATCTTACAAAACTGACTCCCCCCTGTACTTTCCTTATTTGGGCTAATGATACCACTTTTCTTCCAGATAGCTAGGCTTTAATTCTGAACTTCCATATAGTCAGCTGTCAAGCTGACAATAAACCCTAAAAGATAAGATATATTTGGAGGTATCTGACCCGTTCCCCCCCAATCTATCACAATCTCTGAAGAAAGGGGCAGGCCTATGCTATCCATGCTCCATATCAGGTACCTGTTACTCATCCCGGAAACTACCCTGACACTGACCTCAGCTGTTCAGAGACACGTGGCCCACCGTCATCAAGCACAGCCCGTCCAGAGATTGGCCAGTGATCTGGGGGAGGAAAGACCAATCAGCTGTCACTGTCAGGAATGTTAGAACTGGAAAGCTGAGACACTATTGACAATTAGTCAGGAAGTTGCAGCTGAGGGCTCATATGGCTGTGTCAGGCCCAAAGGACTCCGGGGCAAACACGCAAGTAAAGTTATGGACTGGAAACTTCTGGGCACCTACAGGAAGATGATCAAAAGAGCTGTAAAGGGAGCAGGCCTGCAGACAGACACAGAGAGGCAAGCAATGGGCCATCTTCTCAGACTCATGCGAGCAGCTGTGGGACAGAATTGGGGTTTCTAACTCCAATTTCTAGAAGGCCCACCTGAATTACAGCTCCCTTGAAATCTCACCAAAGGTTCTTATGTCTTAAAACACTCCCACCCACTTTTGCTTTAGCTAGCTTGAATGGCTCGTCCCTCCTTACAACACAAAGTCCTCATTAAAACAGTATCTTTCACAGCTATCCCCAACATTCCCTGTTGGTGGCCAGCACCCTAGTTTAAGCCATCATGAACTTTCACCTCACTGAAAGTATTACAATAATGTCAACAGGATTCTCCTGAAGACTATAAACATCCATGTAACCATTTCCCTCCTCACCACCTCCAAACAGATCTTCAGAAAACTCAACTAAAATTACATCATTCCCTTGGTCAGAAACTTCCTCCCTATTGTCTAGCAAATAAAGCACAAACTACTGTCATTCATTGTCATATCTGCAGTTTTGTCTTCCACTACTTGTAAATACTCTCCCTTTCTGTATATATATATATATATATATATATATATATATATATATATATATTTTTTTTTTTTTTGTTATATTTTTGCTATGTGGATAATTGTCAAAGTACATTATTGTGGGTCTGTTCCACTTTGTAGGATATACATATGCTCCACTGCTTACAGAAGCCTCTCACATTATACTTCATTTTCTGTGAGTATGGTGACATACTCCATAAGTATAGTGACATACTCCATTATTTCAAATGGCATAAAAATATTTATAGTTCTTTTCTCTCAGTCATTACCCTTAGGGAGAAGTGCCCCAAATCTTTAAGTAATACTTGGTTAGAAAACAATAAAGCCTAATTCAAATTAGCTATCTGAAAGTTATCTACCTGTAAAATCCATCCTAAAATTTGCCTTTTCCTTGAGACTTTCCCGATTCATGAATTCAGCTCTGATTTCTCTATCTACTAAATCCCCCTGTTTCTTTTTCTCCTACAACAGTTATTTTATTCTTCCTTACCACATGCATATTTTCACAGGTATCCTAGCTCTCCTCATAGATTGTAACCCCTTTGAAGGGAAGTTTTTCGTTTTATTCCCACTGATGGCACCTGAAGTACCTAACATAATTCTCTGTCCATAAAAGTAGCTCAATAAATGTTTTACACTTAATTAAAAAAAATTTTTTTAAGTTATTTATTTTTGAGAGAGAGACAGAGACAGAGCACGAGTGGGGGAGGAGCAGAGGGAGAGGGAGACACAGAATCAGAAGCAGGCTCCAGGCTCTGAGCTGTCAGCACAGAGCCCAACACGGGGCTCGAACTCATGAACCGTGAGATCATCACCTGAGCTGAAGCCGGACGCTCAAGCGACTGAGCCACCCACGCGCCCCTTCACTTAATTTTTTAGACTCAAATTGATCAAATTGATATGAGATTGAGTGGTATATTGCTAGTTAACAAAACTGATGCATTTATATCTCTGGGAATTAAAATCTTACTTAATGGAGCTCCTGGGGGAATCAGTTAAGTGTTTCACTTCGGCTCAGGTCATGATCTCACGGTTCATGGGTTCCAGCCCCGCATCGGGCTCTGTGCTGACAGCTCAGAGCCTGCAGTCTGCTTCCAATTCTGTGTTTCCCTCTCTCTCTGTCCTTTCCTTACTCACACTCTGTCTCTCTCTCTCTCAAAAATAAATAAACATTAAAAAAATTAAATCTTAATAGCAGGTCTAAGGTCAGTTATAGCACAGAGCTTTCTTTTTTATTTTTACAGATTTTTTTTTTTGTAAGTAATCTCTACACCCAACATGAGACCCAAACCCACAACCCAGAGATCAAGAGTCACATGCTCCACCAAGGAGGCAGCCAATATGACTAAGACTTGAAATGGTAATGAGAAAAATTATTTGGCTTATCAATGCATTTTAATTGTATCCTTCAAAGTGTGTGTAACTGTCAGAAAATAAAAGTAGATTCCAAAGAATATGATCTGAACAACAGAGCTAAAGATAAATTCCACATTTCCTCTCAAACCTTTGCTTTACATGGTCTCTTTCACTGACTCCAGAATATTTGCATTTTGCATGCCAATAGACTCCTTTCTTTTGTGCTTACCAATCAGGATGGTGATACTTTGCAATAGAAATATCTGTAAACTTGCATTCTTTAAGAAATATTTATTACCTAGCAACTGTTTACAAAGCATTGAGTTAGATCCTGCGTAGAATACAAAACATTCGAGATATCTGCTGTGTGCTGAAGAAATGTGGAATCTAATTATACAAACAAAATATAGATACCTGAAAAGAATGTAATATAGCATAGCTGTATGATTGTTTTACATATCTATTATGACATAATAAACCACCTGTTGTATAAATAAGCCAAAGATGGCCCCTGAATATTGGCCCTTCTGTTTGCTTCTTTACAGTATGATAGCTCAAAGCCCACTGGCACTAAACTCAAATTTTACACATAAAATTTTTTAAAATAGAGCCCAAATGAACATATTTTTAGTCATTTAGAGCCTGCTTGTTTTGCATAACCCATAAAGTATACCAAATATCTTCTTGCCATATATAAGACAAATCCTGGGGTTTTAAAACACCCCAAGCAATTATTGCCCTTTGTACCAGTTATAAATATCACCTAAATTCTCTCCAATCCCCTGTCTCCTGAAAACTCCTGTGTTCTCTTCCGCTTCTGGACAGTGGCCCCACACCAGCTGTTTCTTGAAAGGTCTCCTACCATAAGGCACTTGCCCCTCAACTTGTCAAAGCTCCACCCAAATAAAGCTCGTGGTGTGCTATTGCCCTCAGATGATCTTGGTTTTTTTTCCTTGATGAGTCCTGAAATTTTCAAACTCACTACACCACCCCAAACATAATGGCTTAAAAGAAATAAGAGCATTTATTTGTGTCAATTTGCAATTTGCAGTTTGGGGAAGCTTGTCTCTGATCTACGTGGCACCAGGTAAAGACACTCAACCAGAGATCCCCTTCCAAGATGGCTTCTCAATTCCCATGCTCTTGCACTTCCCTCTCTCTCCACATGGTGTCTCGTCATTTCAGGGCCTTGCCCCATGGCTTGGACTTCTCAGGGTTGTCAGTTGGCAATCTCAGAGTTGTCAGTCTTATTACATGGTGACTGGCCTCCCTAAAACGAGCATTCCAAGAGGCCCAGGAGGCTTCTTGTGAACTAGCCTCAGAATTCCCAGAATGACCCTCAAATACATTCTGTTGGTCAAAGAAATCACTAAAAACAATTCCAAGCCAAAGGGAGGGGAATTAGACTCTGCCTTTCAAAGGAAGAAGTAGCAAAGAATTTACTGCCATCTTTAATCTATCACAGTGAATTTTAAATTTTTCAATATACACTGAGTAATACAAACTAGAATTGCTTATACTTCTACACAGGACTTGGCAAACTACAGTCTGAGGGCCAAATCTGGCCCACTGCTTGTTTTGGTAAATAAAGCTTTATTGAAACACAGCTATAGCCATTTGCTTACATATTGCCTGTGGCAGTTTTTGTACTGCAACCTGATACTTGAACAGTCTAAAGTATTTATTATCCGGTCCTTTATAGGATAAATTTGCTAATTCTTGCTTTAATATGTAATTATGTTCTGCTAATACTTGATTTGAATTGCTTTTTAAAAGTATACTTGTTAACTTCTGAAACTCCTTAGGAAAGTTTAACTTACAAACCTGCCATTTCCACATTGCTATAGGTGCACACAGAGCACCAATATCCAGAGCTTACTACTCTCTGGAGCAGTAGTAAGTCAGTTTTGCCTGTCACCAACAGATGATGTCAATAGTTGTGCTGTTCACTTTAGCCTTAACCACTGTCCTTGTGTGTTTACTGTGTGTTTGCTGAATGCATGTTTAGTTTTAAAGTGTTTTCAATTAGTAGTTACCCTATCGTGACCAAGAAGTACAAAAAAGCAATTAATGTGTTAGAAGTGTCAGTTACAAAAGGTGGCATGTTTTATGACAAAAAGTAAAAATAATTTTAAAAAGTGAAAGTGATATGAAAATATACTTGCTATTTGTGTATATAGGATAAGTCATAAGAAGGGTCAATTCTGGGGGCTCCTGGGTTGCTCAGTAGGTTAAGCAACTGATTTCAGCTCAAGTCATGATCTCACGGTTCAGAGGTTTGAGCCCTGCATCCGGCTCGCTGCTATCAATTTGGAGCCTGCTTCGAGAATCTTCTGTCCCCTCCCCACTCTCTGTCCCTCCCCAACTGGCGCGCGTGCTCTTTCTCTCTCAGAAATATAATAAACATTAAAAAGGGGGGTCAATTCTGAGGAAGTATAAGTGAATCATGCAACATAGGAAAAGTGCTTTGCTTCTGTGACTGACAATAATTAGCAGGCAAAGTGTAAAAATGACACATTGACAAAACATATGTGAAGCTAAAGGAGCAATCTCAGCGCCTTCTATCTGTTGTTCTAACATCTGACCAGGAGACAATTACCAGAGTTTGCAAATCCGAAGGCCAAGTAAGCAGAGTGAAAAGGATGGTCTTAACAACTTGTGATAGAAGAAAGATATACTCCCAGAGGTGCAAGACCCCACTGAAATCTTCACAGTATTGAAGTGAGCAGAGTGTGAATACCACAAAAATAATTCCCTACATTTGCAGATATCAACAAGGAAGAAAGTTTCCCACCTCAGCAGACTTTCAGAGTAGACAAAACTGGTCTTTTTTGGGGGGTGGAAAATGATGTGCGACAGGATACGTGGGACCAAGGAGGGGAAAAAAAATGCCTACTTCCAAGCTGCAAAGAACCAATCGACTCTCATTTGGTGTAAGTCCTTTCATGAACTAAGAAGGTTTTCAAAACAAATCTGATCTCCAATATTTTAAAATTATATTTTCTGGGGTGCCTGGGTGGCTCAGTCAGTTAAGCATCCAACTTTGGCTCAGGTTCGGCACAGTTCATGAGCTTGAGCCCTGTCTGTGCTGACAGCTCAGAGCCTGGCATCTGCCTCAGACTCTGTGTCTCCCTCTCTCTCTGCCCCTCCACTGCTCTCTCTCTCTCTCTCAAAACTAAATAAATATTAAAATTAAAAAAAAATTAAATCTATTTTCTGAATTTTGAGTCCTGTAGTTGAAAGAAATAAGGAAAGAGACAAGCAAAACAACCCCCACTCTCAAATGTGTGATATATCACTTTCAACCCAGTGACTCCCACCAACACATTAACTTTCATTGCAAAGCATGGAGTAAACTTTCGATGCAATTTGTGATTCATTGTGATTGTAAACTCAACCATTAAAAACACTTTTTAAAAAAAATTTGATGTTTATTTATTTTTGAGAGAGAGAGAGACAGAGAGACAGAGCATGAGAGGGGGAGGGGCAGAGACAGAAACACACACACAGAATCCAGAGTAGGCTCCAGGCTCTGAGAGCCCAGAGCCCGATACAGGCTCGAACTCACAGACTGCAAGATCATCGATGACCTGAGTCGAAGTCGGAGGCTTAACTGACTGAGCCACCCAGGTGCCCGTAAAAAAGACTTTTATAAATTGGGATTTTTCTCAGATCTATGAAACCAAAATAAGATACAGGAATATTTTGAAAACTGAAGATGTCCAGTGTCAGCTGTGATACTCGATTCCCTTTCCTTTTGTGTGCATCAAAATAGCCTCATGGTTTTTATTGATTGACTTTATCATAAGTTCTCATAAAATACTAGTTTCACTGGTTTTTTACATGGGGATTCCACATAAAGTTTCCTTTGGGGAAAAGGTCTTCTCCTGTTTAAAAGCTTGAAAATCGTGACTATAAATAACAGAAAATATTGAAGATTTTTTAGCAGGAAAGTTACATAATGTAAGTGGTGTTTCAGGAATATATTAATCTGGCTGTATGTCATATGGATTGCCCAGAGACCAGTTAAAAAGATACTGAGAACAGTGTCCTGTGAAAATAACCATTATAATAGAATAGAAAATGGAACTAAGACCTATTATATCTGTCGGAAATCATGAGAGGCATAAAACAAAGTGGTTGAAAAATTATGTTTACATACCAAATAGGCATACAGAGAGGCTTTTTCACCTTCAAGCTCTATGATTTCTTCTATTTTGTGTTCAAATAAAAAATGTAAAACAAGGACAGAATGATACTGCAGAAAGCGTTCAGCTAGCTCCCTAATAAAGGAAAAAAGCACTTAGCAATTGTTACCCTACTTCATCTAAAATGCCTTTGATTGGTTTAAGAGCATTGACTAGATATGAAAGCTTCTTTGACTCAAGTTTTAACAATAAAAGTCTCCCCTGGCTCCATTTTTAACCTCAAAAGCATTTTTTTCTTGATTGTAGAAAATTATTGTCAAAGATAATAAATATTCATTGTAGAAATATTATAGAAATGCATATAAGCAAAAATAGAATAACTTGTAATTCTACAACTTAGATAGGGCAGGTCTGGAAGGCTATACTTTTTAGAGTATAGTCTCTCCAATATTATTCCATACAAATATATACCAATAAACAAATAAAGGTTCAAATAAAATAGAATTATTCTCTACATTCAGCTAAATGTTTCAGAAATGAGTCCCTTGTAGATTATTAGTTAAATATTTGACAATCAGGGAATCATTATTTAAAAACTATCAATAGCCAGAAATCTAACATGTAATTTTAAGTCAACTATCTTGGAACTTAAATTTAACTGAAATTATAGTCGTAAAATGTGCATGATCTGTAAACTAAATACATTTCATTTGTATGTGATCATAGGTTTTGAAGTTCAGTGTTTACAAACACCAGCCCCTTTTTAACTTCAAAACTGCCTTGGCCTCATTATAGGCAGAATTTGGTATCACATGACTTCATCTGAGCATCTCACCACATTGGAACCCAAATGGACTTTAGAATATGTCTATTTCCTTCCAACAGGTCATCACTAGTCGAGGTTTTCCAGTTGCCGTCACACAGGATATTTCCGCTGTCTCAAATTGATATCTTTTCCCATACTGCTCTGTCCTTAGCAACAGTCATTAAGACTGTTTTTCTTTTAGGGGCGCCTGGGTGGCTCAGTCCCTTGAGCGTCCGACTTCGGCTCAGGTCATGATCTCACGATCCGTGAGTTCGAGCCCTGTGTCGGGCTCTGTGCTGACAGCTCAGAGCCTGGAGCCTGCTTCAGATTCTGTGTCTCCCTCACTCTCTCTGACCCTCCCCCGTTCATGCTCTGTCTCCCTCTGTCTCAAAAATAAATAAACATTAAAAAAAATTAAAAAAAAAAAAAGACTGTTTTTATTTTAAAACATACCAGCAAAGGTGAAAAGAAAGAGAGAGGGGGGCAAACCAAGAAATAGACTCCTCCAATGTGGGACTTGAACTCACAACCCTGAGATCAAGAGTCACATGCTATACTGACTGAGCTGGCCAGGGCCCCTACAGACTTTTAACTATAGAGAAGACACTGATGGTGACCAGGGGGAGCCGGTGGGGGGATGGGGAGTAAGGAGTGCACTGGTGATGAGCACCAGGGGTCATATGGAAGTGTCAAATCACTATATATTATACATCTGAAACTGATATTACACTAAGTTAACTGACTGGAATTTAAATAAAAGCTCTTTTAAAACCCCAAATCTTTGTTTCTCTACTTTTCTGTTATGCTTCTTACTGATACTCCTACCATATGTGCCTATTAAAGTCCTAGTGATTCAATGACTGGCTCAAAACACATCATCAGTTATTGGCAGATCCGGGGCTTGACTTTTTGCTCCTATATTTTCCCCTGGCCTAAGTTCAAGGGCTCTTTCCACCATACAGATTACCTTATACCAAAGGGCTGACGATATAAATCCTGGAACCCCTCATTAACACAGCCCCATGTGTAGCACTGAGGACTCTGTGGCAAAGACACAGATTGCACTTAGAAAACAACAACAACCCAACAATAAACCTCTTTTGCATGACTCAAAATAGCACGTGTTCTCTGTGAATTCGATAAAACCAGACTAAACTAACCAACATCACTTTTTCAATCATCATCTTGGCAACAATCACAAAGCTGAACAACATTCTGCTTCCAAGGCTAATGGGTAGTAGGTACTCTCATACACTGCTAGCTGGAGGACACAATGATATGACCTCCATGAAGGACATTTTGGCAATATTTTTAAGAGTTACAAGTGTATTTACTCTTTGACCCGGCAATCTAACTTCTGGAAATATATCTAACTGACACATCCGCACACATCAAAATGATTTATGTCCAAGGTTATTCACTATTGCTTTGCTTGTCAAAGCAAAAGACAGGAAACAACCCAAGTACCTATCAGCAGAGGTGTGGCTAATTCAACTATGGTACATGCACACGACGGAATATTAGGTAGCTGTAAAAAAAAAAAAAAAAAAAAAAAAAAAACAAAAACAAAAAAACAAAAAACAAAAAACAAAAAACAATGAGGAAGCATGAGATCCACTGGTAAGGAA
Source organism: Lynx canadensis (assembly GCF_007474595.2). Classification (NCBI taxonomy): domain Eukaryota; kingdom Metazoa; phylum Chordata; class Mammalia; order Carnivora; family Felidae; genus Lynx; species Lynx canadensis. The sequence goes on along the minus strand of NC_044307.1, from coordinate 117,941,158 downwards.
AGATCTCTGGGCTAAATTGTTAAGTGTGAAACCCAAGGTGCAAAGAAGGACAATAGATATGTCACATTTTATATAAGAAACAGAGGAAATGAAAGCAGCAATGCATACAAGTGGCTAACCATAGGGGGAGTTGAGAGTGAGGTAGATAATGGCAAGGTGGTAATAAATCCTCTCAATGTATACTTCAATATACATTGAGAGGTAATAAATCCTCTCAATGTATACTTAAGCCTTGTTTTCTTAGTTGTAAAAAAATCATTTGAATGTATTACTATTAAAAATACAAACTAAATAAATTTTGAGAAGAACCACATTTTAGTTTCATTGTTTTAGTTCAGTGAAAGATCGGGAACAGTGCCCTAATCCTTTCTGGTTTAATAACTTTGAATAAGAACATTGAGGTATCTTCTAGATGAGCTTTCTTGTTATAAGAAAAATATGAAAAAAATATTAAAGTAATGTACTGATAAATTCCCATGATGATCATTTAGTAATGTGCCACTTTATGGATCCTAGACTGTCCCAAGCAACACTGAATTTGCTGACTTTCTCACTTTTTTGACTCTGCATTTTCTGAAAAGAGTGGTAATCGTCAAACCCTCCATAGTCCAAATACATTTATGTTACGTCTTAAAAAGAGATGGCAATCTCTTGATATTGAGAAATCTCTTGATAAATATGAGAAGATATTTCAATCTTACTTGAATATCAACAATCTTATAAGATTGAATGTATTGGTGATTCAATAAATCTCTATCTGAACCTTGATATAAGTGATCATTATTTTAATAAATACTACAAAGTAGAACAGGAAAATGACACGATTAAGCTGAGATACAAAGAATTATCAAATAAGTAGGAATTTTTAAAAACATTTTATGCATCAGAGTAATGTAGCAATTTGATTACAATAGATGGTCCAATTGGATGAAACGGACATAATTCAGTAACTTTACAGGATAATTTTTGAATCATCATTTTATATGTGACCACATGGACACGTTTTGCCTCTCACAAAAATACGTCTCCAGTAGAATTATGAGTCCTACTTCAAAATAGGATTGCTATAAAAAAGGTGAGGCAGAGAAACACAAAGATGTTAGATTTGGAGATAAACTTTGCATTAATGTTGTATTTTCAGAATTATACATTATTATTTTTAAAAATGAAATGAACACCAGCTGTGGGGTTTTATAAACCCCCTTACTTAACCATATCTGTGCCTCAGTTTCCTTTTTCATGGGAGTGATAATAATACCTTGTACATAGGATCGTTGTAAGGAATAAATGAGAGAATGTATTTGAAAGTGTGCTCAAATCATGCCTCAGTGAGCACAGTGTTCACTAAGTAGTGGCTATTATTTCTTTTTTCTTTTCTTTTCTTTTCTTTTCTTTTCTTTTCTTTTCTTTTCTTTTCTTTTCTTTTCTTTTCTTTTTCTTTCCTCCCTTTCTTTCTTTCTCTTTCTTTCTCTTCCTTCCTTCCTCCCTTTCTTTCTTTCTTTCTTTCTTTCTTTCTTTCTTTCTTTCTTTCTTTCTTTCTTTCTTTCTTTCTTTTTTTCAGGTTTATTTTTGAGAGAGCCAGAGCAGGGGAGGGACAGAGACAGAGGGAGACAGAGGATCCAAAGGGGGCTCTGTGCTGACAGCAGCAAGGCCGATGCAGGGCTTAAACTCATGAACTGTGAGATCATGATCTGAGCCGAAATCAGAAGCTCAACCGAGGCCACCCAGGTGCCCCTGGCTATTATTTCAATCTTACTTGAATATCAACAATCTTATAAGATTGAATGTATTGGTGATTAATATTTAGTCATATGCATATGACTGCATATGTAATTTATGACATGACATTCTTGTTGTAACAACATAGAAGAATGCCTATGATTTGTTAATTGTAAAACCGTGACATAAAATTCAATGGATACTCTGATAAAAAAAAATCTCTGGTAAAATAACAGCAAGAAATATACAAGCATATTCACAGTGAAGGTATTCGAGTGGCAGAACTATTAGTGATCATCCTTTTCTTTTCCTAAATGTTTTTTGTTTAGACTTTGTAATTTTATGACAGTAAAGATAATAGAACACATTAGGCTGGGGGCAGAAATAAAGAAAATAAATGGCCAGAAATAATAAATTACCTTGATTCAGACTATAATTGAGAGTCTAGCCCCACCCCATTCCCAACACACAAATACCCTGCATTGTACCACTGCAACCAAGAGTAAATGCTCCAGCTTTGGGGACACAAGATGTACTTCTAGGGGAAGAAAGTGACTACATGAGGAGAAGGGAGAAGATGCACAATAGGGAGAAAGATGAAAATTGCTACTATGTGTCAGATACTGCTAGTTGCCTTCCCAGTCTTCTGTTCTTTAGTAGCTTAATTATGAACCCCAATTATGTCATGATAGCCATGTGCTCTGTTCCAAATACCTGCCTAGATTCCTTTGCAGCTAGGGCTGGCCACATGGCACAGTTCTAGCCGATGAAGCATAGTCAGAAGCCACTTGGGGAAACGCAGGTTGTCTGCTCTTTTGGCTTTCTGCCCCTTCCTCCTTCCTGCCGGGAATACAGGTATGTTGCCTGGTCATAGCAGTCATTTTGCAGTTGTGTTTATTGAAGTTAAAAGCTAAGCATGGCACGACAGAAATGTATGAGTCTGGGTCCCTGCCAGGTTCGTCAAGTAGCTGCACCTTCCTGGACCAGTCCTTTTGTTAGGGGACATGCAAACAAATACTGACACACAAGAAGTTCCCGTAGTGCCAAAAGCTGATCAGAGGGAAAGACTTCCTCTTTTGAACCTTGGCTACAACAGGCAGAGTCAGAGTTCAGAAGAGAACTGAAACAGGTCACACTGACTCCACTTATTCCCTATGCCGCCTTTTAGCTGCTAGCTGTGTTTAGCTCTGTGGGCTCTGTTCTGGAATGTTACCCACGACCCACTGCACTTGTGACATCTTTTTTAATGTGGAAAAGTATACATTAAAAAGGCCCATATGTGACATACATTCTATAACACCCTGAGTCTTTGCCTAAATATAGCCCTTGGATCGTGTGTATGAATGTTAATTGGCTATGACTTGGGTTGCTTCAGGCAGAAGATGTTGTTCCACAGGGTTACACACAAGAAATAACAGTCAGTGATTTCTGCCAATGGGAGGATACACTTTCGAAGAATATCCTACCTGGAAGCTGTTTTCTCCCCCTGCCCCCCAGCCCCAAACTCAGACTGCCCAATAAAACCCCTCCCACCATTACAGCAGAACAGCTATAACACAAAGAAAATCCCAAAAGAGAGAAGATATTCCTGAATATAAGGTAACTGTGATCTGCCTGTCACAGAGTGGATGTCCTTCTGTTTCAGAAGAGTTAGCATTAGACCTGGTGGGAGGCTGTTGTTAGCATATTGTGGTGAGAGAGTCAGGGCTTACACCCAGGTGTATCTGACTCCCATGGTCCCACCACTACACCGAATGGTCTCATTCTTCTTTAACTGATGACTATATTCAGCATAAACCCTAAGCAGTTATAGATAAGAATGGAGGATTCTCAGCACAACAACAGGAAATGGCCATCCAACACAGACACGTAGGCTACAATGACCCTGCCTTCAGCACAGCACAGCAAGTAGAGCACTAAGATGTCCCAACAGGGTTCCAGAGACCAGTGGCTATTGAAAGACCAGAACCTACATTAGGAGAAATCTCATGCAAGTCAGAGCTGCCCCATCTCTCCCTTCTTCCCACAGGTATGTGTTCTTTGAGTCACTATTGCTTAGCAAGAGAGAAAAGAATGAGAATAACAAGCACAATCCTTTCTACTGAATAAGTTAATATATGGAGACAGCTCAACGGAAGAGGCATCATCTGATGTGGTCATGGGGGAGCCTCTCATCATTTACCAGTCAGGGTCCTGGCAGGTAACATATGGCACTATAATTGAGTAATTTGAAGAGAGTTTAATAAAGGGACTATGTGCAAAGATGTGGGCAAGGTTTAGGAAAAACAAGGAGGGATAGAACAACACCCTGTAACTTGTAGCAGCACGGAGCCTTCCTCACGTCTAAGTCTCAAGGGACAAGGGAGAACGTACATTCTGGGTGTAAGAATGAACCTTCTGACAGGAGCTAAGTCCTTTTGGTGGAGGCGGGTGGAGGGAAGGCCTTTATTTTGACACAACCTGGCAGCTAGAGAGGGGGTAAAAATACCCTGACTTCCTTTCTCTCTCACACTTGATTTCCTGCTGGTATCTCCCTTTAGCTGAACTTAGCTGGAAGCCTTTGGTCAAAGACTCCAAAGGACTCCAAAGGACTCCAAAGGGACTCCATTGGTAAAGTCTATATGATTCAACTTTCTGGGGCACAAAACATGGTGGGGAAAGGTGGACAGTGGGTCTTGAAGGTCAGGCAGAAGATATCCAGCATATTCCAAATGGTTCTAATGAAGAGATTTTTAACGAGACCACTTAGAGAAATTTTAGTGAGGTTAAGAGACAGAAGAGACGGTAGAGTGTGGAACATGAAGTGGAAATAGTGTTATTGGAGCTCAGTGAGTATTGTAGTCATTGTATTTAGGGAAGGGGTGAACCATCATTTTAGGAAAATTCAGTCCTTGTCAAGGATGTGGCCCTGAAGCAACCAGGAAGTAGAGAAGGAATACTCTGGTCTCTCCTATTCTTGAGTCTCTTGCCAGTGCCCCCCACTGACCCAGCCCAACCAGAAACCAACCAGGAAGGGACCAGCATGTAAAAAAAAAGTCCCACAGGGGTCAGCTTCCCAAGACACAGAGCAATGCCAGGAAGGCTGGGAAATGCAACTGAGGAAGAACAATTAACACAACACCCCGATAATATAAATTATTCCCTCTATTGTATCATCTATCTCTTCTTTTCTTTGGAAATTATTCATTCACTTGTACTGAAAAAATATTCGCTGAGTACCTATTATGTGCCAGCCACTCTTCTTAGCTCTTAGAGATAGAATATGAAAAAGACAAGCAGGGTCTTAGAGTTATGAGAGTTTATTATACAGTGGAAGAGAGAAAGAAAATGAACAAATAATAAAACAATATATATAAAATAATTTTAGATGGTGATAGGTGCTAGGAAGGCAACAGATGATGCACTGGGAGTGAAATGATGCTTTAGATGTGGGGGAGGGGATGTCTCAGAGAAGGGGTCATTTGAGCTGAGACTAGATGATAAAAAAGAGCCACGTGAGGAGCCACAGAGGGAAAAACATCCCAGGCAGAGTGAAGAGCAAGTGCAAAGACTGAGGAAGGTGGGATAAGTTTGATATGTTCAAGGATCAGAGAAGAAGACACTAGCTGGAGCACAAAAGTAGAATTTACTGTTATGAGGGAGGCAGGGGCCAAATCAAGGAATGCTTTGTAGGCCATGGTAGGTAAACACAAAGCAAAGCTACTAGGAGGCATATTGTATCATAGGGGCATGTTCTGATTTAGATCCTAAGAGATGTCTCCATCTGCTCTGTGGAGAATGGACTGGGGGGAGGACAAGAAGGTGGGGAGAAGAGCAGCAAGACTGGAAGCAAGGGAACAAGTTAGGAAGCTATTACAGGAGTCCTCATGGAGAATGGTAAGTGGAAGTAATAAACTGTGATTGTATTTGGGTTTATTTTGGAGGGAAAGACATCAGAATTATAGATGGGATTGGATTATAGATTGGATATAAGGGGCAAAAGAATGGAAGTACACTTGAATTAGTCCTAAGCTTTTGGTTTGAATAAATAAGTGCAGGACTCTGCACTTACTGAGCTGGGAGAGGTATCAAGAGTCCCCACTTAGAAACGTCTACACAGACATAAACACACATTCCAATATCCCTCGGCTCACATCTCTATAGTTATGGCTGTCTCCTTTTGCTCCTTCCCATTCAACTTCTTAAAACATGTTTTCTATATCCACTGGTTCCATTCCCTTTGTCTCCTCTTAATGCTTGCACGCATGATGATTGATCAACATTCTCTTTGCTAATATCTTTGTGCCACTAATGCAGAGGACACAGATTAATTTTAGGGTTTTGGATTATTGGATGGCTGTGGTGACTGATCTTAACTATCAAGGATTGCTACTACACCACAAGGGGTGGAACAAGTACGTCTGGGATGTAGGCGATCCTCTAAGGGTACCTCTGAGTACTCCCATATCCTGTGATCAAGTCAATGGAAAATTAAATCAACCCAATACAGGCAGGATTTCTGATGGGCCAGACCCTTTAGAAATGAAGGTTTGAGTCACCCAACAGGCAAGGAACCATGAAGTGCTTGATGAGGGCAGAAAGAAGAGAGAATGGGGACTGGAAGAAGGTAGTTATACATACCTGCTATGACCATGTGCTCAGTTGCAGAAACAAGGACTGTAATAGTTTTAAGTACTTCTTCCTTGTTTTAATTTTTTCCCCTTTACCATTCCTCTACCACCTAAAATAAAATGTATTGATAGTAATTAACCTTGCATCCCAGTATTAAATGATAAGATATCAAAGGAAGAGTGGGGCTTAGCTGGAAGAGGTATTACCCAAAGGTAGAAAAAGGGCTTTGCATTACCTTTTGGGAAAAGAATCCACGTGTCTTTTTGTTGCATAGGGAATATTTGCATTAGGTTAGGTAGAAGCATGGTTTTATTTGTAAGATGACCATGACCAAACAAGGGACGTATGGATGCCACCTTGGTAAAAAGTAGATCGTGGTAGCTTTGTATACTTTAACTTAGTTAAGATGGAACTAGAATTTCTCAGAATTCCCTTTTCTGTGTGGTTCTGATTCAGCATTGTTCAGAAGAGAAACTTGTGGGAGATTTAGAAGATAGACGTGGAGCTGCGGCCATTTTGTATCTCTCTGAAGGTCAGTGTTGAGCACCAGGCACTGTGGCAATTCACACACATCGTCACTGCTCCGCTAGCTCACTTTGTGTGGGACAACACCTAAACCCGTTGACCCTCCAGCCCCTGCCAGATCGCCTCCTTCAGTTTTTCCAAGTGCATGTGTAGCTCTATGGTGAAGGGGCTAGCTTCTCTTGCAGGTCTTCCACTACACAGAGGTCGTGCGTGGTGAGGAACAGACTCAGATTCTGGTTTGTCTTTGCTGTCGTCCGCATCCATCTTTCCTTCCTGACAGCTAGGCTGGCCAACCCAAAACAATTTTTTGGCTTAACGCTAAACCCAGAGACACTGGCCTGCTTAGACCACTCCATCAGCTTCCATATTGCATAGGATCTAATCTCCATAATAAATCACTCATAATGGCTCTGCTTCTCTGGTCAAGCCCAGAACTGTATATCCTGTATGTCTGGGCAATTTTTTTTGAAAAACCCAGAAACAATCTAGGTTCATGCAACACGTTTGGTTGTCATGTATCTTTAGTCTCATAAATTTAAAGTAGTTCTTCAATCCTCGTGGCCGTTGTCCTCCTCCTCTTTCATGACATTGACATTTTTGAACTTGACCTTTTGAAGAACCTTGACCAACTGTTTTATAAATCCTCAGTGTGGATAGGTTATTGTTTCCTCGTAATTAGGTTAAGGTTTTTGGCAGGAATACTGTAGGAGAGGTGATGTTTTCTCCTCAGTGTTCACCTCAGAACACACTTGATTCAGTGTCTCATTATTGTAGATGTCAGGTTTGATCTCTTCATTAAGGTGATGTCTGCCAGATTTCACCTTTGAAAAGGTAACTTTTCCCTTTGAAATTAATAAATAACCTACTGGATAACATTATAAAATTGTATGCACATCCTGTTCTCTGGTAATCTTTCACCTAATGATGTTGGTATCCATTGGTGATCACTTACTACTGTGGAGGTTACAAAAGAGTGACTTCAAATTCTATCATTTAAAAAAATTAGAATTCTAATTTGGCATTCTTTTGTAAAGAAGAGCTTTCCATTCTCACCCTTATTTTTAAATATTTTTGCTATCAGCCTGGAGTTAAAGATTTTTTTTTAATGCCCTCCATTATTATCTGTCATTTTTTCATCTTGTGTTCAAAATTGTTGAAACTGTAACCAGAAGGTGATCCTTTAAATGAGTCATTGTATTCACTAATATTCTACAAATTTCCTGAGAGAGTGTATGCATCTTTTAACATATTTAATTCCAAATTCTTATGTTTTTTATTATTTAAATTATATCTTTAAAATTCACTTTAATATGATTATTGCAGATATGTAGTCATATAGCATAAGTTTTGTATATTTAGTTTGTATTCATTAATCTTGTTACATTCTCATTAATTTTAATAAATTATATCTAGATTATTTTGGGCTTTCTGTTTACTCAACTATATTGTAGGAAAATAATGACACTGGTGTTAGTTCTTTCTAATACTTCTATATTATCTTCATTTTTGTCTACTTGTACTGGTTAAAACATCCAATAAGATGTTAAATAGAGGTAGTGCCAGCAGGAATTTTCATCTTATCCCCAGTTTCGAAGAGAAAGATATTAATATTTCATCATTAGAAATTTCTGCTGTAGGCTTTGGTTGATGCCTTCTATTGTATTAATGAATTTCACTTTTATTAATAGTTTTTCAAGTGGCTTTAATATACATATATACATATATATGTATATAAATGTGTATATATATGTATATATACATATATAAATATAAATGAATGCTGGATATAATTAAATATTTTTAAATCTATTAAAATACTCATGATTAGTCTTCAATCTGTTATTTCTGATAAATTGTATTTACTTACTAGTGCTAAAAAAATATAACTTTTATAGGTTAAACTTCACTTATTTATGATCTATCATCTTTTTAAAGATTTTTCTAACTATGTTCATGAGTTGAATTGACCTTTAATTTTCCTTTCTGGTAGTGTCCTGGTCAGATTTTTATATGAAGTTTATGTAAGCCTACTAAACTGCTTTGGGGAATCTCTTTCATATACAAAAATGTGTGAAGATGAAAATGATTTCTTCTTTGAACATTTGATAGAACTCATAATAAAAGTCATATGTATCTGGGGGATTTTTTTTGTGTGTGTATGTGGAAAGGTCTTTATTGCTTCACATTTGTTAGACGAACTGTATATGAGAACTATTTAAGTTTTCAATTTCTTCTCTAGTCAATTTTAATAAGATGCATTTGTCTAACATGTTAAGTGCATTGGCATAATTTGTTTATAATATTTTCTCACTAACTTTTTGATGTATCTAGTAATGTCTCCCTCTTCATTCCTGATAGTAATAATTTCTTAATTCTCTCTCTCTCTCTCTCTCTCACACACACACATTCACATTCAGTGGTATTAGAGTTTTGACTGTTTAAACTTTTTGAAGAACCAATTTTTGGTTAAATTGGCCCTCTTTATGTTTTATATTTAATTAATTTCTGTTCTTATCTTTATTATATTTGTCCTCCATTTTTTGAATTTATTTTGCTGGATTATGTCTAACATCTTGTAAGGTGTTAAACTTCAGCCCCCCTTTTTTTCTAATATTCACACTTAAGGTTATAAATTTTCTTCTAAGAACTTAAAAATTTTTTTTTAATATTTATTTTTGAGACAGAGAGACAGACAGACAGAGTGTGAGCTGGGGAGAGGCTGAGATAGAAGGAGACACAGAATCCAAAGCAGGCTCCAGCCTCTGAGCTGTCTGCACAGAGCCTGACACAGGGCTCAAACTCACAAACCATGAGATTATGACCTGAGCAGAAGTAAGATGCTTAATGGACTGAACCACCCAGACGCCCCAAGAACAACTTTAATTACATTTTACAAGAGTTAGTTACAAGTGATCCATGGGTTAATTTGAAGTATATTTCTTAATTTATAATCATGGGAATATTTTACATATACTTTTTATTTTTTTTATTTTTTTTAACATTTTATTTATTTTTGAGATAGGGAGAGACAGAGCATGAACAGGGGAGGGTCAGAGAGAGGGAGACACAGAATCTGAAACAGGCTCCAGGCTCTGAGCTGTCACCACAGAGCCCGACACGGGGCTAGAACCCACGGACCGCGAGATCATGACCTGAGCCGAAGTCGGCCACTTAACCGACTGAGCCACCCAGGCGCCCCTACATATACTTTTTAAAAAAATGATGTTTAGTTCAATTGTGTGTGATCAGAAAATATGCTATTATTTCAGCCCTTTAAAATGTGATGAAATTTGTTTATGGCTTCATATATGATCAATTTTTTTTTTCAACGTTTTTTATTTATTTTTGGGACAGAGAGAGACAGAGCATGAACGGGGGAGGGGCAGAGAGAGAGGGAGACACAGAATCGGAAACAGGCTCCAGGCTCCGAGCCATCAGCCCAGAGCCTGACGCGGGGCTCGAACTCACGGACCGTGAGATCGTGACCTGGCTGAAGTCGGACGCTTAACCGACTGCGCCACCCAGGCGCCCCTATGATCAATTTTTGAAAATGATTCATTTGTGCTTAAAAAGACTGCGTATTTAAGTCGTTGAATTTGTTCCTTAGGTCAATTTTACTAATCTTATTTTTCAAATCTTATATAATCTTACTTGTTTCTTTTATCAGTTGCTAAGAAGTTAATTAAAATCATGCACCTTAATTATTGATTTCTCTTTGTATTTCATTTATTTTTTGTTTAGAATAATGGAGTCTGAAGTTCTATTATAAGTTGAAGGCCAATGCAAAATTGTTATACCATCCTGGCAAGTGAAACTTCATAATAAATATGAAGTAATCATCTTTTCTCCAGTAATGCATTTTGCCTTAAGATTTCTAGTATAAGTACTTCCATGATTTCTTTTTTGTATCTCTTCTTTTTCAATATTTTGTGTATATATATTTGAGTTACGTTCATTACAAACATCATGCGGTTGTATTTTTTGTTTTTCTGACAATCTTTGTCCTTTGGCCCATTTAGTCCAGTTATGTTTAATATAATTACTGCTGATATACCTGGTGTAAACCTAGCATCTTATTTTGTACTTCCTATTTGCCTCACCTATTTTTTTTTTTTTTAGTTTATTTATTTATTTTGAGAGAGACAGAGAGAGCACGAGCAAATAGGGGAGGGACAGAGAGAGAGGGAGTATCCCAAGCAGGCTTGGCATTGTCAGCACAGGGCCCCATACGGGGTTCAAACCCACAAACCGTGAGATCTGGACCTGAGCCAAAATCAAGAGCCCCACACTTAACTGACTGAGCCCTCCGGATGTGCCTGTCCCCCCTATTCCATTTACTTTTTCTCTTTCCCTGTTTGCGTTGGGACTGGTTGTGAGAAAGTGTGTGTGTCTAAACCACTCACTTTTAAATTACGTGTTTGAAATTTATTCCCTATTTTCCTCTTTCTTTAATGGCTGCCCAGAAATTTTAAACTGTGTGGTTAAAATCAACAAAAAAGGTGATCACTGCTTTTACCTTCCTTTCCGACAATCCACAATCTTTAGAACATGCTAACTCAGTTCATGCCATCCTGATCCATGCATTTTAGTTATCATTGTTTTTTACTTTTACCTTTTAAAAATTCCACTGTTACTATTATCATTATTATTTTATACTGTCAATGTTTACATGGACTTACATATTTACCTTTATCTACATTCTTTATTCTTTGAAAAAAAAATTTTTAATGTTTACTTATTTTTGAGAGAGAGAGAGAGAGACAGAGTGCAAGTGGGGGAGGGTCAGAGAGAGAGGAGACCCAGAATCTGAAGCAGGCTCCAGGCTCTGAGCCGTGAGCTGTCAGCACAGAGCCCAACGCAGGCCTTGAATTCACGAACCATGAGATCATGACCTGAGTGGAAGCCAGATGCTTACCCAACTGAGCCATCCAGGTGCCCTTCTTTATTCTTTTTAGTATCTGGGTCTATTTTCCCGCTGCCTGAAGAATTTTTTTTTAGCAAATGTCTACTGGTAGCAAACTGACCCAGCATTTGTATGAAAATGACTCTATTTTGCCTTTGTTCTTAAAATATATTTTCACTGGGCTTAGGCTAAAAATTACTTTCTTTCAGCATATTGAAAACATAATTTCTTAGTTTTTAGCTTCTACTATTACTGTTAGAAAATAGTCTACTATTTTTCTTTGGAGGTAACCTAATGGCCCTCAAAAGATCATGTCTACCCAGAACCTCAGAATGTGACCTCATTTGGGAACATGGTCTTTGCAGATGTAATACATTCAGAATCTCAAAACAGAATCATCCAGGATTTAAGGTAGGCCCTACATCTACTGAGGTTTGTCGTTAAAAGAAGAGGAGAGGACACACAGAGACACAGACAGGAAGACGTCATGTGAAGCAGAAGGCAAAGATTGGAGTGATGCCGCTGCAAGCCAAGGAATGCCAAAGGTTGCCAACAAGCACCTGAAACTAGGAGAGAGGCATGAAACAGATTCTCCCTTGGTGCTTCTGGAAAGAATCAACCCTACCAACACTTTGATTTCAGCCTTCTGATTGCTTTAACAATTGTTTTTCCTTGTCTTTGGTGTTCTATAGCTTCACTGTGATATATCTAACTATGGGCTTCTTTTCACTTATCCTGCTTGGAATTCATTGGGTTCCTTGAACATCCAGGGTTCCCCTTTTTTGTTTGTTTTTTTCCTGGACGTTCCTTATTCATTTATTGTCTTTTCAGTGTTTTAAAGAAATGTTTTAAAAATAGTTTTTCCAGAAGTTTTGATGGTTTTTAGTAGGAGAGTTGTATAATTCACCCAGCTTGGCTTTGTACCAGGAAAAGATATCTGCCAGAGTAATCTTCTAATAACCAAATCTGATCATGTCAATATCCTGCTTAATATTCTCTAATGGCCATTTATTATCCTTAGGATCAAATCTCAAATCTCACAGCCGACCCTGGTGATCATGCGTGTGTCTAGCTCTTTGTTCTCCTGGAACATTCTCTCCCTGTGATGTTATTGCAGGGATTGTTCCCACTGTAGGGAATTATTTCTGTCCTCTCTGTTGTGATTCCCCCAGCTAAATCTTTGTCATAATATTTCATTTTTTAATATTAGGATTCCAGGAGATATGAAATGCTTTATCAAAGGAATTAAGAATAACTGGTAGAGTTAATATTTCAGGGCAGAAAAGTTTTTTTTCTGTATTTCTCACATCACACCATGCAAATATGATTATTTCTACTTCGTTTGGTGCAGTTCTTTTCAATGCATATTTATTGAGAACTCTATATAACAAGTACTGGCAGAAATGGAGGTTCAAAAATGAATATGACATAATCCTTTCATCTCAAGGACTTCACAATTAGGTGGGGAACACAGATGATAAGAAAATGATTTTAATATCTTTTTACTACATAAAGGTCTGCAGAGAGAGTTATGGATGCCCAGAAGAGGGGAACCCAGTCAAGCCTGAGATTTCAGGGAAGGCTTTCTCAAAACCTTTCCACCTGGCTCTGTGCAGTTTAGGGTCCCTAGAATCTAGCATGTTGAAAGGTACTTTTAGAACTAAGGATGACTTTGTCCTTTGGAGAGCCCATGATCACTTATAACTTAATTTAGCCAAGAGCTTTCTTTTTTACACACAATAACTAATGAGTTGTCCATTCTGTCTCAAAAGGGCAACTTGTAAAATAATGATATTAAGTCTACTGACTGGGAAGTGGACTTTGATAAACTTGTAAAGCAAAGCCCCCTTCATCTATCTCAGGAAAGAACACTCTCCTGACAATAGAGCAGTAACCTTCAAATTGAGGTTTGTGTACACCTGGGAGCACCTGGAAACTTCCCAAGGCCTATATAAAATCCTGTGATTCTAAGGAAATCAATTTCCTGATCTTCAACTTCCATATGTATGCTCCCTTAAAACTGCTAACATTGTCCTCTGTGTTTTTCCATTTTCTACGTCTCCTTTTATAATCCCCCATGAACCACTTTCCTGAGCTGAATTGTACTGTATTATATTTGCCTTGGTTGAACAAACTTCACCGACAAAAAAGAACGAGAACAATTCCAAATATTGGTGATGGTGTTGAGAGAGTGAGTAATTCAAATGATTGGTTCTAAATGAGAAGTTCTCTTTTAAATTTTTTAAATTAAAATTCAATGAGAGTCTGAGTTCTTAACCAATAGATGATTAAAAATTAATTTTTGATGATAGATCGCTATAGATTTTTGTTATGTAACTCAAAAGGAGTTCAAAGAATTGAATAACAGGGCCATAACAAATTCCTTCCAGTTCCATCAACTTATTTAGATGAGCTGTGTTTCTCAGTGCTTACATCTGTAATAATGAAACTTGGAAATATAATTTTTTATTTTAATAATAAGTAATAGTCATATATAGATATAGCCTCACTTATCTCATTAAAAGATGTATTTCCAATTTTTTTTTTTACGCTTAATGCATATTTATCAAGGTTTATAATAAATGCTGTGTGGGTCAGTTGTACACTAAAAATCATAATGCTAACTCAATCCACGTGAAATTTTTAACAGAGTCTCTGTTCACAGAATTTTAAAATTCAAATTATGTACATAAAGTGTTAGAGAATAATACAAGACTTTCAAGCATAAATATGCATCATAAATATATATGTTAAAATTCTCATGAAAGAATTAGAAATATGTTTTGAAAAAGAAAAGAAAGATTTAAAATGTCTTACATTTGAGGGATGCCTGGCTAGCTTAGTTGGTAGAGCATGTGACTTTTTTTTTTTTTAAGAACTGAATGATTTTAGTTAGTTTCAAGTTTTCATTTAAATTCAAGTTAGTTAACATCTAGTGTGATATTGGTTTCAGGAGTAGAACCCAGTGATTCATCACTTTCATACAGCACCCAGTGCTCATCCCAAGTGCCCTCCTTAATACCCATCACAATTTAGCCCATCCCCCTGCCCACCTCCCCTCCAGCAACCCTCAGGTTATTCTCTATATTTAAGAGTCTATTATAATTTGCCTCCCTCTCTGTTTTTATATTATTTTTCCTTCCCTTCCCCTATGTTCATCTGTTTTGTTTCTTAAGTTCCACATATGAGTAAAATCATATGATATTTGTCTTTCTCTGACTGACTTACTTCGCTTAGCATAATACATTCTAGTTCCATCCACATTGTTGCCAATGGCAAGATTTCATTCTTTTTGGTCGCTGAGTAATATTGCATTGTATATAGTAAAACCTTGGTTTGCAAGTATAATTCATTCCGAAAACATGATTATAATCCAAAGCACTTGTTTATCAAATTGAATTTCCCCATAAGAAATAGTGGAAACTCAGATGACTCGTTTCACAACCCCAAAATATTCATATAAAAATTATTACAATACTGTAAAATAATACAAAATAATAAAATACAAAATATAAAGGAAAATAAGCAATTAACCTGCACTCACCTTTGAAAACCTTCGTGGCTGATGTGAGGGAGACGAGAGAGAAGAGGGTAATTGTGTACGATGACTTTTACTATCACTAATGAATCACTGCTATCTACTGGCTCAATGGAATCTTTCTTTTTGTGAAACTTCAACAAGTAACTTACCCAATGCCACTTGCTTTGCCTCCTTTTGAAAATTTCATGGAAATGTGATGTTGGATTGTCATTAAACAGATTCATCACTTGCACTGCTACGGCCTTATTTGGGTGCTGCAAAATTTTGCATTGTTTCCCACATTTTACACATCTCCCTAATCTCATTTGAAGTGAGGGATTCTTCTGCCCTTTTCTCCTCCTCTTCTGCAGATGAGATCTCCTCCATAGCCTCTTGCTGTTGCTCATGATGTAGATCTATCAGTTTGTACTTCTCAATGATTTCCTACTTAACTTCCACCATAATCATCTCCTTCTTACTGCCTTTCTTTTCAACCTTTTTTCTGCATGGGGGCCATTGCATATGCTGCACGAATGTTAACTATAGTACATTATTAATGAACTCTTGTCATATACCGTATTTAATGTAACCAGCAATAAGGCAGCAGAGGAAAGGGTCTAGCCTGACCTAGAATGACACAAAGCATTCCTAAGCTTATTCATATATGGAAAAGCAAGAGACTGTCCATAGGTGCTTTGAAGTGACAAGAATACATTCGTGCCAGTTGTGGGCACCTTCCAACATTCTGAAAAATCATTGATTTCTGCCAAACACCGTGGCCCAAGACAGAGCATCTGAGTGTGGGAGATGGTCACCCACAATCCTGCAGAGAGAAAGAAAGAGAAGAACCATTGACTCAGTTGTGATCATGTGACATTCGGCATCATGTCACATGACACTACTCATATTCAAGACATCACTAATTTAACAAGTTAAACTTTATTAGAAAGGTTTCCTCATCTTGTGGAACACTCACAGAACAAATTATTCACAATCCAAGGTTTTACTGTATATACCACATCTTCTTTATCCATTCATCACTTGGTGGACATTTGGGCTCCTTCTATAATTTGGCTACTGTAGATAATGCTGCTATAAACATCAGGGTGAATGTGTACCTTTGAATCAGTATTTTTGTATCCTTTGAGTAAATATCTAGTAGTACAATTACTGGATGTAGGGTGTTCTATTTTAACTTTTGAGGAACCTCCATACTGTTTTCCAGAGTGGCAGGCATGCGACTCTTGGTAGCAGGGTCTTGAGTTCAAGACCCATATTGGGTGTGGAGCCTACTAAAAAATAATAAAAGTAAAATCATTTCTTTAAAAAATTAAAATACAATGCCTTATATTTGAAGGGAGACCTTGTTTATATTTCTTTACATTTATATGGGTAGATGAAATTGCTTTGATGAAAAAAATTATATTGAATACAATTAAAAGAGCAAAGTAACTTATTTTAAAATGCGAATGTTCTCAACCTACAGGTATTATATTGTCTGCCCTTTAAATTTTTTCTTGATCTTTATTTATTTTTGAGAGAAAGAGAGGCAGAGTGTGAGTGGGAAAGGAACAGAGAGAGAGAGGGAGACACAGAATCAGAAGCAGACTCCAGGCTCCGAGCTGTCAGCACAGAGTCCGATGTGGGGCTCAAATTCATGAACCACAAGATCATGATCTGAGCCGAAGTCGGACGCCCAACTGACTCAGTCACCCAGGCACCCCTATTCTCTGCACTTTAAAAACGTACAATATCCAATAGAATAAAAACAATTTTAAAACATTTGAAAGGATAATGTACAGTATGATGATTCTAGTTAATAATGCTACATTGTATATTTGAAAGCTGCTAGAAGAGTAGATCTCAGAAGTTCTCATCTCATACCAGTGGCCAGAGCACACACACGGTCAAGCTTAAGATCAGTAAGATGGAAACAAATCACTGTCTTATAAGAAAGGAAAAATATTTGGGAGCAATTATATAATCTACCACAATTATACAACTTGTTAGTAGTTGTGCTATTATTCAAACATGGCAGTCTAGTACCAATGTCTACATTATTCAACATAACATCCTATTTTTCCTATTTCCAAGAGGGTTGAATCAAATGGTGGAAGAAAAATCCCAACAGGACTCCTCTCCTATATCCAACATGGTATAAAAACTGAGAACTATGTAGAATCCATGAAGTCAGACAAGAAGCCCTAGGACACCTCAAGGTCATTCAGGGCTATAGTGTTCCATCATCAATGTGTCTTCAACCACAGGGAGATGCCTTACCTGGAGAGCACAGATGAGATAAATAGTAAATGCCCATGTGCTAGTTCCACAGTAAGGACAAACGTTAGATGCAAGGTGAAGTATATGTTATCCTCATTCTCCTAAAAAATTTTTTTCACTCAATTTTTCACAAAGTACATTTGTTACTCTTTGCACCATTATGCTTATGTTTCCAGGAAGATGTTATTAACAATGCATAGAGGATACTGTATTAACTGTATATTTTTTCACTGTCTAGTATAATATGCATATATGATAGTGTATTTATAATTTTCTCTTTTGTATAATTCTATGTGTAGATTGTTTGCCACCTAGTGGCAGATGTTTTCAACTCAAACATTAATATTCATGACCAATTTTAATTAGTTTGACAGTGTGTTGTTTTTTTTTTAAGGAAATATTCTAAAGTCATAAAATGTTTAAAACTGTTGACAATGACACTATTCTGCTCTAGCAAACTTTAAAAAAATACCTTGCAAATTTGGTTCATATTTAATCCTTGACAATGACAGATGAGGCCATGTATTCAGAAGCCATTTCCTGTTACAAGAAGAATGTAGAGAATGATAAAATGAACATTTAAATTTTTAGCAAATAATGCTATGATATTCCTTGGATGTTCTGTTTTTCACTCAATATTACTTAGCAAAATGTACACACTCAGTTGCAATACTCATTGATTTATCATATGCACATTTTGTCCTGTGTGACTCAAATTTCATGGTTGTTCCTATTTGACTGTGTAATGCAGTCAAAATCTCATAAAACTCTGGGCAGCAGAGTTGGAAAAATTCTCACAAAATTGCAAATAAAAGTGAAGTATTAATTCATATCAATTAGACGCAAAAATTAGAATCTGGCTGATGAATATTTGGCAAGGGGGAGGAGCCAAGATGGTGGAACAGCATGGAGGTTTTTTTGTGTGTCTCGCGCCCGTGAAATACAGCCAGATCAACACTAAACCATCCTGCACACCTAGAAAACTGATTTGAGGATTAAGACATAATCTGCACAACCTGAACCACAGAACTCAGCAGGTACGCGGTGTGGAGAGGTGAATGGGGGGAGAGAGAATCTGTGGAGGGCAGGGAACTTTTTGTGTGTGGAGAGAAGACAGAGACGGGGGTGGGGGAGTAGAAAGGGGAGTATGAGAAAAGCACACCCCCAAAAGCTGCTGTAGA
Source organism: Lynx canadensis (assembly GCF_007474595.2). Taxonomy (NCBI): domain Eukaryota; kingdom Metazoa; phylum Chordata; class Mammalia; order Carnivora; family Felidae; genus Lynx; species Lynx canadensis. The sequence goes on along the minus strand of NC_044307.1, from coordinate 117,922,419 downwards.
GAAAGTGGAAAAGTGGAAATAGCCACAGGGACTGAACTAAAAAGGGAGAAAGGAGAAAGGGGAAAGGGGAGGGTTTAAATTCCATTAAGACTATAAAAAGGGGAGCACAGAGTCTGAGAATCTGCAGCTTGATACCTGGCGGTACTCTGGTGTGAAGGGTGAATCCCCAGGAGCAGAGTGAAGTCCAGGGTCTTCGGGCCACACGGGAAGAGGCGGTTCTCCTGCTGGGAGGACTCCCCACAGGCAAAGGCATCAGTGGACCTGGGAGAACAGCCACATTCGCTGGTGCTGGAACAAGGTTAAGGGTGAAGCCTGGTGCCAGATGTGTGTTGTGATTTTCCATAATCCCTGAAACGCTGCTGCTACATGATTGTGTGAACTTTTTCTGGGATGGACTGGCACCCAGCCACAGTCTCTGGGCATTGGCAGCAGCACGGTCCTGCAAACGTTGCTGGGTGCAGCTGGCACCTGGACATTGCTTGGTGAGACCCTCCCACAGAGGGTCAGAATGGGTCAAAGCCACGATCACTCAGAAGTAAGGGGTCAGGAAAAACAGCCACATATAAGATAAAACTCAGGAGCGAGGTGCTGGCAACCTGACGGCTTGGTCACGGACAGTATAAAAGTGGGAGGTGGATGGATGCTGGAGACAAAGGACGGGTGGGCGATTGCTGATCGGGGAGAACAGAGCTCCGACACTAGAGACTGGGTAGGTGGGTAACGGCATTTTCATCCCTCCCACACATGCACACACATACCTACAAGCGCCACAACAATCCACCCCAGTAAGCTAAGCTGTGCCATCTAGTGGAGAACGGAGCTGTTACACTAAGCCCTGCTCAAATGGGCAAACCTTGCTCTTCAGGAACACCACAAGTTTCTCTGCCTGCTTAGTTTACAGACTATAAAGTGCTTAATAGGTTGACTTCTAGGGGAAAATAATGTAAATGCAATCATATTTCAGTATGTTCATTGGTCCATCTATTCCATTTTCCTTTTTTTCTTTTTTGTTTCTTTTCTTTTTCTTGAATACAGAAAGAGAAAAAAATATTTTTCTTTTCCATTTTTATTAAAAAGATTTTTCTTTAATTTTTTATCTACTGTATTTTTTACTTTTTTGTAAATTTTTAAATTCTATTTCACTTCCATCATAGCATTTTATTCTATTTCATTGTATTCATTATTTCAAATTTTCAAATGTTTTCCTTTTTTTTTCCCCCTTTTTCCTCTAATCTCTCAAGCCCCTTTCAACACCCAGACCAAAACACACCTAGGATCTAGCATCATTTATTTGATTTTTTTTTTTGTGTGTGTGTGTGTGTGTGAGTGTGTGTGTGTGTGTGCTGTTTTTAGTTTCTTATTTTTTTTAATTTTAATTGCTTTTACCTCATTAATTCCTTTTTTTCCTTCAAAATGATGAAACAAAGGAATTCACCCCAAAGGAAAGAGCAGGAAGTAATGAGAGCCAGGTACTTAACCAACACCAATACAAGCAAGATGTCTGAACAAGAATTTAGAATCACGAAAATAAGAATACTAGCTGGGGTCAAAAATAGATTAGAATCCGTTTCTGTGGAGATAAAAGAAGTAAAAGCTAGTTAGGATGAAATAAAAAATGCTACAACTGAGCTGCAATTTCAAATGGATGCACGGTGGCAAGGATGGATGAGGCAGAGCAGAGAATCAGCATTATAGAGGACAAACTTATGGAGAATAATGAAGCAGAAAAAAAGAGGGAGACTAAGGCAAAAGAGCACGATTTGAGAATCAGAGAAATCAGTGACTCATTAAAAAGGAACAACATCAGAATCACAGAGGTCCCAGAAGATGAAGAGAGAGAAAAAGGGGTAGGAGGGTTATATGTGCTTATATATAAGCAAATCATAGCAGAAAAGTTTCCTAACCTGGAGAAAGACACAGACATCAAAATCCAGGAAGCACAGAGGACTGCCAACAGATTCAACAAAAACCGACCATCAACAAGGCATATCACAGTCAAATCCACAAAATACTCAAGCAAGGAAAGAATCATGAAAGCAGCAAGGGAAAAAAAGTCCTTAACCTACACAGGAACACAGATCAGGTTTGCAGCAGACCTATCCACAGAAACTTGGCAGGCCAGAAAGGAGTGGCAGGATATATTCAATGCGCTGAATCAGAAAAACATGCTGCCAAGAATTCTTTATCCAGCAAGGCTGTCATTCAAAATAGAAGGGGAGATTAAAAGTTTCCCAGACAAACAAAAATTAAAGGAGTTTGTAACCACTAAACCAGCCCTGCAAGAAATTTTAAGAGGGACTCTGAGGGGAGAAAAGATGAAAATAAGTAAGCAAGTAAATAAATAAAGACCCAAAGCAACAAAGACTAGAAAGGCCCAGAGAAAACCAACAGGCACTCCAACTTTACAAGAAACATAATGGCAATAAATTCATATGTTTCAGTACTCACTCTAACGTCAATGGACTAAATGCTCCAATCAAAAGACCCAGGGTAACAGAATGGATAAGAAAACAAGATCCATCTATATGCTGTTTACAAGAGAACCACTTTAGACCTAAAGACACCTGCAGATTGAAAGTAAAGAGATGGAGAACCGTGTATCATGCTAATGGTCAACAAAAGAAAGCTGGAGTAGCCATACTTATATCAGACAACCTAGACTTTAAAATAAAACTCTAACAAGAGATGAAGAAGGGCATTTATCATAATTAAGGGGTCTATCCACCAAGAGGACCTAACAATTTTAAACATTTATGCTCCAAATGTGAAACATCCAAATATATAAATCAATTAATCGCAAACATAAAGAAACTCATTGATAACAATACCATAATAGCAGGGGACTTCAACACCCCACTTACAACAATGGACAGATCATTTAATCATAAAATCAACAAGGAAACAATGACTTTGAATGACACACTGGACCAGATGGACTTCACAGATATATTCAGAACATTTCATCCCAAAGCAGCAGAATATACATTCTTCTCCAGTGCACATGGAACATTCTCCAGAATAGATCCATACTGGGACACAAATCAGCCCTCAACAAGTCCAAAAAGATCAAGATCATATTGTGCATACTTTCAGACCATAACACTATGAAACTCGAAATCAACTACAAGAAAAAATGTGGAAAGATAACAAATACTTGGAGACTAAAGAACATCCTAGTAAAGAATGAATGGGCTAACCAAGAAGTTAAAGAGGAAATTAAAAAGTACATGGAAGCCAATGAAAATGATAACACCACAGCCCAAAACCTCTGGGACACAGCAAAGGCAGTCATAAGAGGGAAGTATATAGCAATCCAGGCTTTCCTAAAGAAGGAAGAAAGGTATCAGATACACAACCTAACCTTACATCTTAAGGAGCTGGAAAAAGAACAGCAAATAAAAGCCAAAACCAGCAGAAGACAGGATAATAAAGATTAGGGCAGAAATCAATGCTATTAAAACCGAAAACAAAACAAAACAAAACAAAACAGTAGAACAGATCAATGAAACCAGAAGCTGGTTCTTTGAAACAATTAACAAAATTGATAAACCACTAGCCAGTTTAATAAAAAAAAAAAGGAAAGGACCCAAATACATGAAATCAAGAATGAAAGAGGAGAGATTACAACCAACACAGCAGAAATAAAAACAATAATAATAGAATATTATGAGCAATTATATGCCAATAAAATGGGCAATCTTGAAGAAATGGACAAATTCCTAGAAACATATACACTACCAAAACTGAAATAGGAAGAAATAGAAAGTTTGAATAGACCCGTAACCAGTAAGGAAATCGAATTAGTAAAAAAAACCCAAAAAACAAAAAAACAAAAAAAAAAAACTCCCTAAAAACAAGAGTCCAGGGCCACATGGCTTTCCAGGGGAATTCTACCAAATATTTAAGGAAGAGTTAACACCTATTCTCTTGAAGCTGTTCCAGAAAAATACAAATGGAAGGAAAACTTCCAAACTCTTTCTATGAAGCCAGCATTACCTTGATTCCAAAACCAGACAGAGGCCCCACTAAATATGAGAACTATAGACCAATTTCCCTGATGAACATGGATGCAAAAATCCTCAACAAGATATTAGCCAACTGGATGTAACAATACATTAAAAAAAATTATTCACCACGACCAAGTGGGATTTATGCCTGGGATGCAGGGCTGATTCGATATCTGCAAAACAATCAACGTGATTCATCACATCAATAAAAGAAAGAACAAGAACCACAAGATCTTCTCAATAGATGCAGAGAAAGAATTTGACAAAATACAGCATCCTTTCTTGATAAAAACCCTCAAGAAAGTAGGGATAGAAGGAACATACCTCGAGATCATAAGAGCCATATATGAAAGACCCAATGCTAATATCATCCTCAATGGGGAAAAACTGAGATTTCCCCCTAAGGTCAGGGACATGATAGGTGTGTCCACTCTCACCACTGCTATTCAACATAGTATTGGAAGTCTTATCCTCAGCAATCAGACAACACAAAGAAACAAAAGGCATCCAATTCAGCCAGGAGGAGGTCAAACTTTCACTCTTCGCATATGCCATGATACTCTATATGGAAAACCCAAAAGATTCTACCAAAAACCTGCTAGAACTGATCCATGAATTCAGCAAAGTTGCAGGATATAAAATCAATGCACAGAAATCAATTACATTCCTATACACCAACAATGAAACAACAGGAAGAAATCAAGGAATCGATCCCATTTACAATTGCACCAAAACCTATAAAATACCTAGGAATAAATCTAACCAAAGAGGTGAAAAATCTATACACTGAAAACTATAGAAAGCTTATGAAAGAAACATAAGAAGACACAAAAAATGGAAAAATATTCCATGCTCATGGATTGGAAGAACAAATATTATTAAAATGTCGATACTACCCAAAGCAATCTACATGTTTAGTGCAATCCCTATCAAAATATCACCAGCATTCTTCACAGAGCTAGGACAAACAATCCTAAAATTTTTGTATGGAACCAAAAAAGACCCCAAATAGCCAGAGCAATCCTGAAACAGAAAACCAAAGCTGGAGGCATCATAATCCTGGACTTCAAGATGTATTGCGAAGCTATAATCATCAAGACAGTATGGTACTGGCACAAAAGCAGACACTCAGATCAATGGAACAGAATAGAGAACCCAGAAACGGACTCACAAATGTATGGCCAACTAATCTTTGACCAAGCAGGAAAGAATATCCAATGGAATAAAGACAGTCTTTTCAGCAAGTGGTCCTGAGAAAACAGGACAGCAACATGCAGAAAAATGAACCTGGACCATACACATAAACAAACTCAAAATGGCTGAAAGACCTAAATGTAAGACAGGAAGCTATCAAAATCCTCGAGAAGAAAGCAGACAATAACCCCTTTGACCTTGGCCTCAGGAACTTCTTACTCAACACGTCTCCAGAGGCAACAGAAACAAAAGGAAAAATGAACTACTGGGACCTCATCAAAATAAAATCTTCTGCACAGCGAAGGAAACAATCAGCAGAACTAAAAGGCAACTGACAGAATGGGAGAAGATATTTGCAAATGACATATCAGATAAATGGTTAGTATCCAAAATCTATAAAGAACTTATCCAACTCAACATCCAAAAAATAAATAATCCAGTGAAGAAATGGGCAAAAGACATGAATAGACATTCTTCCAAAGAAGACATCCAGATGGCCAACAGACACATGAAAAAATGCTCAACATCACTCATCATCAGGGAAATACAACTCAAAACCACAATACCACCTCATACCTGTCAGAATGGCTAACATTAACAACTCAGGCAACAACAGTTGTTGGCGAGGATGTGGAGAAAGAGGATCTCTTTTGCACTGCTGTTGGGAATGCAAGCTGGTGCAGCCACTCTGGAAAACAGTATGGAGTTTCCTCAAAAAATTAAAAATAGAACTACCCTACGACCCAACAATTACACTACTAGGTGTTTATCCAAGGAATACAGGTATGTTGTTTCGAAGGGGCACATGGACCCCAATGTTTATAGCAGCACAATCAATAATAGCCAAAGAATGGAAAGAGCCCAAATGTCCACCGATGGATGCATGGATAAAGAAGATGTGGTATATATACACAATGGAGTATTACTTGGCAATCAAAAAGAATGAAATCTTGCCATTTGCAACTATGTGGATGGAACTAGAGGGTATTATGCTAAGTGAAATTAGTCAGAAAAGACAAATATCATATGACTTCACTCATATGAGGACTTTAAGACACAGAACAGATGAACACAAGGGAAGGGAAGAAAAAATAATATCAAAATAGGAAGGGGGACAAAACATAAGAGACTCTTAAATATAGAGAACAAACAGATTGTTACTGGAGGGGTTGTAGGAGGGGGGATGAGCTAAATGGGTAAGGGGCATTAAAGAATCTACTCCTGAAATCACTGTTGCACTATATGCTAATTTTGATGTAAACTAAAAAAAAAAAAAAAGAAATATTAAAAATATGAATAATGAAAAAAAAATTTTGGGCCAGAATGTGGTATCAGGGATGCCTGTCTGGCTCAGTCAGAAGAACATGTGACTCTTGATTTCTGGGTTGTGAGTTCAAGTCCCATGTTGGGTGTAGAGATTACTAAAACTAAATAAATTAATAGAAACTTAAAAAAGAGAGAGTGTGGTATCATATAAAGTCTCACGAATCACTTGTGGAAACGTAGAGTAGTAGGTAGTCATTGAGACCAGCTATCTGACAACAAATCTATCACACAGATCCATAGGGACGTACAAGAAGACGATCATCACAGTGCTGTTTGTACAGATAGGAACCTGAATGATTTCTAGATGTCTCTCACCGGGCGAGTGAATAGGCAAAAAATGAATGAATTTTCACCATGAACTGCTACACAGCAGTTAAAAGTAACAGATAAGTGTATTCAGCAACATAATGAATCTTAAAAACAGTGTGGAGGGGACAAGTTAAGACAGAAAGAAATTATGCAACAGAAACTGTTTTGTAAATTAAAATAGTCGATATAAAACAATCCAATCCACAACTTACACAAATGTAAAATTCCCCAAATTTGTTTAATGTATTTGAATACTTCAGAATGGTTGGACACGGGAAATGAAATTGGGAAATGGATATAGAAGAGAACAAGTGAAAGAAGGAATTGATAACCAACCTAAGGAGAAAGAACCTTGTGGGGTTCAATGAAGATAATGTACTTTAAACGGAGGGCTCACTGCTGACAAAGATCAGCTCAGTCTCTGAACACGAGGCCCAAATAACAATGACAACTGTGCCAAATTTAAGAATCAAATATAAAAGTATTTTTTTTTAACACAAAAACTTTTTTCCTAAGCAAAGGAGATATTTCTCCCAGAGAAAGGAGATACATACTTTAGCTGGATGACTTTTGTGTGGTGCTCACTGTAAACACCCTGAAGTTATTTATGTTTCAGGCTCACTGGGCTTTGAGATTTTGACTATAGTTGTGAAATGGACAAAGTTTTGAGCTTCAGTGCAACAGTGTGATACAAATCCTTGGCAGGGTGTTAGTGGGAAGAGAGTAAAAGAGAACAAAGATAAAAATAGAGATATTTAAGGAGAGAAATCGTTGAGGTCAGCATTTCTCAAATTTGGTGAGTTCCCTCTCCCCTAGAAAACCCATGCTGGGCTCACTCCCTAGAAAAAGATGTTGCTGTCAAGACATCACCTCCTCGTCACTGCGCAGACTCATCGGGAACATGAGCGCATTACAGCCTCAGAGGTTTCCTACGCCAAACAAATAAATCTGTTGACTTCCCCCACCTCAGTATTTCTCAGGCTCCCTTGACTAGGGACGTTTTTGTGTCTATAAAAGAAAGCCATCAACATCTGCCAAGTATGCCTTCCACAGCCAGTTGGGAAAATAGTAGTTCAGCTGACTCCCTACCATCATCACTCTATTTTAACCTGTATTCTTCATTTCAGCAGTGTCTGTCATGCCGGTAACATACCAATTTCTTTCAAAATACACATACACAATGGCCAAAGTAGTACATGCCTACGAAAACGTTTCGAATGATAGACAAGCAGGTTTTGTTTCAAAGCTGAGATCCCACCATGCATCCGGCACTGTACCTCACTTTTTCCATTCAGTAATAGATCTTAGACACCCCACCCTCCTCAGTATATTTGCATTACATATGTTGTGTTTTTTCAAAAATCCACCGAGTATTCCAGAGGAGGGATATACATGGGGCCTGAGGGCAGGCTTTAGTACTAGGTCGGGGGAACAGGGCACACTCAGCCCTCACAGATAGCCCATTACGGTAAGAAGCATGCTAAGGGGTGTAGGTACCTGGCCTGTGTGAGGGAATCAAGAGGCAGTTTTAAACACGGGTAGGGCGATGGTAAGGCTCTAGAAAAGGAAACAGAATAAGCCATGGATATCAGGAAAAGATCAGGGAGGAAAATGATGACGTGTGTAGAAGCACAACAACATTAAATACGTTTTTGAACGTTTGCCATGCACCGGACACAAGGCTAAACGCTTTACATGTATTTTTTCTTTAATTTTCACTGCACATGCACAAAAGGCCTGTGAAATTGATATTAGTATCTTCAGTATACTTGTGCAAAAAGCAAAGACTAGACAATACGAGCAAACTGGCAGAGATCACCACCGCTAACACATGGCAGACAGAGTTGACTTCCTCATCCACCTGGCTTGAACAACAGCCCTCCCACCCCCTTATCACCACACAGCTAAGGGCCCAGTGCACACACGAGGCAAATAAAAAGGCTTTGTGATGATTCTTACCTGAGACACCTGACTACATGGCTGGGGACAAGCCATTTATGCACGTTGACAGATTTTTGTGGCAGCATGGCAACGGGGGGACGTCACTGTCAAGACTAGAAAGATGCCTCCAAGCCCTTTGGCTTCTCTACCTGAAGGTGAGGGTTGTTTTCTAATCTCTGTCCTGCTAAAGCCCACCGAGGAAAGTCACAAAGCCACGTGGCCTGAGACCCTTACATTTCTTCTGGTATCTTCTCAACACTTCCTGAATAGCTTTCTCATACTTTCTCAAAAAATAATCACTGACCCTCCCCGCTGACACTGTCTTCAGAAAGGACTTTCTGGGGGTGCCTGGGGGCTCAGTTGGCTAAGCCTCCAACTCTTGGTTTCAGCTCAGATCATAATCTCACGGTTTGTGAGTTCAAGCCCCATACTGGGCTCTGTGCTGACAGTGTGGAGCCTGCTTGGGATTCTCTCTCCCTTTCTCTCTTTCTCTCTCTGTCCCTCCCCTGTTCTCTCTCTCGCTCTCTCTTTCAAAATAAATAAATAAACAAAATTTTAAAAAGATATATATATATACAAAGGGCTTTCTTTTCTTCACTTCCCCACCATTGCCGTTCTTTCTGCTGTACCAACACCCCACCCCAAACATGTCTCATCTCATTAAACTGTGAGTGCCTGAAGCAGACAGTGACTTCATGCCTGCACGTGCACTGCTTCACCTTGCTCCACTGGCACAGCGACTGGCATGACGATGGAGCTCAGAGATGTTTGTTGGGTGGACGGTAAGACATTTGACCACATTCAAGAGGGAAGAGGAGACAAGTGTGTTGGATGTACTTCCTTGGTTTCCACGGGGATAACAGGATTGGGAAGGCACAATCATGTGAATGGTTATAATGCTAACATGATTCTCCAGGAAAGGAGCTGGAAGATGGAGAGCTCACTTTACAAAAATCTTAGTTATCATTATATCAGGTATAGATCAGAGTAAGAGTCCAACTGTATGCCCTTTATATATATGCATATGCATACATGTATTTACAAATATGTATATGTATATATGTATACATATCATCCTGTATATGTAATATCCAGATATAAATATCTACATGAAATGTACTTTGTATGCCTCTAAGAAGCTTAATTATCTATGTCAAAAATCCAGCTATTGCTGGCATATACAGTTATAGTCATTGACATATCATGGTTTTATTTTATGAAACACTTCATCATAAATTAGTCCTTTCCATATTGAGGGAAGATTTCCAGAACAAAAAGTTCTCACAATAGAGATGTTGGTGAGTCACCCCGTTTTGGTGACTCATGCTAGTTTGGTTTTATAACCTTTTTAGTAATATGATAATAGAAATGCTTAATCTGCATGTGCCTCTTCAGACCTCTGAAGTCTGGAGCAGCAGATAGGAGCCTTAGAATTTTAATTCCAGCTGTGCTCCTCTTGAGGTTTGTGCCTTTGGGCAAGCTCTAAACTTTAATCTTCCTGCATAAAGTATCTAACTTAAATAGCTATTTGGAGGATTAAAGGAGGTAATCAACCAAAGAAACTAACTCATCATGTTCTCAGAAATGCTTGATATGTTTTTATCTTTCTGTCTCTCTTCCCAGGGATGGTGAAAGTGTCAGGCAATAGGCACAAGAGGGATTAACATTCAACTTAAACCATAGATTTATATATTTTAGCCTATATCTATTGATTAGCAGAGTGAAGTTAAGTTGCCCACCTAGGTTTTATGTGCTCGAGACAAGACTTGAATTCACGTTCATCGTCAAGGGTTTGAAGTGCTGTCTACTTGGACATCCAACCTTCCCTGTGAGTCAAGGGGAGGAAAGGATGAAAGCTAGAAGCACCGAATTGCATATTGTGGGAAATGAGTTCTGGCGACATCTCTGTAGGGTCGAACGTTTTGTGCAGATGATAAAAGGGAGGCACAGAGAAGTTGAATAAACCCGTCCTGGGTTATAGCAAAGCTAAAAAACGTGAGTGGACAAAATTGGAAAAGTGGTATTTTATATCCCAGAAGTCTCTTGTTTCCTTTTACTGTTGTGCCTTGTTTGACTTCCTATGGTTTGTATGCTGTAGTGATTTGCAACAATAAAGGGAAGACATATTGAAGGCCTAATCGTGCCAGGCTCCGAATATTTCAATCCAACCAACATTTACTGAGTCCAAACTGCAAAAGGCAATTCTAAATGTTTCCTCCACTCCACTCAATCCTTCCCTTACTCTTCTTGCTGATGACTGAAAATCTACCACTGAAATGAAATCTTTGGATTGTTTGTTCCTTGTTAAAATGCAGGGCTGTTTTTGTTTTTTTTTTCTATCACTATCAGGTTTTTTTCCAACAACTAGTAATTTGCCTTAAAGTGAAGTAGTTTTGACAGATCCTTGCTGCATGTTTATAATGACGAGGAAGGAATGTCACAGGACAGTAAAAAAATAAAAAAGAAGGTTATGTGGATACATCATACAGGTCACAGGACACCCTGACTTGATTCTCTGCTCAACGAGGCTCATTTAGTCCCTTAAAACCATTCAGGAAAAGATGTGGTACATGTACATGGTAGAACATTGGGCAGTTGTTAAAGTCATGTTTTTCAAGAAAAGTTAACATCATTACTTAAAAATAGGAACAAAAATTGTATTTATTTCATGACCCTGATTTTGTAACGCATGGGCATATGCGTGCATATGTGTGAGTTTATGCACGTGAGTGAGTGTGAATGTGTGAGAGAGAAAGAGACAGCATTTTGGTCAAGGCTGTGTGTGTGTGTGTGTGTGTGTGTGTATGCACGCACACACGTGTGTATGTGTGTTTGGTGTGTGTGTGAGAGAGAGAGACAGAGACAGAGACAGAGATGGAGATAGAGAGACAGAGACAGTAGTTTGGCTGAGTCAGAGGCAAGATGATGTGTGAGTGTGGTTTGTGGCGTTCAACCTACGCCCTGCAGAGGTCCTTCGTGAGCTCAGGGCAAACCAGGATTCTGCCTGTCATAAAATCTTCCAGGAGCTGTTGCCACAGTCTCCTTTTATTTCCTTGTGAAATAGAAACAGAAGCACTTCAAAGTGTGCAGAAGGGTGAAAATGCAACGGCCCTGAGATCATCTACTTCCTGTCCATATCACAGAAGTAAACTCAACATTTCTTGTGGTGGTTCCAGAAATGCTGTATTCTCATGCCAACCTGTAACCCACCCCCACCATTTTTGTAGATATATGGAATTATACTGTTCTGCATCAGTTCACCTTCTACCTCAGGTATTATAATCAACTTTCCATATCAGTATTTATTTGATTTTTTAAAAAGTATGCAATGTTCTCTTGGGGCCAAGCCCACCTCCAAGCACTTTGCAAACACTGCGTTTAATCCTCACAACAACGTATGAGATGGCTATTGTTCTTGCCTTCACCTTGCAGATAAGCAAAGTGAGTCATACAGAGATTATGATATCTTGCTATAGAAAACCCCAGCTGTAAGTGGTGGGGCCAGAACTCAAACTCAGGGGTGGTTCCCAAGTCTGCACTAAGGCTCTGAAAGCTATTCCTAATCACCAAGCTGCTGCTTGGCATGCATAGTGTATATGAATCTTGGTATATATACAGATGTCATCCTTCTTAACAATTGAGTGATATTTCATTGTATGAATGACCACATTCTATAAATCTAACCTCCTGTTTATAAGTTGGTAGGCTGTTTGCAGATTTTCATTATTATAAAAATTGTTACAAAAATCATTTATCATCTATCTCTTTGTAAATGTGCAACATAGCCTCAGGATAACTGCTTAGCAGTGACGTTGCAAGATCAAAAGGCAAATCCTTTAAATATTTGATCAATAATGCCAAATTATTTCACAAAATATTTGCACCAATGTTTCTCTTGTTAGCGGTTTATGACAGGAGCGCCTGGGTGACTCAGTTGAGAATCTAACTCTTGATTTCGGCTCAGGTCATGATCCCAGGATTGTGCGATCGAGGCCCATGTTGGGCTCTGCATCTGCTTAGGATTCTCTCTCTCTCTCTCTCTCTCTCTCTCTCCCCCCCCATCAACCCTTCTGCCCCCTCCCTAGCTCATGCATGTGTGCGCATGCTCTCTCTCTTTCTCTCTAAAAGCAAAAAAATCAGTTTATGAGAATGTTTAATTCCCTTATACCCAAATGACTTTGCTTGCCAATTTATCAACAGGGGAGGGAGGAAGCTGAGATTGGTTTCTTGCTATTTGAACTTACATTTTAAAAACTAAAAGCAAGCTTGAGCATATTTTTGCATGTTTATCAAATAGTAACATTTTCTAAGAACTGGCTTTTATGCCTTTATCCTTTGCCAATTTGTCTAGTGATTTTTCTTGTTGATTACTGAGTGCTTTTTGTTTTTTAAGGCTATTAGTCCTTGTCTGTCATATGTAGCAAATATGTATTTCCCCACACTGGAAGAAGTCAGTGTCAGCTAAGTGAGCATTGTAGAATCAGTAGTCTAGAAACTTTTAGCAACTGGGCATCAATATGAGCAGTAATACATAATGAGGAAGTAAGTCATGGTAGCCTTAGAGTATCGAACAGAGCTGAAGACAGAGGCTCTGAATATGTGCAAAAAATGTATCATACCAAATCTTCCCAGAGGGACGATGTCATGAGATGCACCTCAGGGAGAAACTGAACTTCCAACTAATCAAGTGCATCGAAGGAGGCTCGGTACACTGAATCTAGAAGGATTTCTCATAAATGTGACGATGGTTCTCAATGTAGCACCGAGCAGTGGTAAGGCACACACTTTCAAGTTAGTCTGCCTGGACCCAAACAAGAATGTTAATATAATTAGCTCTCAGCCAATGATATGGTCTCTCTGTGTCTCAGTTTTTTCACTCATGGTTGGCGGGAGAAGGGTAGTACCTACTCCTAGGTGTGAGGGTGATGTGATATTGTACGTGAACTGCCTAGGTCAAGAGCTTGCACATAGTGAGGGTCCATCTGATGCATAGCCTGTGTGGACACCGAATACCGAGGAGAACTACCCCAAAACATGAACAGCAGATGTCTCGAGCAGGTGACGCTGTGGGAATTCTCTTTTCTTTTTTTTAAATTTGTCTACATTTTCTTTAATGACTGTATACTTTTACCATCTGCATAAAATATTACTTTTAATAACCTATTCCCTCCCAGTAGACCTTGTTTATAAATCTCAGCCAACTAGGATTCCTCTCGTGCTCCTCAGATCGATCAATCATAGCTAGCTAGCTAGCTAGCTAGCTATCCAGCCATGACCTTTTTCCTCAAAGAGTTTAAAACAGCATACAGAAAATATTTAGAGAAAATTAGGAATTACAAATACTAAAGTAAAAACAGGTCCAGGGGATGAAAAGAAAGAACACCATGTGAAAACACATGTAAGCATGTCCTAAGATCCAACAGAGCTGTTACATTTTGAGAACAACTTTGGCTCTGAGCTTCCAAGAAGACAAAAGAAAAAAGAAATGAAGATCTCATTTTCACCAAGAGCAAGGAAGAAGAAAAGGTGCCCCAGGGAGAAGAGCTTTCCCTATCCGAGCAGGCAGTAGGAGATAAAGCCAGCAGCACTTTCAGCAATGGTGTTTCCTACCAGTAGTTCTGGAAATGTCTATCAGTGAAAAGCAAGGTAATAATAAAACCCACGTAAGACAAATTGTGGGTCAGGAAAATAACACGGCCCAAGCACATGGCTTTAGGATGATCAGACATGATTAGAATTAGAATATATAGTGAAATGGAGACATTGCTCGTTCTTCAAAGGATCCCATTTATTGCAGGAAATTCAGAAACACTTTACTCTCAAAAATTGGGATTGAATGTTGGTTTAATTTATGGCTTCCAATTACTTTGCATATTTAGAAAACACTTCAAATTGATGAGGTGCTATCCTCATCAGAATGTTTGATGTTAAAATTTAGTTATTTCTCTGATTTCCCTACATTGTGTGTTTTCAATCTGAAATTTAAAATAATCCCCACGTTTACTTAGATATGTTAAAAAGGGAGCTAACACAAAGTCACCTCTTTTTACATTTGGATAGAACCAAATAATCATAAATTACAACCACTTCAATAATTCATCTTAAAAACGAGCATTACAGTACTTCGAAGAAAAATCTAATCTTCTCTAAAAAGTGGGAGCAAGCAGGGTTGATTTTTTTTTTGAGAGTGCTTTTGTTTCTTTATCTTGTTGATATAAATCTAGGAAAAACTACAACTTTTTAAAATGTCACAAATTTGAGGTAGACACAGATTTATCTTTTTATCTCTGGTAAGATAGACGATAGATACAGATGATAGATAGACAGACAGAGAACATAGATTGCTTTTGCATCTATTTTATTACTTGCCCCCCTTTCATGACCTCAAATAATGGAGCCTTTTAACATCTTGCATGTTTTAACATATTTGCTTTTGACATGGAATCTACCGTCCAAATACTCTAGCCTGTGCAAGGTCATATATGACCTTATGCTGATAGTTTATTTAATTTTGCTTTTATCACATGAGAACAAAACTAATCTAATATGTGGTATTAAATTCTGAATACTAAGAAAAATTCTTTCTACAGTAATAACAATTCTTTTTACCTAAAGCCCTGCCGGTTAGTCTAATTGCCCTCTGGGAACAGCTGAAAGTCCGCTTCAGGGTAAATTGTGTTGCAGTGAGGTTTTTCTGCCTCTCTAATAACTAACCTATCTTAGAGGAGGAAGACCCAAATGAAGACACACAATCGACTGTAGTCGGTTGCCTAGTCTACTACATTTTTATTCAACAGAATAACTGATGTGACTCAAAATAACTTCTAAAAACCGAGGTTTTAAGCTTTCATGACATTTGAAGCGTATTTTAAAAGCCAACTGAATACCATTAAATCGTCAATATAAGCAACTCTTTCAGTGTTTTTTCTAAAAGCAGGTCCAACACAGGAAGATGAAGAGGAAATGAAGGCCTCTATAAGTAGAAAAAAAAACTTATTTCGAAAATGAGGGAGATTGAGTCATGATGAAAACAAACCATTGCTGCTGGAAAGATACTGAGCTAGACTAAAAAGTGCTCAAATAGATGCAATAAAAATATTAATCCAAGGATTCCTAAACTAAGTGAGTGGAAGGGTCTTATGTAATAAATGTCTGCCACATTATGAGAAGTATGTATTATTGACTGCGAACAGTTAGTGGGTGCTTAACCATAGACAGGCAAGAACCATATTATTGAGTTCTTACAGGAACTGTCAGAGGTAGGTGTTATTATTATTCACGTTTTACAGATGAAGGCACAGACACACAGAGAGGTCAAGCAAATCTCCCAAAGTCATGAGGCTATTAAGTGGTATACAGCCAGGGTTTGAACCTGTGATTAGGCATCATAGTCAAATACCTTAATCACCATATAGGCTAAACTGGCTCATATCTACATTCATTAGTGGTCTTTGCTGATTACAAATGTTACTGCGTGACAAATAAGGAACTGCGGACCAGAAAGGTTAAGGGAATTATCCCAAGTCTTTGGTTAGTTAGTAGCAAAGCCGAGACTCCAGGTTTCCTGTCCAGTGTGCCTCTCAAAACTGTGCTGCCTCTCAGTTCTATGATAAATGAAGAAAGCCAGAAAGCAAATTGAGAAGATAATCTGTGGCAAAATGACCACAGAATAATTAAACATGACCAAATTGATTTAATCATTCAATTTACATTGCCGGTGTGAGTGCTTCCGTGCCGCTCCCTCCTCCCCCTCTGGCTTTCTATTCATCAGGGCTTTTAAAAAAGTCTCAGGATATTGACTTTACTAAATTTCTTAGACACATAATTCTGCCTTCGTTCTGAGTTATGGCCAAGGAGAGGACACAGTTTTAACTCACTTGTGAATGATGTTATTAGAAGCATGCTATTGTTTGGATCATAGATTAAGAAGGTAGGAACCTTCTGAGCTATTCATCTGACATCTTTTATTAATTTTAAATTAACCTAGAAATTAAACTGAGTCACTTTTATTAGGAAAAAAATTGGTTTGATAATTATCTGAATAGTCACTAGTCTGCTTTATTCTTAGGTCACGTCTTGAGTTGCTTGTATAACCTTCAGAAAGTCCATAAATCTCCCCCAGTCTTAAGATAAAAATTATGAAGCTTAATTTTATCCTGCTTTCTGCCACTTAGCACTGCCCAACAGTGCTCCTATGTGTAATGTTTTCTCCTCAGAAGATGATATGAAATAAGCAGAGAAAGCTGACAAAACTTGGTTGAGCCCATGTTTAACTGGGCTTTCTCCTCTTCTCGAAACCTAGGCCCCAGGTACTGTCCCTCCAAGACCTACTAAGGCACACTTGCAAAAACTGGGTCTGAAGGCTTAAAAAGAGTCCCATCTTGCCTATACTGCTGGGTATCAGTTATATAATCTTTCTAGAGAAACACTCAATACTCCACAGAGGCCTGGAAAATATGCAAACCCATAGGCCCAGAAATTCCACTTTTAGTTATCTACCACATACAACAATTTACTCATAATCAGAATCCACATCACGGCATCATTTAAAATAGTCTAAGAGCAAAAATTCCAACCACATCTGTACATGGTAAATCCAGCAGTAAGGGATTTGTTAAGGACAAGGAGACTTCCAGACCATGTGTATTTCATAGCCATCTAGCCATTAGTTCTTGGCTCATGGAAATGTCAATAAGAAGTTTACAGAATGTGGGTTCAGGTATATCTTCTTATAAAATAAATAACTCATGGGGGTGTAATGTACATTCATGATAACTTTATGTTAATAGCACTGTATTGCAAGTTGGATAATTTCTAAGAGGGTAGATCTTAAAAGTCTTCATCTCACACAAAAATATTCTTTGTAACTATGTGCGTGATGGACGTTAATAGACTTACTGTATTGTCGTGATCATTTCACAATATATACAAATATTAACTCATGTTGTACACCTGAAACTACTGTTATATGTCACTTATACCTTAATGAAAGAAAGGTTACAAAATATGATATCTATTTTTAAGGCAACAACAAAAACCATTATATTAACATCCTGAAATTTAACCAAGAGTATATCTGAGGCATGAAACTTTTGTGTAGATTTTACATTCTTCTTTGTGAACTTCCATATTCCACATTCCCCTAATTTTCTAAATGAATGGGACACATTTCCTAGTCTTACCTCTTTCTAAGTACTCACTCTGAGTTACCATTAAATTTGGTTTCTATCTCATCTGGATTCCCGCCCCAGCCAGCTGCTGCTGCCATTACATCTGTCGTAGGCAATGGTGACCCATCCCTCTCTTTCCTGCTCTCGGTTTGACCTGTTTTGTTTGGGTTTGGTTTTGTTTTATGTTGTTTCATCAATTTTCTGTTGGTAAAGTCAAGGGGAAGTCCTGACAAAAGTCATTTTCCTTTCCAGTAATCCTGGAGCATCTTACTCCTCTCTGTGTGGGGAGTAATTAATAATTTATTCAAACCAAAACTTTGGAGTAACTGAAAAGAGGACATCTCAAATCATTTTTACTAATGCTATGTATGTCAGGGAACATTATGGCAGGGGGATGACCAGTCCCGTGAATGAACATAAACAATGATAAAGAGACTGGTGTGTATAATAATAAGACTCTCTCTTACATGATAAACATGTTCTCCCAAATGAGCAGGCATAAAGAACAAAATATGACCTTGCAATTGAAAGGAGAAGGAACAAAAAGCCTCTTAAGGGGCTAAGCATTTATTTTTAAGTTTTCTGTTTGGTAAGCTGAAATCTCATATGTAGTACTAAGCATTTAATGTCTTAGAGAAGGGCATGGTAGAGTTTTCTTGGAGGAAATTTTGTTTATCTGAATAGCTTCGGTTTTGTGTGGGTTCAGTTTCATGCAATCAGGTTTCACTTCCTGGAATAGATCATTATTTTTTTTACCCCATGATGAAGTAGCTATGTGAGTTTATAACATAGCAGTTCGTTCGAGCTAGTTTAATGTAATTAGTTTATCAAGTGTTATCTCACCTGAGGTTTTTATGCAAAACTTCGTATTTTCCAGGAATGCCATCAATACCTACAAACATAAATATCCCATGTTGGCACAAAACTTTCTATGTAAATTTGTATATATTCAACTATGCTCCGCTGAGTTGCTGGACTCAAGAGCCATTATGGTCGAATTTCACAAGAACACCAGGCAAGAAATGTAAATACAGAGCTTATGGACTTATTTATGGAACACCTGTCTGCAACATGACAGTCTCAAATGGTGTTTTTGAATGGTTCTTTTCATGAATTTTGAATATGCTCAACTCTGTAATATAGCATCTATCATAAATCCAATGGTGGTTTGGGCTCATTTATTTCTAGGTCGTTTTCAAATGCTTTGGGTTTGGTAAAACTCAAACAAAACCTCCTCTACCTCCCCGCACCTGTTTAGAACTATTCACACTTTAAAGAGCAAATGAATCCTTCCGCATATGCATGCCAAATTAGCAATCAAGTTGTCGGGGTGTTGTTTTATTTTCACTGTTTAATTTCTCAAGAAATTGCAGAACTGACTTTATGAACCACCACTGCCGTTCTCCTCCTCTCCTTCTTGTAAGTTGCTGGACAGACACACTCCTCAGTGAGAGGCAAAGCAAAACCCGAAGAGATTTGGACAACTTGGTTTATTTAAATGTGGATTCCATGAGGAGCTGAGTGGTTCTAAGTTTGGTAAAACCTGTTCTCTCACTCTTACGGTCAGCTCTTTTTTAGAGTCATCTGGACTTGATTTTCAGAAGGGAGAACCTGAAGGTTGAAATTCAGCTGTACAATTTAATGTCAGCCCAATACTTCGTGGGGATGTGCATGTGGGGTACCTGTGTGTGTGCACTTCTAGGTATGTACATATGAGTACGTGTCTTTAAATAAAAAACAAACTATACGTTAAACCTAGGGATTATTCCAATCAAGTTTTAAGGCTCCCACCTCACCTCCCCACACTGACTGTGGGTTTGCACTGGAAGGAATAGTGGAAAACTATTAGGAAATGGATCTAAATGTTCCAAAACTTTTTTTGGAATTATTTTTTTAAGGCAGCAATCTATGCAGAGAATCATTCCTTTCTGTAATTTCTTGGTCAAAACACCAATACCTTTGTTGGCCTAAGTTGCTTTAAAAAAATCATTCTTTCATCACTGCTTTCACGGGACTATGTGTATATATATATATATATATATATATATATAGCAGTTATTCAATAAACTTTAGTAAAATGAATATTTGGATAAATGAGTGACTAATGATTTTGTCTACAAAGATGTTTGAAATTTTCCACAATTAGTACAATTTTATATTCTCATATACAACTATGTGGTTTTATTTTAAAAATAAAATTCTTTTTTTTTTTTTTTTTAGTTTATTTTGAAAGAGAGAAAGCATGAGTTGGTGAGGAGCAGAGAGAGAGGGAAAGACCATCCCGACTCAGGGCTCGAATCCACAAACCATGAGGGCATGACCTGAGCCAAAGTCAGACGCTTAACCGACAGCCACCCAGGTACCCCTAAAAATAAAATTCTATTTAAATTTTTTTATGTTAAAATTAAAAATATGCAAAATATTTGAAAAATTATATTTCTAAATGCTACAATTAATTGATTTTTCTTAACTTTTGTCATGGAAAAATCCTTTTTTGGTCCTTGGGCATTCTGTAATCATATTATTTACCCCAAATGTTAATATTTCATGATGTGTGCATTGGCTAGCTTCCAAAGTGGCCCTATATCATCCACACCCCTGGTATCTACACCCTTGTGTTGTCCCCTCCCATAGTGAATCCAGGCTGACCCTGTGTGACCAATGGAGTACAGAAGTGTGATAGTCAAGGTTGTGAAAGCCATTATACCTTCCACCCTGATCTCTTGGATTGCTCATGCTAGAGGAAGCTGGCCACCATACTGTAGGGACACTAAAGCATACCTTGGGAGAGGCCCAAATGGAGAGGAACCGGGGCACCGGTTTGCCACACAAGTGAGGGAATCCCCTTGGAAGTGGATTCTCAATCCCCAGCCAAGCCTTCAATGACTGTCACTCCAACCAAAATCTGACTGTAACTACATGAAAGTCCTAAGCGAGAGCTAACAAACAGTTCCCTTTTGGAATTACTCAGAATTTGTAAGCATAACTTGTTATTTTATGGTATTCATTTTTGGAGTTATTCATTACACATAGTAAGTAAAGTGATATCCAACTGTATATGTATTCAGCAAATTTATAGATTCAACTCTCACTTTGAAGGATATGAAAATCCATAGTGATTCTAAGATCAAGTAGACACTTAGATCCTCCAACAATCTTCTATCAAATTTATCTTCCTAGGAAAGTTTCTCTGTTGAATGTATTCAATTCTGGGCCATTAAGTTCCCTGATGCCTTTGATATTATGTAATACTGAAAGCTGCAAAGCAGCCAGTTCCAAGCCCAATTATTCTACCTTTAAAAAAATTTTTTTTAATGTTTGTTCATTTTTTTTAGAGAGAGAGAGACAGAGCATGAGTGGGGGAGGAGCAGAAAGAGAGGGAGACACAGAACCTGAAGCAGGCCCCAAGGTCTGAGCTGTCAGCACAGAGTCCAATGTGGGGCTCAAACTCACCAACCGTGAGGTCATGACCTGAGCTGAAGTCGGACACTCAACTGAGCCACGCAGGTGCCTTGCAGTTTTTCTACGTTTTAACAGCTTTGGTGAATTTACTTGTTCTCCCTCTTGAAAAACATGCCCCCTTTGCAATCAACATCTGCTGGTGCCCTCTGGGGGTGGTGAACCAGATCCGGTGAGTGAATCAATAAAGGGATTAGTGAATAGTGGTTGGAAAATATATGAACCAACAAACAACTTTTGGTGCCTAATATGTGACAGGTACCGTGTGAAATGTTTTCGGATTACGTTCAGTGCTTCCATTTCCATTAGCTTGTATGTGTGTGGTGTGTTTGGTAGCACTTCATTCACATGCATTTAATCTTCCCAAGAATCCATTGTACTCAGGAAGAAAGGAATCTCATGGACAAAGGGAGTTCGTTAGTATTGAGAATCTTCCTGGCATGATTTTCTTTTTAAAGTGATAATCAGCTTTTGGTTTGTGGAAAGAAAATCTGAGAACTATCCATTAACCCATAGCTTCAACTTCCCCAGAAGACAGAGGCCTCTTGCTCTCAAAGATCTTCATTCTTGAGAGGAAACTGATCATCACCAAAAAAGGAAAAAAAAAAAAAAAAAGAAAAGAAAAGAAAAGAAAACAAGAAAGAAAATTACTACAGAGCAGTGGCTTCTACAGAGAGATGCAAAATAAGATCATACGTGAGAGTCGTCAGATGGCTGCTTTAAAGGACAGGTAGCCAGAGATCTGAAAAAAGGGCCAAGATGAAAGGCAACCTGGGCAGAAGGAGCAGAGCATAGAGGCCACGAGGTGGGACAGAGCTTGGTGTATTTAAGAGGAGATGAAGGCCAGTGGGCAGGAAGAGAGTACACAGGGTGATACAAGATGAGGTCAAGAGAGAGAGACCAGCCCAGTCGGGGAGGCCTTTGTGCAACAGCATAAGAAATCAGAATCTTCTTCTAAAAGCAACGGAGAAGCCAATGAGGATTTTAAACCAGTTATTTGACTTCTATTTCTAAAGGATCCTTCCTGCTGCTCTGTGAAAAATGGGGTACCCTCAGGGGCAAAAGTAAGAGCAGGCAGTTGTTAGGAGATGGGTACCGTGGGAGTGGGAGTGGGAGGGGTGAGGGAGGCCTGGCTGCGGAGGTGGTAACACAGAGTGAGGGAAGCTGGTTTAGGCAAGGCGTGCTTTGGCTGATGGATGGCAGGCAGGGGTCTGTCACTCTTCTGGCTCGTACAGCACTGTTTGAACAGTCATTTTCATCTTCACCTGCCTATTCCTTATTATTTTAGAAAACAATAAAAATGGAAAAGTGAAAATGTCAGCGTCAATGATAAAAAGCATGGGTCTCTCAACGGTGATATCTGAAGACCAAGATGGCAACGTGAAAGCCACAAGTTTTAGTGTCCACTGTTTTGTCAATGAAATCTAAAGCGGTCAACAGGGGGAACAGAAGAACATTAAAGACTGTGTGGAATAGGGGCACCTGGGTGGCTCAGTCCGTTAAGCATCCGACTTTGGCTCAGGTCATGATCTCGTGGTCCGTGAGTTCGAGCCCCGAGTCAGGCTCTGTGCTGACAGCTCAGAGCCTGGAACCTGTTTTGGATTCTGTGTCTCCCTCTCTCTCTGACCCTCCCCCATTCATGCTCTGTCTCTCCCTGTCTCAAAAATAAATAAATATTTAAAAAAAAAGACTGTGTGGAATAGATTACTGTATTGTTGAGAACTGTTTCTAAAGGAAAAGATACACTGAAAAAACTTTTTTTAATGTCTTTAGTCTGGAAACCTTTGCATCATGTTCAGGTCTATTGTTCAACTTTTGCACAGTCTTGATATTCTTCAAGGTTTCATGCTTTCCAATGTATATAGTCCTTTAGCAAATATCACATTTTATTGAAAGACTATATATGTTTGAATGTAAATCAGTATGTATTAGGGACTGCTATGTCCTGGGCACTTTTCTACGTGCCTTGGTTACAGACATGAACGAACGAGGTCAGATACAGCACTTGCCTTTGTAGGGATTACAATCTAATGGGTATAAAAACAAGTACACAGGTAATCACAATGGAAAGACAAGAGCTATCATGGGCAATGGTCAGGGTACCACAGAAACACCCAGGTAGAAGTACTAACTAAGAAGGTGGGTCACTTAGGCTAGGAGATAGTACTGCAGGCCCCCTGGAAGAGGTGACCTCCAGGCGGAGGCCCCAATTTAAGTGGCAGCACTCCGGGGCTCAGTTGTAAGTACTGGCCACCTTGCTAAGGTGTCAGCCAGCCATTCATTCCACAGCCACACCTCAGTGTAGCATCTTTTCTTTCTCTAACATGGTATACGCGGGAAGTTTGGTAAAAAGATAAAAAATCATGTCTGTTTTGGGGCACCTGGGTGGCTCAGGTGATTAAGCGTCTGACTTTGGCTCAGGTCATGATCTCGCGGTTTGTGAGCTCAAGCTCCGTGTCGGGCTCTGTGCTGACAGCTCAGAGCCTGGAGCCTGCTTTGGATTCTTTGTCTCCCTTGTTCTCTGCCCCTTCCCCGCTGTGCGCGCTCTCTCTCTCTCTCTCTCAAAAATAAATAAACATTAAAAAAAAAATTTTTTTTTTAAATTGTGTCTGCTTCTTTAAAAAAAAGGACCTGGAAGAAAAAAGTTAATTGTTAAAGGCCAGTGATGGAAGTGAAGATGAAGTTAGCTGATAAAAGAAATTAATGACTTTTAGCCAGAAAAACAGACATCTCTGATATATGGAGAGGCGGTATATTGGGGTTCACAATGGCTTTGCTCTGTGAGGCAATGGAAGTTTCCCCATGGGTTCTATGTGGAAACAAGTCAAAGCAAATTGTAAAAGTAATTCAGAAAGTACCAGAAATAGTAAAAGTATGCTCACTGAGAAAGATAAATCATTATGTGTCTGAAGAAGTACATAGATGTTCACTTGTGTTTTTATTTTGTTTTGTGGGAAAAGCATATATTATGGTGGAATTCACAAATTTGGACACTCACAAAGGGTTCAGGACCCCTCTCTGGAAACATAGAGGTCTCTATCCCCTTTGGATGGATATGAGTTTTTCTCTAAAAGAGACTAATACAAACCCAACACTTGCATCTTGGGTCTTTCTTAACATCTTCTGAATAAATCCACCCATTTCTGCATTGCTGCTGGCCCTTCTCAAAGTTCCCCTTCCCTGCATATGATACTTCCCGAGTTAAGAAGCCAGAAGGATTGACTCTCACCTATTTCAAATATTATTTATATAACCAATCCAGTTTATTCAAGTAATAATGTATACACCCAGTGGGATCTGCTCTATAAATAGCTCCCAGTTCATCTTGGGTTTCACTTAAAAATTGCCCTTATTACTAGCTTATTAGTCAAAAGGTGAAGTGCTTTTGACAGATCTGATGATCATGGGAAACTTCCTTCTAGGGAGCTAGAGCCCATCTGCAAAGTAAGGAAATAGTGAATCCACTCACTGGGTTCAAGCGTGAAACTGGGGCAAGTCCATGTTTCTGATATCCTCGCTTGTGTCCATAGTAGAAGTCTAAATTTTAGGTCAGTGGATTAAATACTACAAAGATCGTCATACTTTCTTGTCTCCATCTCTGTGAAAGCTCTCACTATGCATTCCATTCCTCTTTACCTCTTTTTTCAACCAAACAGTGAATATTTGGAAAATGTCTTTCTCTGGATAGCCACTTTCTAAGTTATTACATAAAAAGTCATAGAATAGGATCTTATAAGACTCTCCTATTAGTATTAGATCCACCAGAAAAAGGCATTGGGGAAAAAAATCTTACACTGACAACTCTTGTAAGGCTGAAAAATGTTTAGCACAATGAAGACAATAGAACTGAGTTTTTTTTAGAAAACATATTTTTCTCATAAATCATTTGTAAATGACTGTGTAAATGCTTCTAAAGCAACTTGAAGCTTATTGTGACTTGCTAAAGTGCCAAAGTTTTGTATAAATCTGGCTCTGTCTTACCTGATATTAGATGCACCAGACGGCCTTTACAGCAATCTCAGCCCGAGTGTCAGCTTACTGACATGCTGTGTACTAAAAAAATGACAAAGCTAGTAAGGCATACAGATAAGCACTACCATGTGTTTTTCTTAAAATCATGCTTTAGTTATCGTCCCCACTGATTTTAATTTCGTTTAGGTGGGAGAGAAAAATGGCCAGCAAATAAAACACCCTCTCAGCATCAGGTGTGTACCCACCTCGTACCCATGGCACGGAGCATTTGTAGTCTCAGAACTACTGTCCCCATTCGATTTAGACTTGCTCTTGAACACCCTTCCCTGATCCCTTGGAAAGCTGGCGCTTCTCTGTAGAACTTGCTAGCTGCTTTACGGACAGTATTCCGTATCTTCATTAAATTACAATTAGGTCATTTTTATTCCTTTTTTTTTTTTTTTTTTTGGAGTGCAGTTTATAAAAATGAAAGAATTTGGAACAGTTTTGCATACACCAAAGCACCTCAGATTATTTCTCAAGTGTTTTTGGTTGGGTAAAATCTCAAACGCATCTTGCCAAGTGCCCTTTTCTCCATGACTTCCAAATCCATGCAAATTCAGGGAAAATTTAATCCGTATGTTTCTGATTCATTCACTCTTAACTCATCATATTGTTGTTTTCAAAAAACAATTTTATATCCAAGAAACCCTAGGGGCAGTTTTTAATATAATCTGTTCTTAGTCAAATTTTTCCCCAGTTGGAAGATGGAAGTTGTGCATTTTCAAGTATTAAGCATTGAACTTTAACTTCCTCCCACCCCCATTTTAACTTCAAATTATTCACGTAAGAGGTAAGTTCCAGTCAGAATATGGAGAATGTGAAATGCCTGCACATTTCTGCCAGCAGCTGCCTTGCCAGGACCTAGGCTGACTCAGCCCGAGCCTGCTGAACAAAGCCAAGTGCGCCCCTTAATCGCCCTCAGCGCTCTCAGGTCTCAGGCAAACTTCCCTCCGCTGAGTCACCGTTAAAAAAAGTTGCACTTGTGGATCTGAATCTGCCATTTTGCAAAAAGTACAGGCTGATGCACTTCTGAACTGTTTTGGAACAATGGAGTATCACACTTCGTAACCATTAGCTTTCAAAGGAGGTGGGGAGCCTGTCTATAGTTCCCTGCATCTACCATAATATTGTTTGTCTAGTCTTTTATACATCATTTTAGGGTCATCAAATCACATTACAGAGGATTTCAGATTTCTTGCAAAAAGACAAAAATACGTAAAGATGCTGAACACATTAACAAGTAAATAACAAATACATGTTTATGCATTGGCTTCTAGTTGAAGCAATCTGGTTGGCATTTTCTCAAGGGAGTTATTTAAATTTTAAATGGAACAACATCTCATTTAGATTTCTGCAAATATGCTAGGGCACAGAAGTAATTTATATGTACATGAAACTCTTCACTGGAGCACCTGGGTACTTGACAATAATTAAAATACAAAGTAGACTTATTAACTTTCCTTTCAAACTTTCTACCCTTTGGCTTCTTCACAGGGAGGGAGAGGACATTTCTAAGGCAGATTGTCAAGTACGTAGAGGTCCTTTTTCCTACCTCCGCAAAATGCCTGACTGCAATTTGCCGCTGAATCTCTTTCCGTTGCATCCTTCAAAAGTTATGTGTGGCTCTTCCCTTCTACATTCATTGTCTATTTTCAGAATGAGTGTTTTTATTTCTTAAACTTTCGGTCCCTTTTATTCCAGCTGCCAGAGACTGAACACTTATTTCACTTTAATGCTAGCGATATAATTAAGGAAACAGATGATAGAGAGCATAAAAATGATGGAAGGGGCTGTAAATCAGAAATTCCCCCAACATAGTTTCACCAATGGCCTGGGTGTGGATAATTCCCATATTTACGCCATTGGCCCCAGACCCCCCATCCTCACCTTCATCGTCACTGTCTTTGAGTACATGATTTAAAGCCGTGGTTCTCCAAATGTGGTTACCAGAAATGCAACAGCTGAGTCTGTCCCAGACCTACTGAATCAGAAACTCCTTCAATCTGTACTGCAACAGAGCCTTCAGGGGATTCCCACGCCCCCTGAAATTTGCCCTGGCCCCAAACGTAACGTGTTCACTCTGCCAGTTTGCTTCTTATTTCCAATTTTCCTTAACCTTACCCTTCTTTTAATTTTTTTTAAATCAATTTATTTATTTTGAGAAAGACAGAAACAGCCCAAGTGGGAGAGGGGCAGAGAGAGGGGCGGACAGAGCATCCCAAATAGGCTCTGCTCTGTTAGCTCAGAGCCCAATGCAGCTCAAACTCACAAACCATGAGATCATGACCTGAGCAGAAATCAAGAGTCTGGCACTCAACCAGCTGAGCCACCCAGGCGCCTCTAACCTCACTATTCTTATCAACAGCTTGGCAAACACCTTAGTTTGTTGTCAAAATCTGGAGGCCATTTATCCTCTTCATCATTTTGCCTTCTTCCTCAGCGCCTCGCAAGAAGACTGGCCCATTTTGTCACCGAGGTGTTTTTAAACATCAAATCCTCCTCATTCACTCTAGGTCCACGGAAACTCAAGTCCCAAGCCTTTCCCAATAAGCCAACTGTTATCCTCTCCGTAGTGCTTCATGCCATACTACCATTAGAATAATTTTCCTTCGATGCTAGTTTTTACCTGTCTTGCTGCTGCTCAAAATCAGCACTATTTTATTTTGAACCCAAATCCAATTCTCTGCCTTGTCCTTTGTAGCCTCCAGGGATCAGCATTTCTCTGCTGCCTCGGGCTCATTCCTCCTTCTCTAACAAAGCAGTTCTCATTGGCTCACTTTCATTTCCTCCATATTTTCTGTTTCTCTTGGTTGGAATGCCCTCCCTCTCCTTCTATAGCCTCTTCCGATTGAAACCCGATTCACATTCTCCGACTCAGGACTCTAACTATATCCTTCAGTATTTATATTAACTCTGTGATCACTGTACTGAGTTTGCTTTAAGTCCTAGGTTTCTTTCCCAGGCTTTATTTCAAGTTGATACAATGTATCGACTCTATAGATTTTTTTTTTTTTTCCACCTGTATCTTCCTAATGTCCTTCCACTCTGTAATGCCATTTCAGGCCAGATCTGTGGTCAACTGACTTAAAAGTAGGTCAAGTGACATACTGAGACTCTAGTGTCCACGTTTACAGTTACTAGTAGCCCTGGCTTAGGTTTATGTGAGAGAGTATGAAAATTACTGTCTGATTGGGGTTTGGATATACATAACTACTTGCCCATGCCAACTATTTTTTTATTCTGTGCTGTAACCGTTTAGAGGTGCTGTCCCTTATTGTGACTTTACCTTTCAAGACATAGTTTATTACCCAGTAAATCTGAAACAATGAAATCAGTGTGTACTTATACATACATACATATATCTTCTCTTTAACATAGACCCAAACCTAAAGGAAACTCCATTAAGGCTATAAACAGAAAAAAAAATTTACCTCAACTCTGATTGAGTATTTCAGCTCCCTGAAATAGAGTCTTTTTGTTCCTAATATTTTTTTTTTCTGATTTAGTGATATCCTATAGAGTATTTTAATTTCAAAAAGGCACTGAACAACAGATGTGGTAGAAGGCCATGAAAGGGAGAAATGGGTTAGAGAAAATCAGTCGAACTAAAAATACACAGCACCAGGCTTCCAGAGCAAAGCCGGCTATAATGGAAGGAACAGAAAGCATTAATGGGAACCAGTTTCATTTCATTCGGGCACTGAGAGCAAAGGAATTTTATTTTTTTACTTCTTATGGATAATCAGACTACGTTAACACAGCATATTCATCTTTATAATTTCATTTAACATTATATGTGGAGTTCTATCATCAATAGCAATCTTTAGATTTTTTAAAAATATTTTATTTTTAAGTCGTCTCTACACCAAATGTAGGGCTCGAACTCACAAACGTGAATCAAGAGTCTACTGAATGAGCCAGCCAGGCGCCCCTCAATCTTCAGCTTCTTATTATTAAATTGGTACACGTCCAGAATTTGTTATCTATGAACCCTAAATCTAAAAACTCTGAAAACTATTTTTAAAACTCTTAAGGTGGTAGAATATTATCTGCCCTGAATCAATGTGGTGTCAAAACCTTACATAAACCAACATAAAATTATTTACGGTTTTTGTTTATCTCACTTGGGGTGAATTTTCATACCTTTAGCTGTTCAAACAAAATGTGTGAATACAGAGTGAAGTCCCAGACCCCTCGGACGTATGATGCAACATATTATATGGATCCTATTATCTGTTTAAAATTTAAAATTTTCTGAATTTGGAAACATATCTGGCCTGGAAGATTTAGGATCGTGGACCTGAACTCATTTTCTCCTCTGACTTTATCAGGAAGCAGTTCTAAATTATGTACTATTGTCTTGAAAATATCTATTTAATACCCTGAAGTTTCTGAATGTCTCTACCATGAAACAAATAGCTAAGCTGGGTTTCGAGAAAGAACTCTGAATACAAGTTACACGAAGGGACTGAAAATACTTTAAAACATGATAAAACGCCAAGGGGCACAAGTCAGAATGCAGGAATGTGAAGAGATTTCCACATTTCATTCCTTAACTTCCATATGGATGTGCTGAATGAAAGGTATACACACGTACACCTACAATAGGTACATGTGCATATATTGTACCAATCTAATGGCGAACTTGGCTATCGCCTGGGTGTGTGTCTGTCATACTCTACTCTCACAAGACATTATAGTTGTGGCTAAAATAAAAGATACTTATTGTTGTAGAAGCAGCTACCCACACATACACACAGTCTCCACACAATATACTTCACTGGCCCCCTAAGTTTTCCAGCGTAAGTATAGAAAACTAGTGCTTTTCAATATTTTATCCAGTGGAGTGGTTATCATGAAATTCGTGTTGGCTCCCCAGCTGTGATGCCAGCTTCCCAAGAGGATCGGTTTGTTGTGACTACAGAGCTGAATAATTATGACAGAGTATGTATTGCACACAAAACTTGTCTTTTGGGTACGTGTTGGGAAACGTGTTGGAAAGCACAGGTCCTTTGCTCTGCACTGGGCTGTGACTCCCAGAGAGCTCTCCCTGGATTTTTTTTTTTTTTTTTTTTTTTCAGGGTTGGGGGGAGTGGGGGAGAAAGGCTGGCTCACTGCTGTCACAAACAGGGCAAGGTTCAGGATTCAAATAGTCCAACATTTACTGAGGGTTCTCGGTGGGTAGCGGAGGGGCGAGCTGTTACAAAGTTACTAGAAGGCAAGAGGGTCTGTCCTCTACAAGAACTCACAATGGAAACAGAGATGCAGGGCAGCTGCCTACTAAAAGGATTATTAAAGTCCTATTAATACAAGAGCATTGATAATATTATCAATAACCATCATTAGAGTCAAATTTTAAAACATTTCCATAAGAAAACCCCCGAACCCTCGGTTTGCTAAAGACGATCTTTTCCCCCTTTCCCAGAGCTGTGCTCTGATGTATGGGGGTATGCATTACAGAATGTGATCAATAAGAGGTTATGAAGGTGCTGTACTAGCAAAAGGACTACAGAAACAAGTGAATTGCCATCTACACGTTGGAAGTTGGTGCCAATCAAAAGATGTGATGAAGTGTGGTAAGTGAAGGACTGGTTCTGGAGCCCTGGGGCACAGAGAGATACAGAGTTCTGGTACTGAATGCATCCTGGCAATTCGTGGAAACATTTCACTCTCTGTGTAAAGGCCTTTATTTTAGAGCATGAGGATCACTCTCCTTCCCAACCCCAAATCAGAATTTTTATATTGCTTTGCCGTGATGTGAAGGGTCTAATGCTTTCTTTCCTCGGCAGGCAGAAGCTCCTGCGGGGGGAAGAAAGAACAGGCCATGCTTCAACATGAATGCCGGTAGCATCCTTTGGAGACAGTCTCAGGACCTCCTAACTGAAAATCCATGTTTCTAATTTAAGTATGAGCCCATAATTACTCATACA
Organism: Lynx canadensis; assembly: GCF_007474595.2. Taxonomy (NCBI): domain Eukaryota; kingdom Metazoa; phylum Chordata; class Mammalia; order Carnivora; family Felidae; genus Lynx; species Lynx canadensis. Next base: position 117,891,069 of record NC_044307.1, on the reverse strand, counting down.
GCCAGGGAGAGTTTCAAATCCCTGCCCATTTGCTGTGCTGTCTAAAAACAATCAACTCATCTTTCAAACTTGACCAAACTACAAATGGAATGAGAACTCGGTCGTCTAATAAGGTTGTTCATCCCGGCGCTCAGCAGCTTACGTGTGGCTCACAGATGGCTTCTGTCTCATTCTGTGTAATCCAATCATCCTGCACTACTGTGTCTCACACTTAGTCTTCAGGAGTAATTGGGAAGCTCGCAGCGACAATTGTCTCTCCTTCCAGATGTTGTCAATAGAAAGAGAGTGTCTGTCACCACCGCTCTGACTAGGATGTGTCCATGGCTCTCCAGACCAGAGTTGCTGCAAGCAAGGTAAAGAGGAATGACTTCTTCGCATTGGCTTTCAGTTACTGCCTAGCACGGGTGTAAGCAAATATGTTCTATAAATGGCCTCTCTGTCAGCAGGCAACTTGTTTCACTTTTGGCTGGGAACTATGCAGAAAACATTCTGCGGCAATGCTTGCGTCCTGTGGTAATGGTGGCAATCTAGAGACACCCATGCCCAAGAGAAGATTCTAAAACATTCAGAGAATGGTTGTTTAGGAGAGACCGTTTCACCTTCTAGTATTAACACCTGCACCTCTGCTATCGGTTTCTGAAATCATGACAGTTTGGCCTTACTCTGTTTTTGGCAGGGGATGGCTTTCATTTCTCCCACTTCTAAAAGATGTGCAAGATTTTAAAGGAAAAGTATTGAAACATTTTAAGCTGTAGGTTTGTTAGTTTCTTTTTCCCTTGAGGCTAGTGTTAATAGTTGTGTTTTATTTCAGTATAAAAATACCCCTTTAAAAAAATCAAAGCACCTAAAACAAGGAAATATGTAAAGCCTCAAAGCAGCTGTGTAAATTCACACAGGCTTTGGGCCTATAAAGATCCAGCCTTAAGGGAATGACACTCTGGAAAGTCAGATTTTTACTTAAAAATTAAATTATGTTTTATGAATTAGTGCTACATTCGTTTTAGTAAAATATCAGCACTGTGTGTATTTCCTCAAGCTTTTTCTGCTCACTGCCATCATCACAACGTACATCATCAGTTAGAAATGTTAAGTATGGCAACAGCTAAGAAAAATTTTCTAGGTCAGTGAAAATATTATCTCAGGGAAAATATTTTTTTAAAACTTATTTTTAAGAGCATTTCAAACTATTCATAATTTATATATAGTTTGGGGATTGAACAAGCAATAATAACTTTTACTGGAGAGAAAAAAAATTAAAAGGTAATATCCTTTTCCTTAAGTAGCTTACATAAAGAATGGGGACTCTATATTTAGTCTGGGCTTACACACACACACACACACACACACACACACACACACACTCCTTCCAGGGTAAATATTCAGGTAATTGCTACAGGTCTTCCTTTTTTATAATCCCAGAGCTTTAGGTGTTAGAATCCCAGCTATAGAACATTAGGCCAACAGTGAATACATTCAAAATAGGTGAGTTGTTGAAAATCTGGTCTCATGATACATGCCTGTAAGTTATGAGTTAACTTTCCTTAAGTCCTTGTTCATTGTCAATATCATCATCACAGGAACTATTCAAATGCTCATAAATTAATACTAATGGCAAAAGTGACCTTTATCCAAAGAGAATTTCAAGACTTAACAAACATTTATTGAGTGTATGCAATGTGCCAGCCATTGGGCTAATTAAATCCCCCCTGTCTCTATACTTTAAATGAGAGAAAAGCTGACTCAAGGGAAAGAGCCATGGCCAAAGGCCATTTAATTAATTTGCTGTCTGGGGAACTAGCACAGGAACTGGGAAGAAAGCCCAGGTATGAGGACTGCTAAATTGTTGTTCAGAATACAATGTATTGTTATTCAGAACTCCAGTAGGATACACATTTCATAACTACACTGAACTAATGTAAAGTTACAATTGTAAAACAAACACTGAATTTAAAAATCTCAGGGACACACCACATTCCTGTGTGTGGTTATTGACATGACCTAGAGAATTTCATCCATGCAGACACTTTCAGAGGGAACCACTATCTGAAGGCTGGACTGTGCTCCGTGGTACTACAGGCTAGAGAGATGTATTTCATGATTGCTCTGGAATTGCCCAAAGAACTAAGAAGTAAGCTTTCATGTGGGGAGTAATAGGGCAAGGTATTATCTGTGGAGCACATATAGTACTTAATGCTAGGAGTTTTACACGTGTTCTGAATACAAAACCCCTATGAGATTTTACCTATATTTTATAGATGAGTAAAACCAAACACAGAGTAATTGGCCAATGTCATAGCCTTGCCAGTGAGAAACTGGAAAAGAAACCCTAGTGTCTCTCACCCTGGAGCCTACATGTTTTTCCAATAGACTATGGTTCATACTGAAGTGAAATTTTGTTATTATTTTTACTGCTCGTCACTCATTATTCAAAATATATTTATTGCATTCTTACCACAAACTAAGCAATAGCTTTGTGGCTGGAGAATTAAACATGATTAAATCTGTGTTTCTCTCCTGGAAAGTCTGGAGAAAAGGGAACCTCTATAAATAAGTATGCTACAAACAATGTGATCGGATCTGTAAGACATATACACAAGGCTATGGATGCAGAAGAAATAAGAAAGGATTGATTCTGTCCTACAGTAGGAGATGGAGTGGTAATAATGATACTTGAGCTAGACCTTGAAGAATACACATATATTTTCTCTGTAGTCAAGAGTAAAGCTCTTCTAGTTAATGGGAGCATTCTGCTTTGCAAAATCACATAAGGGCTCCCAGTTTTCATAGAATAAATAGAGCAAGTTATTATAAACGGACTAGACCCAGAATTCCCATAGGGGACTTCTATACTCCAAAGATCATACATTCCTAATGCTACTTAAGATATTTCTGAGTAGGGAAAAAAAAGAAAAGCCACAGATATTTTTATGAAATAATAATTACATTGTCAGCTAAACCTTATAAAGATAGCAAAAGAAATAAACTACAGCTCAATCTTACTTATGGAAATAAAAGTGAAAAGCAAAATAACATACATTAAGATCAAATAATATTTATTCTAAAAATGTGAGGGTGGTTCAATATTGGGTAATCTACTAACATAATTTATCTTGTTTATAAAACTAAGTAGGAAATTGTAGAATCATCTTCATAGATGCTGAAATGGCCTTTGACAAAAGTTAACAATGATTCCTGATTAAAACATTGAATAAAATAGGAAGTGATTATTTCTTTAGTGATAATATATATCTATAACAACATACACACAAACACAAACATTGCAATCCTAAATCCAGTATATTTCTTTCTTTTAAAAAAATTTTTTAGGGGCGCCTGGGTGGCGCAGTCGGTTAAGCGTCCGACTTCAGCCAGGTCACGATCTCGCGGTCCGTGAGTTCGAGCCCCGCGTCAGGCTCCGGGCTGATGGCTCGGAGCCTGGAGCCTGTTTCCGATTCTGTGTCTCCCTCTCACTCTGCCCCTCCCCCGTTCATGCTCTGTCTCTCTCTGTCCCAAAAATAAATAAACATTGAAAAAAAAATTTATAAAAAAAAATTTTTTTTAAACATTTATTCATTTTTGAGAGACAGAGCATGAGTAGGGGAGGGGCAGAGAGAGAGAGGGAGACACAGAATCTGAAGCAAGCCCGAACTCATGGACTGCGAGATCATGACCTGAGCTGAAGTTAGATGCTTAACAGAATGAGCCACCCAGGCACCCCTAAGCCCGTATATTTCTTGATAGAGAATGTTAGAAGCATTCACAATAAGGCCAAGAACAAGGCAAGTATACTCACCAACTCCACCATTATTTGAAAATAAATTAGAGGGACTAGCCAATGCAATCAGACTACAATAAACAATGAAGCCATAAGAATTGGAGTAGAAGAGGGGTGCCTGGGTGGCTCAGTCGGTTAAGCGTATGACTTCAGCTCAGGTCATGTTCTCACGGTCCATGAGTTCGAGCCCCGCGTCGGGCTCTGTGCTGACAGCTCGGAGCCTGAAGCCTGTTTCAGATTCTGTGTCTCTCTCTCTCTGACCGTCCCCCGTTTATGCTCTGTCTCTCTCTGTCTCAAAATAAATAAAGGTTAAAAAAAAAATTAAAAAAAAAAAGAATTGGAGTAGAAGAAGTGAAACTGTATTTACAGGTGATATTATTGTGTATTTGGGCAAACCAAGAGAATCAATAAAAACACTAACATAATTTTTAAAAACGATTCTGGGGGCCCCTGGGTGGCTCAGTTGGTTGGGCCAATGACTTCGGCTCAGGTCATGGTCTTGCAGTTTGTGAGTTCGAGCCCCGCATCGCGCTCTGTGCTGACAGCTCGGAGCCTGGAGCCTACTTCGGATTCTATGTCTCCCCCCCTCTCTGCCCCTACCCTGCTCACGCTCTGTGTCTCTCTGTCTCTCAATAATAAATAAGTGCTTAAAAAAAAAATATTCTGTAAAGTGACAGAATGTTAAATTAAAAACAAAACCCAGAAATCTTTATGTACATAAACAATACCACTTAGATGGTACCATAAGATAAATCTTTGGTAACATTAGTGGCAAAAGCAGGATTATTTTAAGAATAAATTTCGGGGTGCCCAGGTGGCTCAGTCGCTTAGGTGTCTGACTTGGCCTCAGGTCATGATCTCGCGGCTCGTGAGTTCGAGTCCCGCGTCAGGCTCTGTGCTGACCGCTCAGAGTCTGGAGCCTGCTTCAGATTCTGTCTCTGTCTCTCTCTCTCTGCCCCTCCCCTGCTCATGCTCTGTCTCTCCTGTCTGTCAAAAATAAATAAACATAAAAAAAAATAAATAAATTTAAAAGGGGCACTTGGGTGGCTCAGTCGGTTAAGCATCTGATGTTGGCTGAGGTCACAATCTCACGGTTGGTGAGTTTGAGCCCTTGTCAGGCTCTGTGCTGACAGCTCGGAGCCTGGAGCCCACTTCAGATTCTGTGTCTTCCTCTCTCTCTGCTTCTTCCCCGTTCATGCTCTCTTTCTCTCTCTCAAAAATAAAATAGACATTGCAACAGGAAGTGTGTAAAATGTGTTATGAGGAAAAATTAAAATACTTTTGAAAGATACAAAAGCAAATTTGAATGAATTTGGAAACTTTTTTGTTTTGGTTTTTGGAAAGCAGGAGTAAACATTATAAAGCCATCATTTATTCCCATCTTAATAATAAATTTAATATTATCCCAATAAAAATAACATAAAGTTGTTTTATAGAGCTATTTAAGTAGATTTTGAAGTTTATTTAGAAACAAACATAAACCATACTTATGAGACCTCTAACAAAGAACAATGAAGGGTGCCTATATTAAAACATACTATAAAGCTTCTATAATTAAAACAGTGTTACATTTATCTATGAATAGACAGAAAGACAGGGAAATCAATGGAAGTGAATAGAAAGCTCACAAATAGACAAAAATGCATATAGAAATATAGTATAAAAAAAGCGAGTGTCTCACTGGCATGTCAGGCTGTGACAGAAAGCAAGGATGTACGAAGAAACTGATGACGATATGTAAAAAGAACATAGGAGGTATAGTGTAGGTGCTCAAATCGGTCAAATTTGGGACAATTTTAGCATCAACAAGAATCATGATTATTAATGTGTTGTAACATATGGAAAATAAAAAACAGTACAAGTTACCAAAAATAGATGAATAAATGATATATACATAAGTTCAAGGTAAGAAGGGAGATCTCTAGGGGTGCCTGGATGGTTCAGCTGGTTAGGCGTCTGACTTCGGCTCAGGTCATGATCCCAGGGTTTGTGAGTTCAAGCCCCACGTGGGGTTCTGTGCTGACAGCTCAGAGACTAGAGCCTGCTTCCAATTCTGTGTCTCCCTCTCTCTCCCCCCTGTTTGTGCTCTGTCTCTCTCTCTCTCAAATATAAATAAACATTTAAAAAAATGTTTAAAAAGAAGGGAGAGCTCTATGAAAGAATGTGCACTAATATGTAGAAGAAAAAATAAAATGAGAAAATTACTATTTTACAACACCAATGTAAGTAATTGATTCAGACAAGGTATATCGCTGGATGCTAAAGCCAATAAATACAAAGTTTTAGGGGAACAGAACATTCACATAATCTCAAGCATCACTCCACAGATTACTTATTAGTTACAAAGGATAAAGACTACAATTAAAACAGAGACATCAGCAGGCATCATCTTTACCAAGTGATCAAACTGATGAGACAAAATAGTATAACGTGTCTCCTCATGAGGTACAATGGAAATATACAATATTACATATGTAGAATTCTTCCCCAAAGATTCTAATCAGAAGGAAACCATCAGACCAATCTAGGGTATGGCACGGAAGAAGTATGACAACCAAATGTAATGTGAAAATGTATTTGTTTTTAATTGTTCATTTATTTATTTTGAGAGAGAGAGAGCAAGTGTGCATGGATATGCAAGCAGGGGAGTGCAGAGACAGAGAGAGAGAGAGAGAGAGAGAGAGAGAGAGAGAGAGAGAGAAAATCCATACTCAGCATGGAGCCGGACACGAGACTTGATCTTATGATCATGAGATCATACCCTGAGCTGAAATCAAGAATTGGACACAACCAACCAAGCCACCCAGGTGCCCCTAGAATGTGAAAATTTAATTGATTCTAAGTTTTGGGGACAACTGGAGAAATTTGAATATGAATTCTGTATAAATAATATTGTGTATCCATTAAACTTTCTCGTGTATGATAATAATTGTGTAATTATATAGGAAATGTCCTTACTGTTTTGAGAGTTCAGGGAAAAAATACCTAAATTCACGGACAATTTTGTTTCCACTTTCTGTGCTTGAGAAATATGTTATAATTTTCACATTGCCTTTTTACGGTTTACCTGCTTGACTTTTTCTTGCAAAGGCTGTAGTTAAATTTTAAGTCACTTAAATGGGGCAAAACCTAACATAAAAAGATCTCTTTTGAAAGTACATATTTTATGTAAAATACAAAATACTCTGGTATAATGTAGTGTGAGATACGTGTGCATAGATTAAGCTTAATCTACACTCCAGTAGCTGCTGGTTAGCATCTGGAGTATCCTTGTCAGGAGACTACAGTTGAAAAGATTCTCAGGCAGTTGAAAAGCTATTAGTGAAACCTATACCAGAGACTTTGTCAATGAGCGTAAGAAAGAAATTATAGTTTTTACTGATGAAATGAGTATTGTTCAAAATAGGCAAAATTGAACAGGCCTCACTATCCTTACATGAATGAGATATCAGAATCTGGGAAGGTCAACCACCTAAATACCATCACAGGAGCACCCAAGATCTAGAGCCCATATTCTTGTGTTGCCCCCCGTCTCACAACTCTACCTGCACCCCACCACACCCCCAACACACACACACTTCATGAAGAAATCTGTCAACTGATCACCCTGCCTTGAGGATATCATTGTGACATCCTCAGAGTAAACCTGGCAAACACAAAGTATTCGTCAAAGTGCTGGGAGACAGAGAGTGCAAACTCCCTATGTTTTCAAAAACAGGTTGTATAAGTGTTTTGGTGTTTGTCTGCTAATACATTTTTGTATATTTGGCGTGGGGTTAAGAATGACTTACTATGATTCTAGCATATGACATAGAAACCTGGTCTTTTCTCTTTCATTAAAAATTTATAAAATACAGAAAAAGTAGAAGGAAATGCCATGATTTTAGCATCTAAAGACAAACACTCTTAAGACATTTATGTTTCCTTTCAGATTTATAGTTTTTAGATACTGCATTAAGGGTATGGGAGAGAGATGGAAAGCCCCCACTTACTTCTCGTCTCTGGAAACTACAGGGGTTGACAAAAAGAACCTACAGCTCTGGATAGCAGTTTAACTTACATTTGTGAGAATAATGGATTGTGGGTGATTTCACTTTTTTTGTGCTTCATGTTTTTACGTTTTCCAAAATTTCCTCAATGACGATTCAGTTCACAGATTTGTGTATACTTTTATCTTTTGTACTGAATACTTTGGGGACTGAATTAATGACTGTGCATTATTTTAATAAAAGCTAGAACTTAGAAAATCAAAGAGGCAACTGGGGTCCTAGAGTATTTTAGACCCTTTTGAACTTTAGAGATTGGAGAAGAAAGAGTGGAGACCTGAACTGACCAAAAACTGTTAACCACTACCTGAAAACAAGAGAATCTGTCTCATCTTCTCCCACCTCCCAGAACCACCCTCATCCTCTTAACCTACGCTATCATATTAGTTTTAATAGAGACAAGTCTCTGAACTTGTTTTCTACATGTTTGTCTTACAAACAGTCTTAGTTTAACAGCAGCAAATAAGCCAGAAGCCTTCTCTTTCTGAGAAGTATTCTGGGTACTGACCCTTACCTCAACCCTATTTGTGGGGTGCCTTTTACATAGGTCACCATGCTTTGTGTGAGGTGAATTCTATCATTAGACATCCCTGGCGCTTTAGAAAAGTTCATTTGACTGAAAGACAGCCACCTATGGTCCAGTCATCTGTCTACTAGCCCCTGTTAATAGCACTGTATCCACCCTGGAGGCCATATACCAGGTAGTGACTGGTTTATCGAACCAGGTTCTCTTTTTGTGTGTGAGAGAGTTCATTAATCGGGAGAAGACTTGAAAGAAGAAACAAAGAGAGAAACAGAGACCAGAAGAGGTTAGTCATCATGTGGAAGATTGTCGCAGTGTTGTTGGGTCTCCAGTGCCACCGTGTACTCAACTACAGAGTTGTGGCTCCTGAATGGTGGCTAAACAGCTAAATAGTTGCTGAGTCCATTTTCTAATTGATTCAGACATTATTCCAATAATCATCATTATGAAGCTTTTCTGTTCCCTTCAACTAGAGAAAGAGCCTAATGGACATATTGAAGTTTGAGATATAATTTAGGGTACTAATTCTACAAATAATATTTTTTTATCACTTGTAGCATCTGCCATTGCTGTAGATATGATGACTAGGTTGATGGTTTCTTTAGTTCTTATAAAGGGGATGGGGACACTATCTCCCCCATAGGATTCTATGTGCTCATAGTTAGACTTGGAAATATCCTTCAAGATCGGAGATTCTTAGCCAGGGATCCATGCGTGGATTTTAGCAGTCCTGTGAAAACCCTGAAATTGCACACAATGCCTTGTGTATTTGTGAGCATATCTATTTTTCTGCATAGTCCATACTTCGCATTAGACATTCAACAAAATAATGAGCCCCTAAGGGTTAAAAACACCATTGTTTTATTTTACACATAAAAACATTACTCAGAGTAACTTGCCTACAATCATACAAGATGTGATAGCTAGAAACTAGGTCTCTCTCTTTCATTACAAATTTATAAAATACAGAAAAAAAGGGGGAGAAATCACCAATGATTGCACCATGTAAAGATAGACACCTTTAAGACTTTTCTATTTCCTACCAGAATTTAGGTTCAGATCACACTTGTGAAAACTACATATTGATTTTATTGCTTCCTATTACACTTGTACTAAATTCTACTCACACCAGCAGTCTAGAACAATGCCTTTTATGTTCACCAGAACATGTAAATCTTATATATGTGTGTGTGTGTGTGTACATATATACGTATATATGTACACATATATACGTATATATATATACACACATATATACACATATATATGTATATATATATATCTTGCCTATAGGAGAACAATGGTATCTTACTGTTGTTTCAGTGTGCATTTCTTTATTATGAGTGAAGTAAAAGATTATATTTGTTCATTCTAGTTGGAAATCTGTCTCTCATCCATCTTGTCCATTTTGCTCAGGAATCCAGTTTTCCCAGCTGTCCATCCAATTCCCATTTAGACATTCTACCTGAGGAGGAAACGATAGGAGAAACCTACCTTCTGTTTATCACATGGACTTGTTCCTGTGTCCTCAGATCTTTGCATTGCAATCATCTGAGAGGTTTGTTAAAATGCAGGTACCCAGGCTCTACCCAATATCTAGAGAATCTTAATATCTAGATATGGAGTATGAGGATTTTGCACTCTTCACATGCAAACAGTTGGTATTTCTTAAGAATAATAAAATTTGAATAGCATTTAAAGGGCACATTGGGCTGACACTGAATATGAAGAGTGTGGACCATTATGATTCTCATTAACAACAGCCCTCTATCATTGTGAATCCTGGGTTATCTCCCTTCTGAGGTAGTCTTGCCCTCATAATCAGAACTGCAAAGTTTATGTTTTGACTTGGAGTTAATAAACTTGATATAAAATTGCAACTTTTCCATTGATCAGCTTTGTGCATACCATTTCATTTCTCCCAACCTCTGTTTCTTCATTTGAAAAGAGGTGATTACAATCTTAGCTCAATTATAGTGCTTATTTTGAAGTATGAGATAATCTTTACAGGTATACTTTAAACGGTCGTGTAAATATTAGATATATTTACTTGTTCTAATTGTTTACTGTGTGATACTTTTGTTTGTCTCACTTCCTTTGTCATCCCAGGAAGTCTGAAATAGCTTTGGGCACAGTATCAACACTCAATAACTATCTGGTGATTGATTATTATCTTATCGTTCAGCGAAGATTACTTTTATATGAGGTGGTGTTCCATGTGGACTGGGCTCTGATCTGTCATAATGGTTACTCCTTAACACATGTGCAGGTTGAAAATCAGCCATGATTCTCTCACTCCTAAAACTGTAATGAGTGAGTCAACTCATATTCACTGAGAGCCCACCTGTGGCAGGAACCAGGCCAGCCACTGTGAATACCTTATTGAGCATAAAGGACATGTCCCAATCCTCCTCTACGTAAAATGGGGTGTCATAGAACAGTTAGACCCCATATCTTTTAGCCAATTGCTTGAAGAAATACTACAAAATATGTGGAAAGTATCCTTCTGGGGCTGTTATGAAATGGTACAAGAAAATTCAAAAGATGAATGAAGACTAGGATGAAAGGTGGCTACTGACTCCAGAAGGATGGAATGAATATGAACTTTTCCTTTTTGAATTATGCCCAGAATTAGAAGGTGGAGGAAGGACAGTAAAAGTATCCTCCAGACTGAGAAGGCACTTTGAGACTGCCAAACGAAGCAAGCCACTCCATACCATTTTCACAGAGTTTTACGCAGGGTAACTTACTGACCGTGGGGATCAGGTGGGTAATGATCCACACGCTATGCAGCCAAGTCCAGACCTTAACCCACAGATTTTGTGGAGGAAAGGGTATAGTTATCTAAAGTGGGCAGATCCAACAAGCCTTCCCGCATTCTGGTCAGAGCATACATTAACCTCCAAGGCGCCTGGAACACATAGCCCCAGGGGAGGGCATGAACAAGATGCAGGACCAAAGATGGAGTCAGTATTGTTAACACTCCTGGACCCAGTCAAACCAGTTTGGAAACTGGAAAGAAGGTTGAATGAGTTATGTAGCTGGAGCACTCAGTCTGCACTAAAGCTCTGAGATCACAGAGACACAACCTGCATATAGTAGTTCTGGTCTGGGGGATTCTGAAATCTCAAACTAAAATAATTTTATTCCTTTCTAGAAGGTATAGTTGTTCCTTAAATTCAACGCATTAAGAAAGGCTTTGTTGTTTAGGGCAGTAGAAGGAAAACTGGCATCACAATGCTTTTCATCAAAAAAGATGATTGTGAAGGTCACGTTTAGCAGACGGTTTTTTTGAAAGCAACTTATAAAGTATTTGCCATATCCTAAATTTGCACATGTTCCAGACTTGTGCAGATATATTCTACTCTCAAAATAGTCCTGCAATTATGCACAAATAAAACAACATGGGAGCTTTTTAATAAAGAAATTGCATTTGTAATGATCTTGTATTTGCATATGATAAACCTCTAATCATTATAACACTGTGAAATATTAACAATAATGCTTTAACATCATCAAATATCCAGTCAAGTTCAAATAGCCAAATGTCATAAATGTCATATTTTTTCACACTCTATTTGGTTCAGGATCCAAATATGTTTTTTTAAAGAGTAGTAAAGGGGCGCCTGGGGGCTAAGTTGGTTAAGTGTCCGACTTCTGCTCAGGTCATGATCTCGTAGTTCATGAGTTCGAGCCCCTCGTCAGGCTCTGTGCTGACAGCTCAGAGTCTGGAACCTGCTTCAGCTTCTGTGTCTCCTTCTCTCCTTCTGCCCCTTCTCCACTCGTGCTCTGCCTCTCTCTCTCTCCCAAAAATAAACATTAAAAAAATAAACTAACTAAATAAAAATTATTTAAATTTTAATATTAACATAGAAATAATAGTTTTGTGTTTGTATATTAGTATAGGGACCATATATTATTTTATTTAATTTTTTTAAATGTTTTATTTATTTTTGAGACAGATAGAGATAGAACATGAGCAGGGGAGGGGCAGAGAGAGAGGGAGACACAGAATCCAAAGCAGCCTCCAGGCTCTGAGCTGTCAGCACAGAGCCCGACACGGAGCTCGAGCTCACAAACCGCGAGATCATGACCTGAGCCAAAGTCGGATGCTCAACCGACCGAGCCACCCAGGTGCCCCAGGGACCATATGTTATTTATCTTATTTTGGATTGAATTGAAACAAAGTGATCATCTAGAAGTATTTCAACTAGAGGCTACTAATGCTCAAATTAAAAGACAAACAAATTGATATTAATATATAGAATAAAGAGTAAAGCAAACCCAAAGACACATGACCCTTAAGAAAATTACAAGGCTGCAGAAGCATCAATGTTGTTGCCTACCACATCAGCAGATTCTTACCTCAACATTTGGGAAAGAATCCAACCAACTTAAATGTGGACACATTATTTGGACCTTCGACTCAGGCAAAGTTTTCACATGTTCTCATAACCGCTAAATAATCTCTACAAATGAGGGCTTTTTACTACTTCCATATTGATTCTACCACTTGGAAGACACTACTAGCTGCCTACATTGTAGCAGACCCCACTCCCCTTTTTTCCTTGTTAATAATTGCTAATAATTTTTATTTTATTACAGCAGTAGGTGCCAATCCCCAGAGGCAAAGTCTCAGTGTTCTAAACCTACCATGGTAAACCCCTTTACTCTTTGCCTGTGCTCATTCAGGAAGTGACCACATGACCCCAAGTGGTGGTTAATGAGAGAGACATAATGGGACATCTGATGGGGGTTTCTAGAAAATATTTTTATTCCCTAATAAAATAAAGAATAAAGAGAGCTATGAGAAGAAGGTCTCATCCTTTTCATTATTCCCTTATAAAGGATTGTGTCAGCTTACATGAAACCACAAAGCCATGCAGGTCTTAAAGAAAATTGAGGTGCTAAGGGTACAAACTTGCAGCTAATCATGAGTCCTAGAACTCTAATGCACAGAATAGAGAGTATAGACAACAATATTGTATTACAATCACCAACTTGCTGACAGACTAGATCTTAAATGTTCCAACCACAAAAAAGAAATGATAATTACGTGACATGATGAAATGCTAACTATAGCTGCAATGCCACTTTATAGTACAATATACAAATGTATCAAATCAACATGTTGTACAACTTAAATTTACAAATGTACCAAACATATTTCAGTTAAAAATAATAAAATCCAAAAATAAATGAATAAATAAAAGAATGGGGATAGGAGGAGATTAAGGATCATGAGGGAGGGGAGATTAGGCAACAAGGAGTGGGAGATACTGAAGGGCAAAAAGGGAGGAGAATGATGGGCAGAGAGAGAAGAGACTTGGGCTAGGGGAAGTCGACAGGGAAAGAGTAGGGGGGAAATGCTAGGCATGGTATGAGTGTGGGCGGGCGGAGAGCATGGGACCCTGAAGGTGCTAGAACCCTTAAGTACTGATTTCTTGTGGTTCTCTTAGGCCAGACAATCCACCCATTTTTAGGTAGTTGAAAGAAGGAAGTTCTTGGTAAGCCCATAAAGTTGGTCCAGTTAGCAAATTGGTTGTGGTGTGCTGGGCGCTAACTCTCTTCTCTTCTTGTCTCTAGCAGAGGGCTCCTCTGTGCCCAGGCCAATTAAAAGATTTGGTAGATTTGGTGAATTGGTGATTCAGAGAAGATGAATAATGCTCAAGTGTTATAAGAGTTGACCAAACAAGAAGACTTTTAAAAAGATTCAAAAGGGAAAAAGACAAACTAGAGAATTTCCATGTGAAATGCTGACATTTTTATTATATTCACAAGAATATATTTCAAAAGATTAATAGGGAGGTTCAGACATTTTCAATTGTTTATTGGCTTTTTAAATGTTTATTCATGTGAACTGCCTATTTATATTCGTTGTCCATTTTTCTCTTGGTTTGTTTGTCTTTTTTTTAATTTGTGTGTGTTTATGTATTATGGGTATCATTTTTTTGCTCTTAATATATATTGCAGATATTTTCTTCCATTTTATTTCTTGGCATTTAAGCCTTTAGTCCATTTCCAGTTTATTTTGGTGTCTGGTACGAGACTGGGATCTAATGGGATTTTTCTGTCTAGAAGTTAGACAATTTGCACAACACTGTTGAATAATCCATCTGGTCCCCATTAATCTGCAATGCTTCCTTGGTAAGTCTCATATGTGGTAGAGGCCATTTCAGGCCCCTCTCTGGTGTTTAGTCAATTGCTCTGTAAATTCTTGCACACAGGCTTAATTATTATTGTGCGATTATGTACTTTTTTGTTCACACTTTTCAAATTTTCTTAGCTGTTCTCATATTTTGACTATTATGATAACTGAGATTTAAAATCATTTTGTCAGGGGCTTCTGGGTGGCTCAATCGGTTACGCCTCCTACTTCAGCTCAGGTCATGATCTCACGGCTTATAAGTTTAAGCCCCGCATGGGGCTCTGTGCTGACAGCTCAGAGCCTGGAGCCTGCTTCGGATTCTGTGTCTCCCTCAATCTCTGCCCCTCCTCCTCTCTCTCTCTCTCTCTCTCAAAAATAAACATTAAAAAATTAAAAAAATAAAATCATTTTGTCAAATGAAACTATGAATGTTGGCATGAAGGAAGTATGTTATGGTAGATGGAAGGTAAGTGCTATGGATTTTTTTGTACTGCATTAATCCTTGGGGCAAATGTGGACCATGTCAGCCTTTCCAGTCCGAAAAACTTTCATTGTGGACTTTGAAGTCCTTCCCACCCGTGGGTCTCCAAGCAAAACAAAGGTAGCCAACACTATCTAGTGGTCATTCATCGTCTTTTGTTTGTCAGACTCGTTACCGACAACCGTGTGAAAAAGCCCAGGCTCTTGGACCTCACGCCTCTGTTCTCCGCAGGTTGTTTTGCAGAATCTCCTTATATGTGTCATTCTCTTCTACACTGTGTACTACGCGGTTCTGGGCTTGTGCTGCACGATGCTCAAGTAAGTAGTGCGTTTCCTTCAAACAGAATGAAAAAGCTGAGATTGAATATGAAAGGAGTTTATATTTAATTCTTGACATGTCTTTATGGAAGAGAGGATACAACTTAAATATGGTGTATTTTCATGCCATTCTTAAGCAAAAATAAGCAA
This sequence comes from Lynx canadensis, assembly GCF_007474595.2. Lineage (NCBI taxonomy): Eukaryota > Metazoa > Chordata > Mammalia > Carnivora > Felidae > Lynx > Lynx canadensis. Next base: position 117,875,629 of record NC_044307.1, on the reverse strand, counting down.
ATGTGCCGTCTTCCAAAATGATCAAAGCACAGTCTTGAAATGATGTGGATAGATAGGGCCAGACAGGACTGTCCCCCTTACTTCTTTGGAAGATGGTCATGGAAAGAAAATGAAGCTATTACTCCCTGGGCTGGTATTGAATCAGAGCAGTTTGAATGAGAAGGGAATTTAGAGATAATCGACATCAAATTTAAATATTCTGATATATACTGAAATATCTCTTGGACTCAAGTCAGGAGACCTAAATTCTGGCCCAGGTTCTTACTAACTTTCTGAAACATCTTAACTAAGCCATAGAACTTCTCTTATTTTAATTGTCTTCATTTGTCAAGTGGAAGTAATTGATCAAAAGAAGGTTATTATGAGGACAAAGTAAAACGTGTATTTTTAATGCTATTTCTATGTAAGTGGGAGGCAATTTTTTCAGGTAATTTTTTTAGTCTCGCTGTGATTTAATTTTGTCTCTACAGATTTAGGTTGCCAATACATTGACTGCCTTGAAATACATTACGTAGATTTACAAATAATTTCTAAGAAGCTGAGTGTTTATACAATTTAATTTTATTGTGCAAGCAAGGAGTTAGGACCCTTTGATTTCAATATGCAAATGAGTACCCAAAAATAATTATACCAACTTCTGCAATGGGAATAATGCTATTCAGCATGCTTGCAGGCAAACCCACCGAGGAAGCATCTGCTGCTCTAACAGGGTCTCAGCTGTTGCTGGGACTGGAGATGGTGAGGCCATGCCTGGAGCAGGCAGGAGCTGAGAATCTTTAGGGCTCTCTGAGCCTCATTTCAAGGATTTGTAGTTAATGTGAGTCAGAGGACAGGAATTTTAAGTTCTTGGGCCTTAAAGCTCCAGGAGGCGGCTAACTGATTGACCAGCTGCACACAACTACAAACAGGCACAGTAGAAGGGGTATATTTATAGACTCCAATTTTACAACAGGAAGAGGTCTCAGAGATTAACCTTTTCAGTTTACAGATGAGACACTGACGTTTGGCTCCAAATGGAACTGACTTGCCCAGATTCACAGTTTCACAGCACCATCAGGATTAGAACCCGGGTCTTGTTTGTTTCCATGCCTTTGCTTTTGACACAGAATTAGATTCTCCTCCCATATTTGATGTCAAAGACCGCCAAGATTACAGCGAAGACCCAAAATACAATGAAGTCCACTTGGTGGATAAAGTGGATTTAATTGGACAAATACGACAATATGGATAAAAAGATTATTTGGTTGCCATGCAGGTCAGCCAGCTTCTAAATGTCCCACACATGGTAAAGCTAATGCATTATGTTGTATGTGAAGAGTGATATTCAAGGCCTTAATGTACGAAGCTGTGAACTGCCTCCTCCAGGGTAAACTATTTTCATTTGTAACATCTTCAGGGTGTATGAGTTGGATGTCCTGGCACCATTTGATTTCAAAACGAACCCCTCATGGCTCAACACAAATTATAAAGGTAATTGGTTTTAATTTCCAATCTTTGTCAATTAGTGTCAAATGCCTCCAAAAATCAAAAATAGTTGTTGTTTCATAAAAATTTATAAAATATCAGGCTTTCCTCTCAGCCATCTGTATCTTATATCTGACTTAAGAAATTAATGTAGAAAAAATGCCATCACAAATTTTAAAGTGGCTATTCCTTAAAGATGGGATGGGATGGAATGGTGGAATAATTGAAAAGAATTACTATATGAATTTCTATTTGGTAATTTTATAGGTAATTTTTTTGTGCATTAAATATTTTTCAAAGGAAAGGAAGAATGATTTAATATGTTGATGTAAAAATGCTCATGAGATGTGGCATGGAAAATGAAGACAATAGTGTTTGTGTAGTGTAATTATTCATTTTTGTAGAACACAGTAAAATACATGGTGTCAGTGGTAAGAAATCTGGAGAATTATGCAACAAACTGTTATCTCCCAGCTGGGATGACAGAGGACTTTCATTTTCTGCTTTGTACATTTCTGCTTAGTTTGATTTTTCTTTCCAAGATAGGAAAAAAAGGGGGGGGGGAATGATATGAAAGAGTATACTAAGGAAAAATTTATCTTTTTAAATTAATCATTTTTGTTGAAAAAGTAATTATTAATTAATACCTGCTATACTCATCACCCGTATATATGTTAATAATAACAGCTATTTATATTGAATCTATGTCAAACATACTTATTTGGTGGGTATTCAAGGTAAGTTTGTCTCATCTTTAGAAAAAGAAGATTTTAATGTTATTTCCATTGTAAAATAATACACATAAATTAATGAAAGCTTATAAAATAACTACAAGTAGCAAGGAAAAAAACAGAAATTCAATCATAAACTTACATTCAAAATATAATCATTCTTAACATTCTGTTAAATTTCTACCGACTTTTTTTTTATTTTTTTTTTTTTATTTTTTTTTCAACGTTTATTTATTTTTGGGACAGAGAGAGACAGAGCATGAACGGGGGAGGGGCAGAGAGAGAGGGAGACACAGAATCGGAAACAGGCTCCAGGCTCTGAGCCATCAGCCCAGAGCCCGACGCGGGGCTCGAACTCACGGACCGCGAGATCGTGACCTGGCTGAAGTCGGACGCTTAACCGACTGCGCCACCCAGGCGCCCCCCGACTTTTTTTTTTAAGTGAATTGTGGATTCTTTAAACATTACAATTCTTTAGAAAACCACTGGACGTGGTTTGTTTGGAACAAATATGCAAATATACAAAAATTGCCTGAAGCCAAAGAAACCCAGTCTGGAATATGACTTGTACAGGAAACTTGGTCAGTTAAAATTACTGCATTCAAGAAGAAAAGCTTTAGAACAACTTCCTCAAATGGGTAACCTTGTTTGGTGCTATTATGGATTCAAGTTTGGATAGACAAAGAATAAGTTAGGAAAAAGAGGCTTTCATTCTAATGAGACACAAGAGGTCTAACATTCTATTTTAACCTTCTCTTTATGCACTTCCCTATTGAACACAGAATTCACTTGTTTTCTATCAAAACTGTCCATAGTTGATATCGTCACAGTAAAGAGTTAAGTAGGGGCTGTGTATGTGTTTTGGGGAGGGGATTTAAAACTCAACTGTTACTATTTAATTCTTGCCTTTGGGTCAGTCAATGAAAGATAGGAATGACACAGCTTATTGGAAAGGCTGTGTTTTTACATAGCAGAGATTAGTGAAAATCCCCAGGATGCCTGGCACGGTTTATATCGCTCTTTCCCCTCACAAAACACTAACATTTGTACAAAGATATCAATAAAACCTTAGCCTATTAGATCTTTAATTTTGGGCTTGGGGAGATAACTGCCATAACTCTTCAAAGTTGTTACTTTGAGAATTTAGACTAATCTCAGAGATAAAGTGTAAGAGTAATCTCAGAGCCTTGGGCATGTATCTAGGGTCAAGTTTCTTGTCTGTTTCAATGATTTTGTCACCCAGGAGAGTCGGTTTAGCAAGGACACTGGAAAGTTTAAGTCTAGTTAAAACATTTTGATTACTAATAGCTTTCCTTTACATAGCAGAGAATAGGTTGCAAATTGCTTTCATTTTAAGTTAACATCCTCCCAACATTTTTTTTTTTTGAGGTAGATAAGATAGCACTCCATTTCCCAATTATAGAGAAAGACTGACCCAGAGGTTGAAATTGTGCTAAAGGTTTTATAACTAAGCTATGAGGCAAGACTGTAACATTGGTATCCTGACTTTAAATTGTGTACTGCTTCTTTTACATCATGCTTTCTTTCATTTCATAAACAAAGCATAAGCCTTTTTTATCAACATATGCAAATATAGCTTGTTCAAGACAAAAATCAATGTCTCCAAGCAGCTGCAAGTTAACCTATAAAATCTGTAAATGCTGATAACGGAGGCATCTTTATTTCCCTATAATAATCTGGGGGCTCTGTGAGCCACTGACAGAGGCAGCTGTGGAAATGTGGTAGAAAGACGTGGAGTCACTATGACACAGCAATGCACTTCCTTCCACAACCTTGATTGTAGGGAATAGGACATACTGAACTGAACCTCATTCCCTTATGATAAAAAGGAGCTGGTGTGAATTCTCCATTCAACTTCTGAAACCTGTTAAGTTAAATTAAATAAAATCGAAGAAGAATAAGTGGAAGGCCTTTAAAAAGGATGGCAATTGGGACCTGCTTACTTGGTTGGTGTTTTGCTTGCCCATGAAACACTCACTGGCTCGTTGGTTAATAAATGACTTCTGCACGATAGCATATCATGTGATTATTTAACCCTTTGTTTTGAAAAATAGAGAGTTTGCCTGTCTGGATTCATTGATTCCTGAATTATAAGAACATATAATCAATTGCTGTGTTTTGTTTTGTCTTGTTTTGTTTTCAAAAATAGAAAGGTAATTTTTATGGAAAGTGATACCATTGCAAAGGGACCTTGACATGTGTCACGTATATTTGTCACATGCATTTGATGGATCTCTCCTTTGAAACCACTTTAAAGATCCATACCAAAGACAAAAGGCAAAGGTTGACCCTTCACACATTCAAGGCTCTTAGAGATTTGTGGTCCTGACCTATAAATAATGAGCTCTTTATACATGTTCAGGGAAAGCACTCCAAGACAATTGGGGGGATTTAGAAGAGTGCCTCCATCCACATGAGCCATTTATGAGGCTTCCTTTCATCCATGGTTATCAGTTATGTGTCCCAAATGACTATCTGGGCATGCCATTTTATTATAAAGACACAAAGGAATTCATTTCCAAGTTAGGCAATGATTGGTACCAAAGAAATGTTATAAATCAATGAACTCTTATGTTTCTTTTTTTCATTTCCTAAAACTGAGAACTGAATTTCTCATTAGTTTCTAATATATCTTAAATGGAGATTTGCAATCCAACTGTAGATCAGCAGGTATTGATTCCATTGTAACCTTCCTTTATTGTATTTTACCTTTTAAAATGGTAAGTACAAAGAAGTACAAAAGAGATACTGTTATTTTTCTATTAAGTCTGAGGGTTATTAAGAAATAGAATATGATAACAAGTTCTTATCCAAAGTTGAGGATTGTTAAAAGATGGGATATTTTAAACATTCTTGCCAAAATGTCTTCACAGACATTGTTGTAATGGTCCTATTACTAATTGTGTTTCAGAGTTGTTAGTTCCTCTAGTTCCATATAATTATATTCTCCATTCCATTTGCAGTCCTTTTAATCTCAACACAGGTTACCTACTTGGTGTGTGGATTGCTTTTCGTTCTGGTTGTAGAAGAATGGGTCTGGGATTATGCTATTTCAGTAACCATTCTTCATGTTGCCATCACTTCAACTGGTAAGCAACATAAAATAAAGGAAACAAAGTATGTTAAATCTGATGTTGTACCTAAATTGATTCATAAGAGTAGAACTTTGTTATATGCATATTGCCCTCTGATGGCTAACTAATAAAACTGGTTAGAGTTCTTTATTCCTTCCCACACTACTCCTCCCCACCAAGTTCTCTTACCACTTCCTGGGGAAGATTTTGATTGGCTACACCTTCTAATTCAAAATGGTACTGAAATGTAGATAGATGTGTCCTATTCTCCTCTCATATTCAACTTGCCAACAGCTTGTACAGGCTTTGCCTCTGTTTGGAATACTTTTGCTCCAAAACCCTCCCTTGGGGCAGAAATTGACCAAATCCTGGGACCTGGGACCTAAGGAAACTCATACTGGTAGGCTGGCAAACTTCCCAACAGTAGTTAATTTACCAAGAATACTAGGTTTAAACTAAAGGGTTTTATTTCTACCTGTGATCTTTGGAGTCAAAAGAAAATGGATTAAATTCCAATCCTACCTTTTTAAAAAGCGTATGGTCTTAAGGAAAATCACAACATCATTCACATGAGTTGTCTCCTGTGTAGATGGGGGAGACCCAGTGACAAGTCAATGAGAATGAGAAATTTTCTGACTAGTGTCTAAGCATATATTTATTCAGTAAATGACAGTTCAAACATTCTTTCCTCTAGCCATTCGAAATGTACTCTTCTATTGTAACTTTTCTCCCTTCCTGTCTTCCATTGAAAAAAAAAAATACTAGTCAAGGTATGCATGGTAATCAACCACAAGTTATAACTCAAAGTTATTATTTATTAGCAACTTAAATCACTCATATTTTCAGTGCTGTGGTCTATTAATGGTTTAATCAGTCTCCATCTTAAACAATTTCCAAATCAATTGCTACATCCCAGCATCACTATTATTAGAGAATGCTGGTATATCAATATCCTAGCCCCCTGGCACACACCCTCCCTTAGTAACTTTTGGAACCCCTGAACCCCATAACTCAAATTCTCTGTCTTACTTTGGGGACTAAGTTCAAATGGAAGACAGTCATAGGATATTTGCAAACGGGCTCTGGAGCATAGGGTGGCTCAATCTTCAAGGCTGAGATAGGCAACAGGTTCTAGACCCAGAAAAGTTACAAGTTAATTGTCTGACACATGGCACAAAGAAAGTGCTTAACAAATATTGCTGAGTAGAATTGAGCTCAGAGCGAAGTGGCTCAGAACTCCAGGGTAAGTCAGGTTTTAAGGATGGTCTTAGGATCATCTCTGTTGCATAACACTCGAATCAACTCATAATCAAATCAACACTCAATCAATTCAAAACATCATTCCTAGAAGAGGAGTTTCAGGTATCTGATTTCACAAATGACTTTCTAGACTACGAATTAAATACAGCTTTGGGGATACCCAATTTTATGAATGTGGATAAAACTTCTCTTTGTTATGTGGATATGATCTGACCAAACAAGTATTTCTTCATTGACTAAAAAGAAAAATAACATATATTTTAAAAATGAACAACATCCTTTTTTTCTTTCTTTTGCAGTTATGTTGGAATTCCCCTTGACATCACATTGGTGGGCTGCTTTAGGTATATACATATGATACCATATGTTATACACATGTGTGTATGTATTAGGTACAACATAAATATTTATATATACAGTGGGGGCATCAAAATATTTTTTGTGTGGGTCAGGTAATTGGACCAGAAGACTGCTCAGAGTCTCCATCTTTCTAAAATTACACAGAGTAAAACACTGGATATAGATTTATGACATATTCTTTTGGTTCTCTTTCAATATGAATGACATTGCTGTTTTCATAGTAGCATTATTTCATCTATTTTTTTTCTTCCCACAAATCAAACAACTGAATTAATCAATTGTGTATCTAGTAAGAAAATTAGCCAATTTACAGTGGACTTTTCTAAAGCTTTTCCTTTAGCTTAAGCCATGTATGGACCACAAAAATTTTTACCTTTCCTCTTTTTAGTAAGTTTGGCAATAGTTTTATCTAAATATTGTCATGCTTAATAGTGGAAAATAGAAATGCAGCATTTTACTACATTGTTTTCCCCAAAGCCAAGTTATCTGTTTATAGTATCAGTATTATTTATATTACTCATTAGCTCCCTTCACTAGAATTTAATTTTCCACTTCCCTTACATCTCCATAAGCCTTAGTGTGTATTCTTCTCTAATATTGTTCAGTACATACAGAACACACATGAGAAAGTACTGAAATTTTATTTTGCATGAGGCTTTCAAAAAATGCACATTTTTAATAAATCAGAAAGAAAATCCTGAAAGACATGCTATAATTAGAAATGCTCTTATCTCTCCATGAAAAACAAGAACTTATCTCTTGGATTTTATTTGCAATACCACAAAATTTACTTTATTTAAAGCCCTAGGCATTTCAGTCACATAGCAAATGCCACCTGATGACAGAGGAAGTCTGTTGGTGAACTGGAATGGCCAATAGAATTGCTAAAATAGTTGGGTCACTATTTCAGTTTTAAGAACTAGGGTTGGTTTACTCAGAGAATGGTGGCCAAATGACGTTTGAGGTAACCTTCTTCTGTTTGCGTTGAGTTAAAAAATTTAGATATAAATGAAATGTGGCTACACAGCTTGGAAATTCTATCTCATGGTCCCGCACTAGATGTGTGTCTGAGTGAGGAAGTTGTCCAGTCCTGCTGAGCCTCTGATCCCCTAAGGGCTCTCACCTCTGGGAACTTTACCTTTCATGGGAGTTACACTGTTACCGGCATCCAAGGAATCACAGATTCATGGAAACCCTGTTAGGCTGGATTAATATTAAAACAAAACATAACAAAACACAAGAATCGCTGGGCCAATGAAATCAGAGCTAAAGGCATTTTCATATAACCGAATAGCGCAGGTAGGTAGACTTCTGTTTTCAAAATCTCTTCTATGCTAAGAAATATTTTCCAAGTTAGAAGAGAGCATATCTTCCATTTATAATTAGAGAGGAAATACCTTATAAAATATTTTTAAATAACAACAACACAAACAAATGGCAGGTCTGAAGAGCTACAAGAATTGAGAATCGTGAAATCCCTGGCATGTGCTTTGACTTCATTGTCTTTGAATTTCTGAGTTTTAAGAGCTCCTTACTATTAATTTGACACAACCACGCATCTATTCCCTGAAGGAAGTTTTGAATTTCAACAATTTATCAGCACAGAATATATACCTACTGTCTCTTAGCTGAATCTATAAACTACCCTATTTCAAATGCTATGTCAGTTTCAGGAACATTATTTTAGTCATGACAATTGTTCTTATTCATAATCTCACCAATGAATTATTCATTATTGGTAGTTAACCAAAACTTCCCTTTCATTACTTGCAGGATCCGGCTTAATTTCAATGATATGTGGAGGCCAGGCTTTCGCATACTGTTTGTTCAAAGACAACTTTATCTATCCAGATCTGGATGAGTTTTAACAAAACAGCTGAATTAATTCACCTCAGACTTTCTGTATTATTACATACATTGTGTCAGAGCTAAATTGTAGTTTTTTGGTTCACACCTTATATTCAAGGTTGAATGTATTCTAGATACTTTATAACTATGAAAAGAAAAGGAGAAGTTAATGGAGAACAGAAGAATCCTAGTAAGATATTCATGAGCAGAATGTTGCAAATTCATAAAATGCAGTATTTACCAAAGAGTGTTCCATAGGACACTAGTTTCAAAATATGTTAATAGTGCCATGCAAGGAAAAAAAGTTGCATGTTTAAGTATATTTGTAGAATCTTGGGTTTATGTAAAATATGTTTATTTTAGGACTTCTCAGAATCTTTAACATACTATTGAGAACAAGACGTGTCTAAGTAGTAGCATACGTTATGCACTGTTTCTCAGACATATTTGACTAGGGACACACTTTATTTCTGAGACACAGAGAGAAAGACAGAGCACAAGTGGGGGAGGGGGAGAGAAAGAGGGAGACACAGAATCCGAAGCAGGCTCCAGGCTCTGAGCTGTCAGCACAGAGCCCGATGGGGGGCTTGAACCCATGAACCGTGAGATCATGACCTGAGCCGAAGTCGGAGGCTTAACTGACTGAGTCACCCAGGCACCCTGGGGACACACTAGAAAACTCTGATGTATCGTGTGGGTGTGGAAATTATAATATAGAAGAGAGTGGAGTTAAAACTACTACAAATCCCTATAAGCTGAATTAAATTCTATTACTGTCCCACAGTATTTGTTTTTGTGATAGAGCATTTCTTGTAAAATTATTGCCTTTTAAAAAATATCAGTGTCTATTTCTTTCCTTAGACTATGTTCTTTTAATATAGTGCTCCTCAAAATTTTGTATGCATTTGAATCACCTGGAAATCTTATCACAATGCAGATTTGGGTTTGGAAGGGCTGCGATGGAGCCTAAAATTCTGTATTTCTAACAATTCCGAGAAAATGACTGTGCTGTTGGTTCATGGGCCACAGTTTGAGTAGCAAGGTACAAGTGGTTGGGAGCAGATATTTTTAGAGGTTATATAGCTCAGCACTGCCAGTCCTATGTTGTTGTTTTTTTTTATATCATTGTTATGCAATGTTTGTTGAATTGGATTAATACTGAGACTAGTTAAATTTATATAATTGTCTTAAATATTTACCACTTGTAAATGTAGATTAAAGCCTCTTTTGATATAAAATTTAAGTGCATACCATGGTTACAGCTAAAATATAAATATAAGGAAAAGGATAGGAAAGTAACATATACCACTTCCCCTCCATCCACGTATTCCCACACACAAACATTTTGGGCAACAATTAGAAACTAAGTTAAACCAGCTCTAGAATTGTTTCCTAGATGACTCTTTTTTACTCTAAAAATCTAATTCTTCCATAAAGGTTTGCATTTAACCACTAAGAAATGTCATGCTAATTATATGTATTCATACATACACAAAAACTACACTGTGTTGATCAGTTACTGGTTAGATAATTCAAGCTTCTCATGCACATACAAGCACAAAAGTATTCCTACTTTCTTCCTTGCTTCTTTCTCACATTTACTTATTTCCACGAACTTTTGCCTTCCATCCATTATTCTCAATCTTTCCATTAATTTCCTCCAAAATATTTAGTTATGGAATTAGCAAAATATGTAATTCATCTAAATCAGTCAAAGGATTGTGAATTCCAATTATTAATAAAGATTTTTCTTTCATCTTTAAAGGAAGGCAGCATAAGGTAGCTATGAATGAATGGGTCAGCATTATGATCTTTGATTCTCTAAATAAAACCCTACTGAAGCACCCAGAAAAGAGTGTATGGTTAAATATATAACAAAATTCAATCCTGCTCTACGCAAAATACAAATATCAAACAAACCGTGAATTACTAATGAGAAAGTCTGCCCCTATAGAAACTCACACATGGAAGAAATTTACAGAAACATTAAAGCTGCCTAAATAAATTTGATAATTAAAAAAAAGATTTGGTTGATTAAGTACTTTTTAATATATTGAGAATTAAGTTACACTAGTAAATTAGAATAACAATCTCCCCAGACTCAGAAGACCATAATATCTTATCATTCTGTAGTGTAGCTTAATTAGCATGTTTATTTCTAGGATTAGGAATCCATCTGCTCAGGTAATTACTATTGTGTGAATCCTCTTTATTTTTTTCTCCTGATCACAAGAATAATCTGTGATTTTCTTCTCTTACTCATTAAAATGATTATCATTATCTATTTGATGACACCACTTGTCACACAAAAATTAAAAATACAATTACAATACATATTTTAGCTTAAAATATATCAGATATATCAACTAAATAGTTACTTTAACTTTTATTGCTTTGAATTGCATATAAACTGAAAGACCAAGAATTGTGCCCACTTAATGTACTTTTCCAGTGTCCCTTACAGAATCATAAGAAGATGGAACCCTATCCAGTATTTGGATGCATATTTTTCAGGACTGAAATTATGTACACATTTAAAAAAAAATACACTAATATTTTTACATCATGACCTTTCCATAAATGGCCTTTATTTATTTTTTTCAGGTTTTGTTTTGGTTTTGTTTTTTTTGAGAGCAAAAGCGAGAGCATGGGTGGGGCAGAGGGAGAAGGAGAGAGACAATCTTAAGCAGTCTCCACACCCAGCATAGAGCCCTACATGGGGCTCAATCTCACAAACTGAGATCATGCCCTGAGCCGAAATCAAGTGTCCAACTGAGCCACCCAGAAGGCCCTCCATAAATGTCCTCTTAAGTTATTATACCATTGTGACATAATGCAAATCAATTTGCATATTCCTTTAATAATGTTTTACTTAAAATAATTTTTTCCCAAGTGAATGAATAATATCTTTACTTTTACTGACAATGATCTCAAAAAAAAAAATATATATATATATATAGACTACTTTCATACCTCTAGTATAAAGATTAGACACCTATATAAAATTTAATGGGCTTTATTAAGCCAATGTACCACAGTCCCTGAATTGATCATTTCAAAAGCTGTTTGGTATCACTGTAACATTGTAGGGATTATTCTACAGAAATGTGAACAAATAGGAGTGCCTGGGTGGCTTAGTTGGTTAAGTGTCTGACTTTAGCTCAGGTCATGAACTCTCGGTTCGTGAGTTCGAGCCCCACATCGGGCTCTGTGCTGACAGCTCAGAGCCTGGAGCTTGCTTCGGATTCTGTGGCTCCCTCTCTCTCTCTCTGCCCCTCCCCCACTCATGCTCTGTCTCTTTCTGTCTCAAAAATAAATAAATGTTAAAAAAAAGAACTTTTTTTTAAAAAAAGAAAGAAATGTGAACATATACACTATGAGATAGAGAATTTTATGGCAAACATCCTGAGGAAAAACAAAGGCATTTCCTAAAGCTGTTGTTCCATAAACTTCAGAAACCTGAATACTAGGTAAATAAATCTATAACAACAGCATCTGTAGATATAGTTGTGGTAAAAATCTCTGAAAAGGGAGGGAATACAAATTTAGTTCAAATGAAAACAATGTAATACATCTACAGAAATTTTCTACTGCAGAAAATGGCCACATAAAAGATGTAAAAATTTGAGAATGTTTCACATTTTTAAAGAGGACAATAAAGTTAAAACTTTCCCAAGTGTTATGCCTTACTTACCTTAGCGGTTTCTTTTAGATTTTCTTTTAGAAAATCCATTTAGGATCCATTTAGATGCTGGTAGTTCAGTAACAAGAGGACCAAATCATCTTTAAAAACAGAGTTAATCATTGGGGTGCCTGGGTGGCTCAGTTGGTTAAGCGTCAAACTCAATTTCTGCTCAGGTCATGATCTCCTGGTTCAGGAGATCAAGCCCTGCTTCTGACTCTGCACTGAGAGTGCAGAGCCTGCTTGGGATTCTCTCTCTCTTCCACTCTCCCTGCTCCTCCCCTGCTCATGCTCTTTCTCACTCTCTTTCAAAGTAAATAAAGAAACATTAAAAAAAAAATAAAAAGAGTTAATTACCAACTGACTCTTCATGATGACGAATATTCACTCTCTCCCACATGCCCAATAATTCAAACAGGGAGGAATTAAAAATATTACCCCAATAATTATCTTAAATGAACTCTGCACAAAGTATCAGTTTGTTAATTTAGCCAGTATTTTCAAAGCTGGCATCATAGTTATTTAAAACTGAGCCCATATCGCTTACTATTCCTGTATATCTCTTATATATTAACACTCATAAAAATCATCAGAGTAATATATTATTCATCATTCAAAATAGGAAAATATAAAAGGTTTGAAGAAGAAAATAAAGATAATTCATAATTTCGATACAGTATTTGTGTGTTTGTATGTGAGCTATGTGTGTGAAAATACAAGTGAATAAAAACTTATATAGTCATTTCTTTATTATTGTTGCTTAAGTCCTTTGTAATTCTTTCTCATATTATGTAAATAGATAGACTTCACTTGCATTCACAGATATTTCTTTAAAATGGGCCACTTGGGGTGCCTGGGTCAGTTAAGCGTTTGACTTCGGCTCAGGTCATGATCTCACAGTTCATGCATTCAAGCCCCACATAGGGCTTTGTGCTGACAACTCAGAGTCTGGAGCCTGCTTCAGATTCTGTGTATGTGTGTCTCTCTCTCTCTGCTCTCCCCACACTCATACTCTGTCTCTCTGTCTCTCAAAAAAGTCAATAAACATTTAAAAATTAAAAAAAAAAAAGGACCACTAACAGTGAAATTATTTGGTCATATGGTATGAATGTCTTTGAATTATTGAAAAATATTTCCAAATTGCCTTTCAGAAAGCTTGAACCTATTCATTCTTCCACTAAAAGTCTGAAAGTCCCTATTTTACTATACTCCTCCAACATAAAAACTGTCATTTTTACACTATTAATATGCATGATATATTTACAATGCATATAACTCCTCAGTTATTACAACAAAATGATTTATATAATTGAGACCTAAATTAAGACTGTCTAATTTAGAGAATTTAATTTCATCCTATTTCTGGAGTAGCCCTTTAACAACAAACATAGATCAAGTGCCTACCGCGTACAGGACACCAGTTGCCCAGCCATCGATCCTTTCATTTAACCAGTCAACAAATGTTTTGCTATGTTCTGGAGCGATCACGCTTGGCACTAGAAATGTTCAAATGCATCACAGGTAAAGCAACCTACTTCGCACTTATTGTATCTTTGACTGTCGTTGGGTAGATGATAGGACATAAAAGGAGAAGAGATTTAAGCTATTTGATGGCAGGGATATGGTTTGTCCGATGTCATAGAGCCAGCTCGTAGAACAGTGTTTAGACCATGGCAGGCATATCATGTGCACATAAATATTTGTTAAATGAGGAGAAAAAACAAGTTCCTATTTCCTTGCTTAGAAGCAGTCGACTACAGTCCATCAAATTAGTTGCATGTTGGAAGACTCTGGGAACGTGTCAAACACTGGCACACCTGGGAAGGGATTGATTGTTGTACTGACCCAGCCAAAGTCTTTAGTGTCAAAGGGAAAATACATGTACAGATTGCCCTTGGAGAAAGAAAATATCCAGTAGCAAGGAAATAAAGTGTTTAAGCTGAACATAATTGGACACATTGTACCTTCACCAGTGTTAGAACAGACTCAGAACAAACATTTTCAACTCCCAAGGTATTGGTGAGTAACGTTTATTTTACACAAGATTTTGGGGGAAGATGGAGAAGAGGGTTGTTTTGCACTCATCACAGCACACTTAACTCGTCTCCTTGTTAGACATCCTGGCTCTCCTCCCTACCTGCTGCCAATGACCAGGTCTCTATTTTCTTCCTCACCTTGTCTCCCCAAAGGCTCTAAAAATGTTCTGTATGTTCCAAGCCGATCAGGTTCTGAACACAGCTAATATATATCACAATAAATTCCGTATTGTTACTTAAAGAACAACTGTTCTTTGTTCTCCTGACATGTCCCTACAAGTTATTACGTTAACTATCCCAACTGACTTTGCAGAATATTCACCTCATCAAAAGACATCTAATCTCTTCTCAGGGCCAAATTTTGCCTCTGGAAGGGAAATGCTCCATGTATGTCTTAGGGTTGTTCTGCCTAACAAATTTCTGCAATGGCAAACATTTCCATTTCCATGTTCTATGAACATTTCTAGATCTGCGCTGTCCTGCACAGTAGCCACTAGCTACATGTGGCTATTGCTATATTTATAGCAATTTAAGAATTGAATTGTTGATTTAATTTTAATTATTTTAAAAGTAAACTAGTGGTTGCTCTACTGGGCAATGTAGATGTAGAGGCTCACCTTCCCATTTACAAAGTAAAAATAGTACCATCTGCAAATACTATATCTCCCAGTCACGTTGAGTTTTAGGCTACTATGAAGGGTAGAAAGACCCATTCACAAAAAGACCATTAAAGATAAAAGACACGCTTCCCTCCATGGTCATCACTAGATGGGATACCCTCGATTCTTTGAAAATCAGCTGTTTGACTGCCCTGGGAAACCAGAGGATTTAAAAGGCCATCAGTTGCATAGTAACAGATGGAGATGTACAAACTGGACACTGTCTTGGTGTGGGGAGAGATTTTGTTCTCTGCCACGGCCTGGCATGAACACACCAGCACCTGAACAATCCTGAAGTGGCTTATGAAACAGTCATTTTCCACCGTATACTACATTCTTCAAGGACTGTCAAAGGAGCAACGCCTAAGCAGGAATAGGAATGGAGCCCAGTCCGGTTTTCTGAAACTCAGGATGAACCAAAGGAAAAAGTGTATAGAAAACCCAGAGATTGTCATCCAGGCCAGTAGGCACAAAGACCGTGTGTACATTGTTCAGTAATGTATAATGTATTGGTGTCTTTATTTTCTTTCATATTAAAAATGTAACTTCTATCTTGGAGCTATGAATGAAATTTATTTTTTATTCTTTCATATGTCTCGTATCAACAATTCTTAAATGTGGAACTCAGCTGGCCATGCTTTTTTAAAAAATCACAGAAATTTATAATCTGGAAACCTAGCTTCTCTTTCCCTTCCCTTTAAAGTCCTCTTGATGTAGGGGCACCTGGGTGGCTCAGGTAAACGTCTGATTCTTGATTTTGGCTTGGGTCATGGTTTCACGGTCCGTGAGTTTGAGCCACACATCAGACTCTGCAGCGTCCTTGTGGAGCCTGCTTGGAATTCTCTCTCTCTCCCTCTCTCTCTCTCTCTCTCCCTGCCCCTCCCTCCATCTCAGAATAAACAAAAAAATAAAATTTTAAAGTCCTCTTGATCTTGCCCTGGATAACTAATACCATGTTTCAGATTGTGAGGAGCACTTCAGTGGTAGTGTATTACAAACTATCAGCTTCCAATTGGATTAATGGAGTCAAGGAAAAAGCTGCATAGGAATTGGATGAGGGGGTGAGTATCCTGTTATGTAACTGTATGTACCTATTATGGCTTTCACCACTGTGTATCATTCTGTATCTCGAATGGATTAAGAACCTAAGTTAGCTTTGAGAACAATTTAGGTTTTAACTGGTGGTTTCCAAAAGAGAATGCCAAATATATTTGATCTCATTGTAATAACTACCCTCTTGGCTTTCTCCAAAAATGTTTTATAACATTTTCTTAATTTGCTGCTCTTCATTTTCTTTAGAGTTGATATTTTCAGTCTTTTGCTGGACACTGAAAATAATTTTAGCCAATTATGACTTATATGTGACCTATCAAGTTGGATTTGCGATTTATTTTCTAGCAATTCAAAATAGTCAGCAGGTCTTCTAATGAGGGTGCCAGCGGTACCTGGTTGTAAATTATAGGCAGCCCTTTCTCAGATACTGCTATAATAAGAGGACTAAGAAACTATAGAATGAGGGCTGGCATTAGGCAGAACAATTAGTATTTGGTGCCTTTAAAAACTTCTCACAAACACTGAGCTTTTTCTGATTGCCAAAGTTTGGTACAATATGTTAAGCACTGCAAACAACATATCATTGTTGTTGGTGCACTTGACACAGGTACTTGTTTATAGACAGATACAAAGACCAAAGTGGCGTTTCTGACCTTTCTGTTATCCTTCCATTGTGGAACTGTTATATTTATTTGATCCAGTGAGTTGACCACTGCTCTCCTCTTCTTTTTCCCATCCTTCTGTACCAAGTTTTTGGGCGAGATTATTCCTTTGCAAGTAGATTATTGCCTGCTTCAGGTCTTGGCAAATGCCAGGAAGTTTTGTGCCAAAGCCAGCAGATCTCAGCCACCAGGAAAACTTCCAGTCATAAAGGAAGATATTAGCATCAAGAGCGGGGCTTCGAACCAGCTGCCTTTGACAGACCAGGTTGACAAAGATCGTGGGAAGATTTGACACAAATCCAATTGTCTTTCAGATCAATACCTTCACTTTACCTAGAATGGGCAGTCATCCTAAGTGTTTCTGCAGGTATAAGGCCTCCTGAAGGCCTTGGCTTGCCTGTCTGTCTCAGTACCATAAAAGAGATAATCTAACTCCCCCATTCAGATCACCCTAGGTCTTAGCCCTGGGTATTATTTGAAGTGAAGTAATGACCCCAAGAATTGAGTGAAAAGCTTTTCATTTTTAGGAGCCACAAGCTCCATTATAACCATTGAAAGAATATAGCAAGGTTGTGGGAAACAAGATAAACATACAAAAATTTACAGTATCTCTCTCCAATAGCCAAGTAGAAAATATCTC
The DNA here is from genome assembly GCF_007474595.2 of Lynx canadensis. Lineage (NCBI taxonomy): Eukaryota > Metazoa > Chordata > Mammalia > Carnivora > Felidae > Lynx > Lynx canadensis. The sequence continues at coordinate 117,858,139 of NC_044307.1, read as the reverse complement.
AAATAAAGATCTTATTTAAAATAGCAATAAAATCTTAAGTTATCAGGAATAAAACTAAAGAATTATGTGTGGAAAACTTGTAAAACTATGTTGAAGCACATTAAAAAGGCACTGAATAGTTGAACAGGTGTCCATGAACTGGGAGATGTAATATCATAAAGAAGTCAATTTTCCCCAAGTTAATTTCTAAAACCAAGGTTTTTTTTTTTTTTTCCAAATAATATTCCCAGTGAGATTTTCAATGAAATTGACCAAACTGATTCTAAAATTCACATAAAAGAGCAGAAGTCCAAGAATCACCTAGATAATTTTGAAAGGAAGTTCAAGAAAAGCAATTGCTGGGCAGGGGAGGAGCCAAGATGGCAGAACAGCATGGAAGTTTTTTGTGTGTCTCGCGTCCATGAAATACAGGCAGCCCAACACTAAACCATCCTACACACCTAGAAAACTGACTGGAGGATTAACACAATCATCTGCACAAACTGAATCACAGAATTCAGCAGGTACACAGTGCGGAGAAGTGAACTCGGGGAGCAAGAAGGTGCAGGAAGGGAGGTGCTTTTGTGAGCGGAGAGAGGGTGGAGATGGGGTAGGGGGAGAATACGGGAAAATCACCCCTCCCCAAAAGCAGCTGGAGAGAAAGTAGAAAATTGGAAACAGCTGCAGGGACTAAACTAAAAAGGGAGAAAGGAAAAAGGAGAAAGTTTAAATTCCATTAAGACTGTAAACAAGGGGAGCACAGTCTGCAACTCCGAAGCTCAATACCTGGCGGTGCTCTGGTGGGAAGGGCAAATCCCCAGGAACAGAGTAGGGTCTGGGAGGTTCTCGGGCCACATGGAGAAAGCGGTTCCACTGCGGGAAGGAAATTTGGTAGAGACTGTTGAAGCCACCTGGTCTCAGCCGACCCCAGGGGACGGCCACACTCGCTGGTGCTGGAACAGGGTTGTTGAGGGTGGGGCCTGGTGCCAGATGTGTGTTGTGATTTTCCATAATCCCTGAAGCGCTGCTTCTACACTATCTAGTGAAGTATTTCTGGGACAGGCTGGCACCTGGCCGCAGTCTCAGGGCACCTGCAGCAACAGGGTCCAGCAAGCGTTCCTGGGTGCAGCTGACATTCGGCCATTGCTCATACGGCCATTGCTCGGTGAGACCCTCCCGCAGAGGGGTGTAATGGGTCAAAGCCGCAGTCCGTCAGAAGTAAGGGGCCGGGGAAAACAGCCGCATTTGAGACAAAACTCGAGAGAGAGGTACTGCCTGGGGCCTGGTCACAGAGAGTGAAAGAGCAGGGAGTAGACGAAAGCTGAAGACAGAGGACGGGTGCGCGATTGCTGATCCGGGAGAAGAGACTGGGAGAGCTGGGTGGCGCCATGCTAACCAGTCCCGCGCATGCGCATAAGCACCTAGGAGCGCTGCAACAATACACCCCAATAGGCTAGCAGTGCCATCTAGTGGAGAGCAGAGCTGTTACACTGAGCCCCGCCCAACTGGGCCAACTTCGCTCTTCAAGAACACAAGCCTCACCACCGGCTTAATTTATGGACTATAAAGAGCTACATAGACTGACTTCTAGGGGAAAATGAAACAATTTCAGTCCTACTTCAATCTATTAGCAGGTTCATCTATTCAATTTTTTTGCTTTTTTTTTCTTTTTCCTTTTTCTCTTTTACAATTCTTTTTCTTGAATACAGAAAGAAAAATTTTTGTTTTCGATTTTTATTAAAAATATCTCTTTAATTTTTATTACTATATTTTTTACTTCTGTGTAAATTTTTTCAAATTCAATTTTACTTCCATCATTTTATTTTAGCCTATTTCAGTGTACTCACCTTTTCAAACAATTTCCTTTTTTTTCTTTCTTTCTATTTTTGTCTCTTTTTCATTTCTTTTTCTTGAATGCAGAAAGAGAAAAACTTCATTTTTACTTTCAATCTCTTTTTAAAATATTTTTATTTAATTTTTTCTACTATATTATTTACTTTTATGTAATTTTTTTCAAATTCTATCTTACTCCCATCATTTTATTTTAGTCCATTACAGTATATTCACTTTTTCAAATTTTCAAATGATTTCTTTTTTCTTTTTTCTTTCTTTTTTAATCTTTTTTATCTTTTTCATTTCTTTTCTTTTTTCTTAAATACAGAAAATGAAAAAACTCAATTATTTTTAATTTTTATTAAAAATATTTTTCTTTAATTTTTTCCACTATATTTTTTACTTTTTTGAATATTTTTCCAAATTCTATTTTACCCCCATCATTTCATTTTAGTTTCAAACGATTCCCCACCCCCCTTTTTTTTCTCTAATCTGTCAAACCACTTTCAACACCCAGACCAAAATACACCTAGGATCTAGCATCATCTATTCGATTTTTGGGTGTGTGTGTTTTTAATTTTTAATTTTAATATTTTTTAATCTTAATTTTTTTAATTTCAATTTTTCTACCTCATTAATTCCTTTTCTCCGTTTAAAATGACAAACCAAAGGAATTCACCCTAAAAGAAAGAGCATGAAGAAATGACAGCCAGGGATTTAACCAACACAGATACAAGAAAGATGTCTGAACCAGAATTTAGAATCATGATAATAAGAATACTAGTTGGGGGCGCCTGGGTGGCGCAGTCGGTTAAGCGTCCGACTTCAGCCAGGTCACGATCTCGCGGTCCGGGAGTTCGAGCCCCGCGTCAGGCTCTGGGCTGATGGCTCAGAGCCTGGAGCCTGTTTCCGATTCTGTGTCTCCCTCTCTCTCTGCCCCTCCCCCGTTCATGCTCTGTCTCTCTCTGTCCCAAAAATAAATAAACGTTGAAAAAAAAAATTAAAAAAAAAAATAAGAATACTAGTTGGAGTCGAAAATAGATTAGAATCCCTTTCTGCAGAGATAAAAGAAATAAAAAATAGAATGAAATTAAAAATGCTATAACTGAGCTGCAATCATGGATGGATGCAGCAGTGGCAAGGATGGACGAGGCAGAACAGAGAATCAGTGATATAGAGGACAAACTTATAGAGAATAACGAAGCAGAAAAAAAAGAGGGAGATGAAGGCAAAAGAGCATGATTTAAGTATTAGAGAAATCAATGACTCATTAAAAAGGAACAACATCAGAATCACAGGGGTCCCAGAGGAGGAAGAGAGAGAAATAGGAGTAGAAGGGTTATGTGAGCAAATCATAGCAGAATTTTCCTAACCTGGGGAAAGACACAGACATCAAAATCCAGGAATCACAGAGGACCCCCATTAGACTCAACAAAAACCGACCATCAACAAAGCATATCATAGTCAAATTCACAAAATACTCAGGCAAGGAGAGAATCATGAAAGCAGCAAGGGAAAAAAAGTCCTTAACCTACAAGGGAACACAGATCAGGTTTGCAGCAGACCTATCCACAGAAACTTGGCAGGCCAGAAAGGAGGGGCGGGATATTTTCAGTGTGCTGAATCAGAAAAATATGCAGCCAAGAATTCTTTATCCAGAAAAGCTGTCCTTCAAAATAGGAGAGATAAAAAGTTTCCCAGACAAACAAAAATTAAAGGGGTTTGTGACCACTAAACCAGCCCTGCAAGAAATTTTAAGGGGGACTCTCTGAGGGGAGAAAAGATGAAAAAATACATATATAAATACCAAAACAACAAAAGATTAGAAAGGACCAGAGAACACCACCAGAAACTCCAACTCTACAAGCATCATAATGGCAATAAATTCATATCTTTCAGTACTCACTCTAAATGTCAATGGACTCAGTGCTCCAATCAAAAGACATAGGGTAACAGAATGGATAAGAAAACAAGATCCATCTATATGCTGTTTACAAGAGACCCCCTTTAGACCTAAAGACACCTTCAGGGGCGCCTGGGTGGCTCAGTCGGTAAACGTCCAACTTCAGCTCAGGTCATGATCTCATGGTTCATGAGTTCGAGCCCTGCATCAGGCTCTGTGCTAACAGCTCAGAGCCTGGAGTCTGCTTCAGATTCTGTGTCTCCCTCTCTCTCTGCTCCTCCCCCACTCACACTCTGTCTCTCAAAAATAAATAAACATTTTTAAAAAATTAAAAAAAAAAGACACCTTCAGATTGAAAATAAGGGGATGGAGAACCATCTCTCATGCTAATGGTCAACAAAAGAAAGCCAGCGTAGCCATACTTATATCAGACAATCGAGACTTTAAAAGAAAGACTGTATCAAGAGATGCAGAAGGGCATTATATCATAATCAAGGGGTCTATAGACCAAGAAGACCTAACAATTGTAAACATTTATGTGCCAAATGTGGAAGAACCCAAATATATAAATCAATTGATCACAAACATAAAGAAACTCATCAATAGTAAATACCATAATAGTAAGAGACTTCAACATCCCACTCACAACAATGGACAGATCATCTAATCAAAAAAATCAACAAGGAAACAATGGCTTTGAATAACACACTGAACCAGATGAACTTAACAGATATATTCAGAACATTTCATCCTAAAGCAGCAGAATATACATTCTTCTCCAGCGCACATGGAACATTCTCCAGAATAGATATACTTGGACACAAATCAGCCCTAAGTAAGTACAAAAAGATCGAGGTCATACCATGCATATTTTCAGACCACAACACTATGAAACTCGAAATCAACCACAAGAAAAAATTTGGAAAGGTAACAAATACTTGGAGACTACAGAACATCCTACTAAAGAATGAATGGACTAACCAAGCAGTTAAAGAGGAAATTAAAAAGTATATGGAAGTCAATGAAAATGATAACACCACAACCCAAAACCTCTGGGACGCAGCAAAGGCAATCATAAGAGGAAAGTATATAGCAATCCAGGCCTTCCTAAAGAAGGAAGAAAGATCTCAGATACACAACCTAACCTTACATCTTAAGGAGCTGGAAAAAGAACAGCAAATAAAACCCAAAACCAGCAGAAGACAGGAAATAACAAAGATTAGAGCAGAAATTAGTGCTATCGAAACCAAAAAACAGTAGAACAGATCAATGAAACCAGAAGCTGGTTTTTTGAAACAATTAACAAAATTGATAAACCACTAGCCAGTTTGATCAAAAAGAAAAAAGAAAGGACCCAAATAAATAAAATCAAGAATGAAAGAGGAGAGATCACAACCAACACAACAGAAATAAAAACAATAATAACAGAATATTATGAGAAATTATATGTCAATAAAATGGGTAATCTGGAAGAAATGGACAAATTCCTAGAAACATATACCCTACCAAAACTGAAACAGGAAGAAATAGAAAATTTGAACAGACCCATAACCAGTAAGGAAATCTAATTAGTAATCAAAAATCTGCCAAAAAAAAGAGTCCAGGGCCAGATGGCTTTCCAGGGGAATTCTACCAAACATTTAAGGAAGAGTTAACACCTATTCTCTTGAAGGTGTTCCAAAAACTAGAAATGGAAGGAAAACTTCCAAACTCTTTCTATGAAGCCAGCATTACCTTGATTCCAAAACCAGACAGAGGCCCGACAAAATATGAGAACTATAGACCGTTATCCCTGATGAACATGGATGCAAAAATTCTCAACAAGATATTAGCCAACCGGCTCCAACAACCGATCTCCAACCAAGTGAGATGTATGCCTGGGATGCAGGGCTGGTTCAATATCCAAAAAACAATTAACGTGATTCATCACATCAATAAAAGAAAG